>NW_007260398.1:2140147-2165657 GCF_000164805.1 Carlito syrichta | reverse complement strand
TCACCTCAGCCTCCCAAAGGCGTGGGATTACAGGCTGAGCCACCGAGCCCGGCTGTGAATTAGTTTTAAAATGAGTACATACATGAAATAGAAAACCACATGTATGTTGATACCTTATCAGTAGTTACACATTACTTCTGACTCATAATTTATCAAGATGTCACTGTGCCAAGACACCATAGTTGACATCTATCTTCCTTCAGAATTAATACTTAAACTTCTTTTCAGGGTCTATAAGGCCCTTCATAAACTGGCTTCTGTTTGTGATAATGTCCTGCTCCACCTCCTGCCACATAATGACTTCATTCCCCAGCACTACCCAACTATTAGTAACACTCTCGAGTATTTTTTCTCCTACTTTCACACATGCTCTTGATCGTGTCTTTAAAAATGCCTGTGTTTCTTAAGTCTGATGGTATTACCTCCACTGTGAAGCTTTTTCTGATTCCTCATACACTATTCCTTCCCCTTGGCTTCTACAGTACGCCATACACACTTCAACTATAATACCTGTCACACTGTCCTTTTTATGTTTCTGCCTCCCTGCTACATGCCAGGCTCCTTGTGGACAAGGAGGGACTGCAGAGACGCTCAAGTACATTCTTTTACTTCCAAGCCCCACTTTTAGTCCTCCTCTCAACTTGCTGTATGTCATGTCCCATGCCACTGACCGGTTGGCACTATCATCCAGTGTACGTTCAAACCACTGTACAGATGCCGTCTGCAGCGGGTCCATGATTAGGGTCATCAGGTGACGGGCAAGGCTGCAGCAACGTTCCGAGCGCATGGGGTTCCGCTTGTATGGCATTGCACTCGAGCCTGTCCATGTAAAAGTACAAGTTGCAAAGGCAGAAAGATTTCACGGGACAGTGAGTGCACAAGTATGCTGCTAAGTGAGCTGTTACCATATGCCTAGTCTTTAGCAGTTCTGTGTGCTCACAGAACTCACCGATCTGCTGTTTTTCAAAGGGTTCCTCCATCTCCTTGAGGTGTGCCAGGAGGCGTATGTCAGTGCACATCTGGGGGAAACAGGGAAACAAGCATCAGCATACACTCTCAGTGTGCAGCAGAGCCTGGGAACACTGATGAGGCTGATGAAAAAGATGAACTCTAAGTGTGCTATCACTGAGCTGAAGACTACCAGATCCTCCCCAAGAGCCCATGGAGAGTATCTTTTTTGTTTTTTTTTGAGTCAGAGTCTCACTCTCTCACCCAGGCTGGAGAGCAGTAGCATGCTCACGGCTACTGCAACCTCAACCTGCTGGGATCAGGAGATCCTTCTGGATCAGCCTTCCAAGTAGCTGGAACTGCAAGTACACACTACTATGCCTGGCTTATTTTTTGGTTTATTGTAGAGACAAGGTCTCACCAGCTGCCCAGGCTGGTCCTGAACCCCTGAGCTCAGGCAATCTTCCCACCTTGGCCTCCCAAAGTGCTGGGATTACAGGCTTGAGCCACTGCGCCCGGCCCTGGAGAGTACCTTACTCAGACTTTTCTCCACTCCCAAAGAGCTGGGATGATGTATCCAAGAAGCATGAAAATAGTTTTGTGAAATACTGCTTAAGACAACATCAAGATTAATTTTAATATACCACTGAACAAGCTGAGCACTTTGCAACCCTTGAAGAGAATGCTAAAACTGGTCTTTCGCTTAATTTAAGGGCTTCATATTCAGGCTCCAAATTGTTAAAACTAATATATGAAATCTCCTGAGAGTTGATTAAATAGAAGTCTGAGGCTGATTCAGTCTGTCTGTGGCATCCAAAGCCCCATTGTCTGCCCCACAAATTAGCACCACTTACCTTGTGCACTGATGCTCCCAAGCTAGCCAGCACAGACAGCACCTCAATATCCACTTTTCGTGTATAGGTCTGCCCTGTGATGATAAAAGCTCTAGATATAAATTAGAAAAGAGGCTAATGTTAAAATACTTCAAAGCTGGCATGGTAGCCCATGCCTGTAGTCCAAGTTACTTGGGAGGCTGAGGCAAAAGAATCACGAGAGCCCAAGAGTTTAGACAAGCCTAGATAACATAGGGAAATCTCATCTTAAATTAAATAAATGAGTAAGTAAAAATGTAGCTCTGTCAAACAAACAAGGAAAAACAGATCCTAAGTAAAAGACTGGTCTTATTGACCAATCTGGGCCCAGAGAACCTGCCTGGTGACTTGCTCCTGGAGCAAACTATCCTCCTAACCTTTGACTACTACTTAAGACACTGTCCTGACTTGAGAAGAAAACATGATCCATTATGCCCATGTCCTGCCACAGCTTAATGGAAATGCCTAGCAGAAGGAACCAATGGTGAAGACTGGTGGGCTTCAATGCAAAATGGTTAGATTTAGCCTAATTCACTGGAGGTGCTAAGTAAAGAAAACAAAATAGCAACAAAATGAATAAGGTATTCTAAAGAAATCAGAAGTAAATAATTGCCCTTTTTTCTTATGAATTATAGGAAAATAAATTTCAGATTGTAAGAAAATAAAACTCAGGCCAGAGACAGAAGAGAATGGATAGAAAAACAAAGGAAGAAAAAACCAAAAAGTTAAGGTCAAATTTAGAGGTTTACTGAACACAGGCCTTTCATCAACTTAACAAGGAGGCCCATACTTTCCCCATTTACCTACCTCTTAAATCCTGCCTTTTCTGTCACCATCTTGTCAAGCTGCTCTACCTTGGAAAGAAAAAATACATCTCTATAAATACATCTGCAGCTGTCCAGTATGAAAATACCTCAACTTGTCATCCTCACAGGTCTTGGCCTTCCAAACTCCTAGTCCAAGGACCCTACCCATCTCAGGATCAATCTGTCCTATTGACCTTGGGTCGTGGTCTCTACCCTTTAGTTTCGGTGTCCCCCAGGTCACTTTGGAATACCTTTTGGTCATCTCCCTCAAAGAGCTGCAGAAAGCTAGCCTGAGTGCCAGTGGTGCCCTTTACTCCCCGGAAGCGAAGGTCATCTCGTACACGCTTCAAGTTCTGCAGGTCCATGCAAAGATCTTGAATCCAAAGACAGCAACGTTTCCCCACTGTGGTCAGCTGAGCAGGCCTGAAAACAACCCAAAGAGAACACACAAGTCTCAGACCAAGGCCTTATATCATAAAAGCTTAACATCCACTTCTTTTTTTTTTTAAACATCAGGGTCTCAGGCTGGAGTGAAGTGGCATGATCACACCGCAGCCTCAAACTTGTGGGCCCAAGCAATTCTACTCTCTCAGCCTCCTGAGTAGCTGAGACTACAGGTGTGTGACACCGTATCTAGCTAAGCTTTAAAAAATTTTTTGTGGCCAAGCTCGGTGGCTCAGCCTGTAATCCTGTGCTTTGGGAGGCCAAGGTGAGTGGATTGCCTGAGCCTGTGGGTTCGAGACCCGCCCAAGCAACTTGGAGAGACCTCATCTCTAAAATAAATCAAAAAGTTAGCCGGGTGTGGCAGTGCATGCCTGTAATTCTGGCTACTCGGAAGGCTGAGCAGAAGGATCACTGGAGCCCAGCAGGTCGAGGCTGCAGTGGCCGGGAGTGTGCCACTGCACTCCAGTCTGGGTGACAGAGGAGTGAGACTTCAAAACACACACACACACATTTTTTTGTAGAGATGAGGTCTCACTATGTTGCCCAGGCTGGTCTCAAACTCCTGGGGCTCAAGCAATGTACCTCAAAAAGCCTCCCGAAGTGCTAGGATTAAGGCATGAGCTACTACACCCAGCCCAGTTCTTCTTTTAATAACCACCATTATTCTTTGGAAGGGGAACAGTTAAAGAGAGTTGGAAAACCAGTTAATAAAAAAGATTTAAAAGTTTAGGCAAATGATAGTTAAGGAAATTCAGTATCATTGATAAATATTCAGAGTGTAAAACCATACACTCTTTCATAGTTCTTTCTTCATCAAAAGGTAATTTAATAAAGGACAGGGACAGCATCCATTTTGTTCATGACTACATCCAAAGACACATAATATAGGAAATATATTAAGCTGGGTATGGTGGCTCACACCTGTAATCTCTTTTTTTTTTTTTTTGAGTTGGAGTCTCACTCTGTCACCCAGACTAGAGTGCAGTGGCCACTCCCGGTCACCGCAGCCTCGACCTGCTGGGCTCCGGCAATCCTTCCGTCTCAGCCTTCCGAGTAGCTGGAACTACAGGCGCGCACTGCCACACCCGGCTCATTTTGACGTTAATGAGTATGAAGTTTCTTTTTGTGGATAACAGACAATTTCTGAAATTACATAGTAGTGATCATATCATTCCATAAATACACTAAAACCACTGAAGTGTATACTTCAAAAGGGTAAATCTTATGGTATGCGAATTATAACTCAGTAAAGTTTTTTTAAAATTACATGGACATACTGAAGGGATGCCTATGAATCAACACCATTTTCTGAGTTCCTCACTGTGGTAGCCAATACCTTTCATTATACTATCCCCAGAGGAACACTAGAATCCTTCTGCATTCCCTGATCATTCTTCCACAGAGGCAAAGAGCTGCAATACAGACAATGCTGAGTGTGAAAGGAAGACAGGTGAGTGTGAAAGGAAACCAACAGAGATGGTTATAATTGTCACAGACAAGTCACACACACTGAGCAATGACTCTTTCACATTAACAAATTCTTAGGGTTTCTGATACCAGTAAATGTAGGCCCTAACGTTAAAAAAGATTCCTTTTTTTTTTGAGTTGGAGTCTTGCTCTGTCGCCCAGACTGGAGTGCAGGGACTGCTCCCGGTCACCGCAGCCTTGACCTGCTGGGCTCCGGCGATCCTTCCGCCTCAGTCTTTCGAGTAGCTGGAACTACAGGCACGTGCTACCATGCCCGGTTGATTTTTTGATTTATTGTAGAGATGAAGTCTCGCCAAGTTGCCCAGACGAGTCTCAAACCCGCTGGCTCAGGCAATCCACTCACCTCAGCCTCCCAAAGTGCTGGGATTACAGGCTGAGTCACCGAGCCCGGCTTCTTTTTTTTTTTTTGAGTTGGAGTCTTACTTTGTCGCCCAGATTGGAGTGTAGTGGCTGCTCCTGGCCACCGCAGCCCCGACCTGCTGGGCTCAGGCAATCCTTCCGCCTCACCCTTCCAAGTAGCTGGAACTACAGGTGTGCGCTACCACACTCGGCTAATTTTTTTGATTTATTGGAGAGATGAGGTCTCACCAAGTTGCCCAGGCGGGTCTTTGAACCCGCGGGCTCAGGCAATCCACTCACCTCAGCCTCCCCAAGCAAGGGATTACAGGCTGAGCCACCGAGTCTGGCTTAAAAAAGATTCTTAACATTCTTTTATAAGTTATGAGATGATATCTTTGTCGTCATAGGAACACATAATCAAAACATAAGACAAATGCTAATACATAGCTGCACAAATAACATCACTCAATACCTGTCACTAGCATTCCAAAAATGACATGAGGCCTTTTTTTTTTTTTTGAATTGGAGTCTCACTCTGTTGCCCAGGCTGAAGTGCAGTGGCATGCTCATGGCCACCACAGCCTCAACCTGCTGGGTTCAGGTGATCCCCGCCTCAGCTTTCCAAGTAGTTGTGACTACAGGCATGCACCACCATGCTCGGCTAATTTTTGACTTATTGTAGAGATGAGGTCTCACCAAGTTGCCCAGGCTGGTCTTGAATCTGTGGGCTCCAGCAATTCTCCCACCTTGGCCTCCCAAAGTGTTGGGATTATAGGCCTGAGCCACCATGCCCGGCCCATCAGAGGGCTTTTAAAATACTTACAAAAAAATTTTAAAAGTCAAAAATATAAAAGGTAGAAATTTATTGTTTTGTCTGAGCCTCATTCTGTCACCCAAGTTGGGATACAGTGGTGCCACTGACCACCACAGCCCCAGCCTGCTGAGTTCAGGTAATCCTTCCACCTCACTACAGGTGGGCGCCACCACACCCAGCTATTTTTATTTATTGTAAAGACATGCTCTCATCAAATTGCTCAGGTTGGTCTCGAACCCCTGAGAGTTCAGGCAATCCTCTCACCTCTGCCTCCCAAAGTGTTGGGATTATAGGCAGGAGCCACCACACCCAGCTGGTAGAAAGAAATTTAATTATCCCACTTTTTCATAAGCCAGAGTAATCAATGTTTACATCTTGGAGTAATTGCATCCAATCTTTGCAATTTATATGGACATTTATTTGGGAGGCCAAGGCAAGTGACTGCCTGAGCCCACGAGTTTGAGACCAGCCCGGGCAACTTGGTGAGACCTCATCTCTACAATAAATCAAAAATTAGCCAGGCATGGTAGTGCACACCTGTAGTTCTAGCTACTTGGAAGGCTGAGGTGGAAGGATTGCCAGAGCCCACCAGGTTCATGCTGGGGTAGCCGTGAGCATGCCACTGAACTCCAGTCTGGGCAACCAAGTAAGATTCCCACTCAAAAAAAGATGGACTTTTAGGTTTCCACTTTGTAGCTATTATGAGTAATGCTGCTATGATCAATTGAGTTCATACTAATATTGTTCTTTTCTTTGCGTATACCAACAATTAGCATGAATTAATCAAGGAAAATTGTGAAATTAATTTGGGAATATACTGGAGCTTTTGATATGCTCGCTATAGTCATTCCTGACGTTGTGCCTTGATGTTGCTAGCTGTCAGCTTGTTTCATTTTTTTTTCTGAGTTGGAGTCTCATTGTTGTCACCGAGGCTGGAGTGCAGTGGTATGCTCATGGGCACTGTAGCTTCTGCCTGCTCAGGTGATCCTTTTGCCTCAGCCTTCCAAGTAGCTGTAACTAGAGATGCACGCCACCACACCAGGCTAGTTTTTGTGATTTATTATAGAGACGAGGTCTCATCAAGTTGCCCAGGTTGGTCTTGAATTCCCGGGTTCAGGCAATCCTCTTGCCTCAATCTCCCAAATTGCTGGGATTACAGGCTGAGCCACCGTGCCCAGCCCTGTCAGTTTATTAAGCTTTCCACATTATTAAGTTTTATGTGCATCATTTTAATAGCTGCATCTTATTCTAACCTATGGATATACTATGCTTTATTTAATTATTCTCTTATTGC
This sequence comes from Carlito syrichta, assembly GCF_000164805.1. Lineage (NCBI taxonomy): Eukaryota > Metazoa > Chordata > Mammalia > Primates > Tarsiidae > Carlito > Carlito syrichta. The sequence continues at coordinate 2,158,652 of NW_007260398.1, read as the reverse complement.
TAGACATTTAGATTGCTTCCAATGCTTGCTATCATAAATAGCACTTTTTTTTTTTTTTTTTGAGTTGGAGTCTCAATTCGTCACCCAGATTGGAGTGCAGTGGCACCCCAGCACTGACCCGCTGGGCTCAGGCAATCCTTCCGCATCAGTGTTCCAAGTAGCAAACTACAGGCACATGCTACCATGCCTGGTTAATATTTTGATTAATTGTAGAGATGAGGTCTTGCCAAGTTGCCCAGGCTGTTCTTGAACCCGTGGGCTCAGGCAATCCTCTTGCCTCGGCTTCCCAAAGGGCTGGGATTACACGCTTGAATCACTGCACCTGGCCTATTTTTTTAAAGGCGTTTGATACATAGTTCCCAAGGTTTCCCAAAAGGACTTTTGGATTTACTCTCACCAGTATAATTTGAGGTGGATATCAGCTTCATTCCTTATAAGCATCTCAAGTTATCTGCTTAAATTGTTTTAAGATTCTTTACCTCAAGGTTACCGTGGAAAAGGGAGAACTGAAGGAAAAGAGAGAACTGAAGGGATAGCTAAAAGCTATATGCACATAAACAAGTCCAACTCCCAAGAAGTAATCTTATCACTTACTGGAAATGTGTAAAGCCTAACGTGGGTAGATTGGCTCGTTCTTTAGCAAAGTCAGCAAGCCGAGAGATCACTCTAGCAAGCTACAAGAAAGAACATATGACATAAAGAGGGTGAATTCAGGTTGTGTTCATTACATAATTAGGAACTAAATTTTTAGATAATTTTATATAAAATTAGACCTACAGATCATGAAAGGCTGCAGCCGTATCTTTTCATCTTTGTATCCCAAAGTGCCCTGAAGCATTTAGAGCAACCAACATTAGAAAACTGAGTTTGGGCCAGGCATGGTGGCTCAAGCCTGTAATCCCAGCACTCTGGGGGGCCGAGGTAAGTGGATTGTCTCAGCCCACGGGTTTTAGAACAGCCTGGGCAACTTGGTGAGACCTCATCTCCACAATAAGTCAAAAAATTAGCTGGGCATGGTAGTGCACACCTGTAGTTCCAGCTACTTGGAAGGCTGAGGTGGAATGAGCGCCTAAGCCCAGCAGGTTGACCCTGTAGTGGCCATGAGCATGCCATTGCACTCCAGACTAGACAACAAAGTGAGACTCCAACTCCAACTCCAACTCCAACTCCAAAAAAAAAGGCTGGGCTTGGTGGCTCAGCCTGTAATCCCAGTAATTTGGGAGGCTGAAGCAAGTGGACTGCCTGAACCCACGGGTTTGAGATCAGCCTGGGCAACTGCGCAAGACATTGTCTCTACAATAAATAAAAAATTAACCGGGTGTGACAGTACGCCTGTAGTTCTGGTTACTTGGAAGGCTGAGGCGGAAGGAAGGATCGCTGGAGCCCAGCAGGTCGATGCTGGGGTGGCTGTGAGCATGCCACTGCACTCCAGCCTAGGTGACGGAGTGAGACTCCAACTCAAAAAATAAAAAAAGAAAGAAAACCGAGCTGACAGCTGGGCATGGTGGTTCACACCTGTCATCCCAGCACTTTGGGAGGCTGAAGTGAGAGGATCGCCTGAGCCCAGCAGGTAAAGGCTGCAGTGGTCGTGAGCGTGCCACTGCACTCCACTCCAGCCTAGGTGACAGCGAGTCTCTGACTCAAAACAAACAAAAAACAAGAAAACTGAGTCGACTACCTAAAAAGTCACAATTTTAAGACTAATGCGGAAAAATAGGACAAAATCATAATTCTGATTCACATATTCCAGCAACGTGTCTCTGGCTGTACTTCCTTTATCTAAAAGGCTATGCTTTAAGAAACATTTAGTTAGAATGTTTTTTGCTTTTTTTTTTTTTTGAGTTGGAGTCTCACTCTGTCGCCCAGACTGGAGTGCAGTGGCTAACCCCGGCCACCGCAGCCTTGACCTGCTGGGCTCCGGCGATCCTTCCGCCTCAACCTTCCACGTAGCCGGAATTACAGGCATGCACTACCACGCCCGGCTGATTTTTTGATTGATTGTAGAGATGAGGTCTCGCTGCCCAGGCAGGTCTCGAACCTGCGGGCTCTGGCAATCCACTCACCTCAGCCTCCCAAAGGCACGGGATTACAGGCTGAGCCACCGAGCCCGGCTAGTTAGAATGTTTTAATGAAGAGACAGACAAAATACAGGGTCACTCATCTGTGACAGTGATAATCTATATAGATTTACACTGTGTTGATTTAGTTATAATTGGTGCCCATCTCCTTTCATAGGTAATCTAGGATTGGTAGGAAACGTCTGCCAACTCCTTACCTTTGGCAAAAGCAGGTCAAGTGCATTTCTAAGAATAATCAGGTCCTACAAAGAAAATACAAAGGTCTTATATTAAACTGCTTTGCTCAAACAATACTATGTAATACTTTTTGACCAACAAGTCTGAGTTGCTCAGCTAGTAGATTATATCATTTTTATGAATTCACTAGCATGCCAGAAAATGCTAACACAAGTTGTTCTTTTCCCTTTACTGTTTTATTATTTATTTTATGAGTTGGGAGTCTCACCACTCTGTCACCCAGGCTGGAGTGCAGTGGCATACTCATGGCCACCACTGCCTCTACCTGCTGGGTTCAGGTGATCCTTCAGACTCAGCCTTCCAAATAACTGGAACTACAGACACATGCCGCCATGCCTGGCTACTGATTACTGTTGAAAAGCATCCTAGGCTGGGCTCGGTGGCTCTGCCTGTAATCCCAGCACTCTGAAAGGCCGAGGAGAGTGGTTTGCCTGAGCCTGTGGGTGCGAGATCAACCCAGGCAACTTGGCGAGACCTTATCTCTACAATAAAAATAAAAAATTACCCAGGCATGGTAGCATACACCTGTAGTTCCAGCTACTTAGAAGGCTGAGGAGGAAGGATCACTGGAGCCCAGCAGGTCGATGCTGGGATGGCCATTAGTGTGCCACTGCACTCTAGCTTGGGGGACAGAGTAAGACTGCAATACAAAAATTAAATAAATAATAAATACATATAAACTTAGAGAGCAGTACTACTGGGATCTATAAGGAATAAAACCTTATATTCCTAAGTATATATCTAAAATGACTGGAAAATGTGCAAGTCAGCAAGGTTTTATATATTCCCAGAGAGGAGTGCCGCCTGAGTCTCAGAAAAGCTTCCATACGGCACATTCCATTAGCTTCCTCCTTTTTTCTTTCTTGCTTGCCTATAGTTGCTATAAAAGGCATGACTCAGAGCATCAAGGCTTGGGAAACTTAAAGGTGTACCTGAGCAATAAAAAAAAGTATATATTTCAGGCAACACCAACACATGCTTATAGGAAACAGTATACCCAAGTACACATTGGGTACTTTTATATATTTTTTTGAGTTATAATACATTTTAGTGAACATTGACAGCAAAAAAACCCAAAAAAACCCATAAAAACATTCTGAATTTGATACTCCTTAGGAAACATATTTTATTAAGGCTTTTATATCAGCTGGACATAGAGTAAGCATCCTCTATAAAATTTCAAGTACAAATTTTATTTTCCACCAGCAAATGAAGTAAAACTTTTATCTATCTATCTATTTATTTTATTTATTTATTTTTTATTTTTTTGAGTTGGAGTCTCACTCTGTCGCCCAGACTGGAGTGTAGTGGCCGCTCCTGGCCACCGCAGCCACGACCTGCTGGGGTCCGGCGATCCTTCCGCCTCAGCCTTCCGAGTAGCCGGAATTACAGGCATGCGCTACCATGCCTGGCTGATTTTTTTATTTATTGTAGAGATGAGGTCTTGCCAAGTTGCCCAGGCGGGTCTCGAACCCGCAGGCTCAGGCATATTTATTTATTTTTGAGTTGGATTCTCACTCCTTCACCCAGGGTGGGGTGCAGTGGTACACACGCTCATGGCCACCCTAGCGTTGACCTTCTGGGCTCCAGCGATCCTTCCAACTCAGTCTTCCAAGCAGCCAGAACTACAGATGCATGCTACCATGTCCGGCTATTTTTAATTTTATTGTAGAGACGAGGCCTCGCCAAGTTGCCTGGGCTGGTCATGAACCTGCGGGGTCAGGCAATCCACTCGCCTTGGCCTCCCAAAGTGCTGGGATTACAGACTGAGGCACTAAGCTGGGCTGAAGTAAAACTTTAAAAGGGTATCTGTAAGTTGAGTTTCAAAGGTCTGAAAAGCTAGGATAATATGAGAACTATTAAAGGTACTGGGAGAAAAAAACAGTTCTCCCTTCTACCTTCCTGCTGGCTACTGTCACAGAATGATCTTTTCCTTGAGTGCCAAAGTCCTTGAAAACATATTCTTTCCTCCTCCCATTACCCACTACAACTTGGCATTTGCCCTCACATTCCAATGAAGTCACTTCAGTGGGAACATTAGTAACCTCCTACTTGTCAAATTTAATGGACATTTAAGAAATCCTCCTAGTCAGTAGCGGTGGCTCACACCTATAATCCCAGCAATTTGGGAGATGGACTACCTGAGCCCACAGGTTCAAGAATAGCCTGGGCAACTTGGCGAGACCTCAATTTTACAATAAATCAAATTAAAAAATCAGTAGGCATGGTGGCACACATCTGTGGTTCCAACTACTTGGAAGGCTGAGGCAGAAGGATCACCTGAGCCTAACAGGTCGAGGCTATGGTGGCCGTGACCATGCCACTGCACTCTAGCCTGGGCGACAGAGTGAGATTCCAACTCAAAAAAAAAAAAAAAAGACTAAAAACAGTATTTGGGACAACCTAAAAAATTTATGGGTTATTCCTGAATTGAAAGTTTATCTGGAATCTAACTTCTGGTCAGACGTCTATAATGTGATTACGAGCACAAGTTGTGGAGTCAAACTGCCAGGGTTTGTATCCTTTCTAGCTGTGTAATCTTGAGCCAGTTCTTTTTTTTTTTTTTTTGAGTCGGAGTCTCACTCTGTCGCCCAGACTGGAGTGCAGGGGCCGCTACCAGCCACCGCAGCCTCGACCTGCTGGGCTCCGGCGATCCTTCCGCCTCAGCCTTCCAAGTAGCTGGAACTATAGGCGCGTGCTACCACACCCAGCTAATTTTTGATTTATTGTAGAGATGAGGTCTTGTCAAGTTGCCCAGGCGGGTCTCGAACCCACGGACTCAGGCAATTCACTCACCTCGGCCTCCCAAAGTGCTGGGATTAAAGGCTGAGCCACCGAGCCTGGCCGGGCCAGTTCTTTTACCACTCTTTAAGTTTCCTCATCTGTAAAAATAAGAATAACAGAGTTATGCCAGGCTTGGTGGCTCAGCCTGTAATCCCGTGCTATATGAGGCCAAGGTGAGTGAATTGCTTGAGCCTGCGGGTTCGAGACCTACCTGGGCAACTTGGTGAGACCTCATCTCTACAATTAAAAAAAAAAATCAGCCGGGCATGGTAGCATGCGCCTGTAGTTCCAGCTACTTGGAAGGCTGAGGCGGAAGGATCACTGGAGCCCAGCAGATCAAGGCTGCGGTGACTGGGAGTGTGCCACTGCACTCCAGTCTGGGCGACAGAGTGAGACTCCAACTCAAAAAAAAAAAAAGAACTCAAAAAGCCAGGCAAGGTGGCTCATGTCTGTAATTCCAGCACTTTGGGAGGCTGAGGTGAGACGATTGCCTGAGTCCAGGGGTTCGAGACCAGTCTGACCAACTTGATGAGACTTCATCTCTACAATAAACCACCCCCTGCCCCAAAAAACCCCGGGTGTGGTGGTACACGCCTGTAGTCCCAGCTACTTGGAAGGCTGAGGCTGAAGGATCGCCTGAGCCTAGCAAGTTGAGGCTGCGGTGGCCGTGAGGGTGCCACTGTAGTCCAGTCTGGGTGACAGAGTAAGACTCCAACTACAAAAAAACAAAATAAAACTCAAAGCGTTCAAAAATGGAGATGATCCCTTATGGTTGTAAAGAATGACTAAATAAAGTAATACATATAAAGTGCTCAGAAGAGTACCACTTAGTAACTCCCAGGAAAATATTTGCTGTTATTTTTCTATTTGACCATAAGATGCTTGCTAACTAAGGATTTCATTTAACAATTATAATGAGCCAGGTGCAGCAACTTATAGCCATAATCCCAGTGTTTTGGGAGGCCAAGATGGGAAAACTGCTTGAGGCCAAAAGTTCAAGAGCAGTCTGGGCAATATATGGAGATCCTGTCTCTATAAAAAATTATTCAGGCATGGAGGCACATGCTTTTAGTCCCTGCTACTTGGGAAGCTGAGGTGGGAGGATTGCCAGAAGTTCGAAGCTGCAGTAAGTTATGATACCATTGCATTCCAGCATGGGCAACAGAGTGAGACTCTGTCTCAAAATAGAAAAAAGAAAAGAAAACATATATACACAATTATAATGCAATCCCCTTTCTTTTCAAAAGCCACAGCAGAGTTGTAAAAGATTTTGGAAAAAAAGGTCCTTTGGAAAATTTCCCCAGCCGCTAAAATGCTAAGGCCTTTACTTATGCTCAGCATACCAATGCATAAACTCTCTAGCCCATTAGCCTGGTTAAAATAAGGACTTATTTTATGGAGGTCACTAGGTGCTTATAGCTTAAACCAGAAGGATTCTAAAAGCAGAAGATTCCTGAGCATTTTCAGCCAAGATACCCCTAAAAATAAAGATGTATGAAGTCACTTCCTAAAATGAACATCAAATACAATTGATAAATGCATTATAGAAACTGAGTCCTAAGTATAAACAACACAGGCTCCTACTGTATTGTCTCCAACATAGCAGGAGGTGGCACCAAGATGAATAATGCCTGCAGCTTTTGGACAGCAGTGGCCAAACGTGTGCACATGAGCCATCACATCATGTAGTAATTGTTTCTCTTCTTCAGCTGCCATCTTGAAGTCGATGTTGTCCAGGTTTGATTTCATTTCCTGGATTTGTTCATCTGTGATAGGCAAACCCAATGTCTGCAGAATAGGCAAATAAAATAATCCCAGTGTTACAATCATGTGAATTGAAATAACAGAAGAATTTATAAAATTTGGGGCAACCAAGCTAAAAGTGCATGGAGCAGAGAGAGGAAGGAGATGCAAGGAGACATTCACAATGAATCATGGTAAATTATATTCTAAGAAAACTTTAGTATAAAAAAATAATATAATCCTGTTCTTTACTGCTCCCTCTGCCCCATACCTCTGCTTGGCTCACTCCCCAACGTGTTCTGGTATTTGGGCTCAAATGTCATCTTCTCAGAAAGGTCTTCCCTGACTTCAATGTAAAACACCCATTTGTGTGTCACTCTCTAGCCCCTTAGCCAGGTTTTATTTAGAGCACTTACCATTATTTTAAATATTTATTAGACTGTCATTTCCCTCTAGAATGTATACTCCATGTGAGTTTTATTTATTGCTTAATCCTTAGTGCTTGGCATGCAGGTTCCAAAGTGTGGCACCTTTACATTTTATTCAGATGGATTTACTTGGAGAAACAAAAATTAAGACTTCTGGGCTGGGCTTAGTGGCTCAGCCTGTAATTCCAGCACTTTGGGAGGCCGAGGTGAGTGGACTGCCTGAGCCCATGGGTTCAAGACCAGTATGGGCAACTTGGCGAGACCTCATCTCTACAATAAATCAAAAATTAGCCGGACGTGGTAGCGCGTGCCTGTAGTTCCAGCTACTTGGAAGACCGAGGTGGAAGGATCGCCAGCGCCCAGTAGGTCGAGGCTGCGGTGACTGGGAGTGTGCCACTGCAATCCAGTCTGGGTGACAGAGTAAGACTCCAACTCAAAAAACAAAAAAAAGAAAAAAAAAAAGAATTCTGTAAGTAGTTTTGCCAGCAAATTCAATACAAGTGAAACCAATTCCAAGAGATACTGATGAGAAAATAAACATATCAACATCTTACATTTATCCATCACTGTTAAAATTAGGCTGGCAAAAAATAGCTGCCAGCCCACAGGCAGCTCAGAATTCTGGAACCAAGGACTGAACATATACAGTGGTGAAACTGATTCAAACCTCACCTGAAACCTGCAAGCCCTGACTTTGGACAGGATCTTGAATCTTAGATGTACTGTCCAGATAGCTGCTACTAGCCAGATATGGCTATATACATTAACATTAATTTTTTTTTTTTTTGAGTTGGAGTCTCACTCTGTCACCCAGACTGGAGTGTAGTGACATGCACGGTCACCGCAGCCTCCACCTGCTGGGTTCTGACAATCCTTCTGCCTCAGTCTTCTAAGTAGCTGGAATTATAGGCACGTGCCATCAAGCCTGGCTAATTTTTTGATTTATTGTAGAGATGAGGCCTTGCCATATTGCCTAGGCTGGTCTCGAATCTGTGGGCTCACAATCCTCTCACCTCAGCTTCCCAAAGTGCTGGGATTATAGGCATGAACCACCGCTCTCGGTCTTTTTTTTTCCCTGAGCCCAGCAGGTTGAGGCTGTGGTGGCTGTGCATGTCACTAGTCTAGTCTAGTCTGGGTGCCCTCTAGTCTGGGTGACAGAGTGCCCTCTAGTCTGGGTGACAGAGTGAGATTCCAACTCAAAAAAAAAAAAAGCAAAAACTTAAGTTTCTCAGTCACCCTGGCCACAGTCACCCTGGCCACACCCTGGCCTCAGTCACTCTGGGTGACAGAGTGAGATTCCAACTCAAAAAAAAAAAAACAAAAACTTAAGTTTCTCAGTCACCCTGGCCACATTCCAGTAGTCACATGTGGCAGAACTACCCAGAACCTCTGCAGTCATAGTAGATATGACACCTCAGGGCTCCTTCCAAAGCAAAACAGCAGAGGGAAGCCAGGCCATACTGCTTCCTCCTCACAAGCAATTTATCTTCTCAACTATCATACTTTGCCTACCGATAGATCTCTGCATTCCTCTTAATCTATCAACCTTCAAGTTTTCTTTTCCTCAACTACTAAATTATGTAATTTATGCTAATTTTGACACCCCAGTAAATAATCCAAACCCCAAATCATATGTACTTCAGGCAATGTGTAGACCAAACACAGGAAAGGATAAATATTCAGACTCTACATTCCAATTCCAGCTTGAAGCCATTTACTAGCTATCGTGACTCTGGTCAAGTCTTTCTGAGTGCCACCCTCATTTTTGGAATGGAGGAACATCAAATGAAATAGAATAGAGTATATACTAGTCATCACAAACCACATGATTAAGGTTTACTACTGATATCTGAGCCAATCGTTTAGTAAATCGTTCTATGCCTCCGTTTTCTTGTCTCTAAAATAGGCACAATAATAGTACTTTACTTACTCTACAGAGTTGTTTGGAGGATTAATGAGCAATTATACATAAAGTCTTAAAACAGTGCCTGGCACTCAGAAGGCACTATATAAATATCTGCTATCAATATTGGGAGGCTGAGGTGAGTGGATTGCCTGAGCCCACGGGTTCGAGAACCGCCTGGGTAGGCGAGACCTCATCTCTACAATAAAATCAAAAAATTAGCCGGGCGTGGTAGTGTGCATCTGTAATTCCGGCTACTCGGAAGGCTGAGGTGGAAGGATCGCCAGAGCCCAGCAGGTCGAGGCTGCGGTGGCCGGAAGCGGCCACTGCACTCCAGTCTCGGCGACAGAGTGAGACTCCAACTCAAAAAAAAAGAAATACAGTATCGCTCAAATTTTTGGAGCACAATGATGGGGGTTGAGTAGGAAATCCTGGAGATCCACATGACGGTCCATGTACTCAGACTGCTTCCGTGTTTCCTATGCTGCTTGAGAAGGCACTGCAAACTTGCTTGCTGTGGCCCTTTCCTCTGAAACTTGAGAAGGAACATTATATTATAGCTCCCTGGATCACCTTCAGTTTCTTTCAACTCCTTTAGAAGGCCCCTGTGGAGCTATTTCTGTAACCATTGGGTTAAGTCGCTCTATATGCAGCTCTTAGAAACCAGAAATCCCTAATAAATAAACCCATACCCGGATTTTCCCTCCTCAGAGGCAAAGAGCAGCCAAGAAGTGACCTAGGAAACGCGCTTTCTATTCATGTCACTCACTCACTACACAGGCACTGTGGAAAACGAGTTGGCTAAGCTCAGCTCAGGCTCTGCACTGAACCCAGGTTCAAATCCCAGGGTGTGGGCTGGGGCAAACAAGCTCTCCAGACTTGGTGTTCTTCCCTGAGATAGGGAAAGGACACCCTCAAGTTTGCAAGGCCTTCATGGATTAAACGAGAAAAAAATGAATCGATACAAAGACACAGAACAAAAGTTCAGTGTCTGTGGTCAGCAGCGCACTCCTTCACGAATGGCCAAGATGAATACCCTGAAACGACAGACTGCATTTCTCGCAGCCTCCGCCGCGTCCCAAAACCTTTGGGACTAAAAAACATGTGAGGCAACAGGTGGCAGCTCCTCAGGAAAGGGAACACCCGGCCGAAAATAGCCAGGACGCTGCGGCCGGGCGGCAAAGCCCAGCCCAGGGCAGAGCCTGGCACGTGCTGGGGCCGGCCCGCCTCTCCTGGCCCGGCCCCTCAGCCCCGGGGCCCATTACCTGCTCGGCCTCCGCCAGCCAAAGCCACAGCTGCCGCCATGTCCGGAATTTGTACCTGTCGCTAAACACGAAACACATCTCCTGGCTGGCGTAGCGGGAAGCAAGCGGTGAGCGGTAGCTGTTGGGCCCACCACTGTCTAACCCAGCCGCCATCCTAACCGCGCGACCCGGTCGGAGCGCACACAACTAGCTAGAGCGGAAGCGGAAACCTGCAGGCCGGGACGGGGCGGGACTTCCTCCACGTGGTCCCGCCCCCTGGGGTTCCGGGCCTGAAGGGTGCGGTGGATTTCGGCTGCTGTCTGTTGAGGGTTGACGCGTTTTGATTGGTTTGTTAGAAACGTGATTAGTGCTTCATAAATCACTTAGCCGCTCTGCGCCTTAGTTTTGGCATCTGAAAAAAGGTACATTAAGGCCTGTCTTTAGGGTTGTGCGGATTCGGTATTAGAGCGATGTCTGGCACATCAGGAAGGCTCTGGCCATTGTTTTGTTAAGCACTGGCCAGGTCTTGTGCTCTTTGGGCTATGGCCACCGTGTTTGGCCCCCTCCCCTACCTTGGGGAAGTGAATCTCCTCTCTCTCTAGTTTGCTTTCTAAATAAACTATATTTTCCAATCTGACGAGAGGATTGTCTAAACCCTAGGGTTCGAGACCAGCCTGGGGAACTTGGCGACATCTCGTCTCTAGAATAATTCAAAAAATTAGCCGGGTGTGGTGGCGCATGCCTGTAGTTCCCGCTATTGGGAAGGCTGAGACAGAAGGATCGCCTGAGCCCAGCAGGTCGAGGCTGCGGTGGCCATGAGTGTATCACTGCACTCCAGCTTGGGCGACAGAGTGAGACTCTGATTCCGTATGTATTTGCTGTTATTATTTAATTACTGCTGTCGCCTACTCCGACAACTCCTACTGCCCGAGAATACATGCAGATGTCCACGGGAAATCGTCAGTTACTGCATACTAAGTGAGCCCCTTGCGCCAAACTGCGGTAAAATAGATTTAAGCAGTGCTTACCGGAACTGAGAATCATAGAAGCTGAGTGACTTGCTGAGGGTCACCCAGCTAGCTAGTTAAGTGGAGTTGGGCTCAAGACCCAGATCTGTCCCACATCAAAATCTGCACTCACATGCCATGACTCTCCAAGCCCCCTCCTCAAAATACTCCTCCCCCCACTCCTGCCCAGAACACCTCTTTCCTCACTACCTTTTACTTAATACCCAGTCTAGAACACGATCCCTGATGGTCCCAAACTCTCCTCTTTTGGGCGGGTAATAATCAAACCACAAACATTTATTAAGGTTTTATTAGGTATCAGGCACTGTCCTAAGCACTTTACACAGGTGATCTCATTTAATCCTTGTGACAATCCTGAGTTGTTTGGGTATTATTTAGTTGTCTTTTATTTTTATCTTTTTGAGGTGGAGTCTCACTCTGTCACTCAGGCTGGTGTCAGTGGCACACTCAAGGCCACCCCAGCATCGATCTGCTGGGCTCCAGTGATCCTTTCGCCTCAGCCTTCCAAGTAGCTGGAACTACAGGCGTACACTACCACGCCCAGCTAATTTTTATTTAGTGTAGAGACGAGATCTTGTCAAGTTACCCAGGCTGGTCTTGAGCCCGCGGGCTCAGGCAATCCACTCCCTCAGACTCCCAAAGTGCTGAGATTACAGGCTGAGTCACCGAGCCTGGCCTGTTTGGGTATTATTATTATTATTATTTTGAGTTGGAGTCTCACTCTGTCACCCAGAGTGGAGTGCAGTGGCACGCTCCCGGCCACTGCAGCCTCGACCTGCTGGGCTCGGGCTATCCTTCCGCCTCAGCCTTCTGAGTAGCCGGAATTACAGGCACGCGCTGCCATGCCCGGCTGATTTTTTTGATTTATTGTAGAGATGAGGTTTCGCCAAGTTACCCAGGCGAGTCTCGAACCCGTGGGCTCAGGCAATCCACTCACCTCAGCCTCCCAAAGTGCGGGATTACAGGCTGAGCCACCGAGCCCAGCTCACTTTGCTCTTAACAGCTCCAAATGTACTTCTTCCTGAATGCTGCAGTAGCAGGTACAATGTTGCTTTGAAATGACCTTTTATAAGCTCCTCACTAAAATAAGACCTTATTTGTAATAGTCATGTTGGAAAATAAGAGCAGCAAATTTATCATAGTATAAAAGAATGACAGCCTGGGAAGCACTCTGCAAAGAGTGGGGAGTTACAGGCAGCAAAATTTTCATCTTTCTAGAATTGTGGTTGTCCTCTGCTTACATTCCACTTTGAATTTCCAGCTTGTTTGCTGAGAATGAACTTCCCTTTTCTAATAACCATAATATATTCTAAGTATTAAAATTTACTGACTAGCTGGGTGCAGTGGCTCTCATTTGTAATTCCAGCACTTTGGGAGGCGGAGGCAAGGGGATTGCCTGAGTTCCAGGGGTTTGAGACCAGCCCAGGCAATTTGGCGAGCCCTCGCCTCTACATCAAAAAATTAGCTGGGTGTGATGGTGTGCGCCTGTTGTTCCAGTAGGTTGAAGCTGCAGTGGCCATGAGTGTGCCACTGCACTCCAGCCTGGGTGACAGAGTGAGACTGACAAAAAAAAAAATTACTGACTAGTTATGAATCTCTTATTTGACGGTCACAGAGTCACACAAAAACCCATGGACTGCCCTTGTAAGTGTTCTCCTTCCCCACTGCTGGGCTTTCTTAGACGCTGAGTAACCTTCTGCCTCTTATAGACCTCTTTCAAAACAATTTTTTTTTTGAGTCAGAGTCTCACTCTGCTCAGGCAATCCTCTTGCTTCCACCTCCCAGAGTGCTGGGATTACAGGCGTGAGCTATCACATCTGGCTTCAAAACTCTTTTTTTTTTGAGCTGGAGTCTCACTGTCGCCCAGACTGGAGTGCAGTGGCCGCTCCCGGCCACCGCAGCCTTGACCTGCCGGGCTCCGGCGATCCTTCTGCCTCAGCCTTCCAAGTAGCCAGAATTACAGGCGCACGCTACCACACCCGGCTGATTTTTTGATTTACTGTAGAGATGAGGTCTTGCTGCCCAGGCGGGTCTGGAACCCGTGGGCTCAGGCAATCCACTCCCCTCAGGCTCCCAAAGGTGCGGGATTACAGGCTGAGCGTAGAGATGAGGTCTTGCCAAGTTGCCTGGGCGGGTCCCGAACCCGCAGGGTCAGGCAATTCACTCACCTCGGCCTCCCAAAGCGCAGGATACAGGCTGAGCCACCGAGCCCAGCAGCTTCAAAACTCTTAATGGAATTCAGTGTTGCTTGATGGCAAACTCAGTGGTAGCAGAGATAATGTCTGTGCCTCTGACACCTAAGACTGAAACTGCCATAGTATAGGTGCTCAGTAAATGTGTGCAGGATGAATAAATACTGCCTCAGAGGAACCTAGCCCGACAAGAGAAGTAAAGCCCACAGTAGCTATCATACAAGTTAGCTTCTGACCTATACTTTCTCTTTTCCAACCTCTCTGACACCTCTTCAATATCCTCATTCCTTGGCTCCTTCATGTCTCCACCATGTCTCCAGGATTCCTGTAGTCAGAAGTGACTGCAGGCCGGGCATAGTGGCTCACGCCTGCTATAAGGCAGAGGCAAGAGGATTGCTTGAGCCCAGGAGTTTGAGACAAGCCTAGGCAACATAGCGAGACCTCATCTTTACAAAAAAATTTAAAAATTAGCCAGGCGTCAGGATGTGCTCCTATAGTCCCACCTACTCAGGAAGCTGAGGTGGGAAGATCACCTGAGCCCAGCAGGTCGAGGCTGCGGTGAGCTGTGATCGTGCCACTGCGCTCCAGTCTGGGCAACAGAGACCCCCAACTCAAAAAAAAAAAAAAAAGCCAGACTCGGTGGCTCAGCCTGTAATCCCAGCACTTGGGAGGCCGAGACTAGTGGATTGCCTGAGCCCGTGGGTTCAAGACCAGTCCGGGTAACTTGGCGAGACCTCGTCTCTACAATAAATCAAAAATTAGCCAGGCGTGGTAGTGCGCACCCAAAGTTCCAGCCACTTGGAAGGCTGAGGCGGAAGGATCGCAGGAGCCCAACAGGGCGAGGCTGCGGTGGCCGGGAGCGTGCCACTTGTACTCCAGTCTGGGTGACGAAGTAAGACTCCAACTTAAAAAAAAAAATTTAAGAATTGACTATAGTACCAGTTCCAGAATACCTAGGCCATTAAAGAAGCCCATCATTTATCTGTGCTCATCACTAAGATTTTCTTCCACCTCCTCTCGAGTTGCAGAAGACTTGTTTAGGGGATGAGGACAGACACAATTCTAGGAAGTTTAAAAATGTGCTTTCTGTACTCCCCATTCCTTGCAGAGTACTTCCCAGGCTGGCCTTTGCTACACTGTAAGCTTATTGTGCTCCTTCTCCTTTTCCATCAGTCTTCCACCCTTTCTCCTGCTCTGCTTCACTTGCTGTTACTTTTCCTCTCAAATTAGGAGTTTTGGCTGGGCGCAGTGCCTCTAGGCTTGTAATCCCAGTGCTTTGGGAGAGGAAGGCAGGAAGATCGCTTGAGCCCAGGTTACAGCGGGTTATGATCACACTACTGCTTTCCAGCAAGACCTTTTCTCTAAAAAACAAGTTTCAGGGCAACCCCTTCAGGTCACCTCCCACTGTGGGAGCTTTTCTGTCCTCTCAATAAATCCTGCTTTCAAAAAAAAAAGTTTCTACCTTTAGTTTTCTTCTTTGTCAGGAAAACAAGAAAAGATGTACTAAATTATTTTGTATTGACTCTTTAATCTCTAGATCTGCTGCCCTTCGTTTTTTTAAGTCAGAGTCTCACTCTGTCACCCAGTCTGGAGGGCAGTGGCACGCTCCCGGCCACCACAGCCTCAACCTGCTGGGCTCAGGCGATCCTTCTGTCTCAGCCTTCCAAGTAGCTGGAACTACAGGTGTGCGCTACCACACCTGGCTAGTTTTTGACTTATTGTAGAGACAAGGTCTCGCCAAGTTGCCTGGGCGGGTCTTGAACCCGCGGGCTCAGTCAATCCTCTCGCCTTGGCCTCCCAAAGTGTGGGATTACAGGCTGAGCCACTAAGCCAGGCCTTTTTTTTTTTCAAAGCAGGATTTATTGAGAGGACAGAAAAGTTCCTACAGTGGGAGGAGACCCAAAGGGGTTGCCTAATTTTTTTTTTCTAATGCAAAAGTCTTTCACTATAGAAACATCATACTTGCCCTGGTATTTACTTAACATGAAGTTCTTTTTCTGACTGCCTCTCCACCACCTATTCCTGCCACTGCCATTTATTAGCTGTGTTACTTGGGCAAGTTACTTATTCTTTTGGCACTTGCGGGTAAAATGTGACTGACATCCCAGGTGTATAGTGAGGCACAAAGGCAAGAATAGATGTTGACTCCCTAGCTCACTGCCTGTGCTCAACTAATTTGTTCCCTCCCTGCTTTCTTTCTTAGCTCTTCAATGCAGTTTTGCCCACTTTTCTTCCCAATCACATTCTCATTAATCACCAATAACCTCTTTTAATAGACAAAAATGTCCTTTTCCAGAGCATATATTTGTTGGCCTATATTTGCATAAACAAACAAAGTTGATGGGGGAGGCTTGTAGGGACTAAACAAGGACAGAACTGGGACTATAGGCGTACACCCCATGCCAGCTAATTATTGTTTTTTTTGTTTTCTGTTTTTGTAAATATGAGGTCTCGCTATTTGCCTAGGCTGCTCTCAAGCAATCCTCTCCCTCAGCCTCCCAAAGTACTGTGATTACTGGCTGAACCACTGTTGATTCTTTTCCCTTTCAGACTGCTCTTAGTTAACTTTGATGACTTTTCCTCCTCACTCCTGGAAAAGAAGTGTGTGTGTGTATGTTTCCTGGATATTTAACCCACCTTTTCCCTGTGAGAAACTGCTTGCACATCTGCAAGACTTACCTTCTGAGTCCACAGGCAGGTTATCCAGAGTTTTGATTCTTGATCTTTATTTTTTTGAGTTGGAATCTCACTCCCTCACCCAGGCTGGAGTGCAGCAGCACGCTGATGGCCACCATAGCCTCAAACTATTGGGTTCAGGCGATCCTTCCACTTCAGCCTTCTAAGTAGCTGGAACTACAGGCATGTGCCACCACGCCCTGCTAATTTTTTTTTTTTTTTTTAGTTGGAGTGTCACTCCATCATCCAGGCTGGGGTGCAGTGGCACACTCATGGCCACCCCAGCATCGACTTGCTGGGCTCCGACAATCCTTCCACCTCAGTCTTCCAAGTAGCCAGAACTACAGACGTGCACTACCACACCCGGCTAATTTTGATTTATTGTAAACCTAGTTCCTTAAACAAACTTTAATGCAACTTCTTTTTTTCCGTTAGGATAGTTCATTTTACAATGGTAGATACTATGTGCCAGGGATTATGCCAGGCACCAGGATACAATGAGGCTGGAGTGGAGGGGAAAAGGTAAGAGATGCTGGAGGTAATCTTGCTGGAAATAAAGATATTTAGGGGTTTATTCTCTTTTTTTTTGAGTCAGAGTTTCAGTTGACCAGGCTGCAGTGCAGTGGCATGATCACCAAAGCCTCAACCTCGTGGGCTCAGGTGATCCTTCCGCCTTAGCCTTCCAAGTAGCTGGAACTACAGGCATGAGCCACCACCGTTGGCCATAGGGTTTTATTCTAAGTGACAGAAAGCCACTAAGAACTTTGGGCTGGAGGATGACTTCAGCAGGTTTGTGTTTTGAAAAATATCATTTCTGCTATTATGTATAGAATGAACTGGTAAGTGCCAAGTGAGATATCAATTGGGCTAATGCAGTGAACTAGGAAAGACCTAATGGTGCTGACAAGGGAAGTGGCCAAAGAGAGAAGGAAAAGAAATGAGGAGGTACAATCAACCTAGATCGGTGATGGATTAGTTACGGTCATTAAAGGAGGCAGCAGTCCAAGCATGCTCTGAGGTATTTAGGTTTTATTATTGGGTGGATGGTGATGCTAGTTACCTCAGGTGGGAGGTGGGCAAGCAGGCAGGATCAAATAGTTTTGGATTTATTGAGCTTCCTGTATTAAGATATCCAGGTGCTTAAAAATGTTGAGTAGACCAGGTGGGTGGCTCATGCCAGTAATTCCAGCACTTTGAGGGGTCTGAGACCAGCCTGGGCAACTTGGCAAGACTTCTCCACAATAAATCAAAAAGTTTGCCAGATGTGGTGGCGAACAAACCTTCAGAGTGGTTGGGAGTAGTGACCACTATTTTTTGATCAGAAAATCAAGCCCAGCCTCATATTTGGTCAGAGACTAGGCAAAAATGCAAGGGAAAGAGCATTCCAGGCAGGGGAATGCTCAAACACACAAAAGCTTTGAGGTTGGCATGAGATTGGTGTAATTAGGGCTTGTATAAGACCGGGGTCAGGGGACTCAGAAGGAATGAGATCAAGACTGTGTGTGATTGACAATGGTATGGAGATTCATTTGAATGATAAAGAGAAAACACTGGAAGGTAGTAACATGAACAGATTGCCTTGCAAAGAAGAGTCTGGAGTGGGATTAAAGGGAAGATGGTAAGACTCCTGGGAAGTTGCTACAGTAGTCCAGGTGAGCGAGCATGTAGGGTGGCTGGACTCAAGAGTTGGTTGTGGTAAGTTATGAGAGATGTGGACTGTATGCGGGTACACGTTACATATAGAGCTGCAGGATTTCTGACAGAAGCAATGTGAAGAAACTGGGTTGGAGCAATTACATGAATGGTGGTATCGTTTACTAAGATAGGGAAGACCGGAGAAAAAAGTAGATTTGACAAGGAGGGTGGAGGAATTTGTCCGCTAGAAGTAGAAACAGGCAGTTGGATAGTTGGGTAGACAGGAGATTAGAGAGGCCAGGGTTGGAGATATAATTGGGCAGGACAGGCAAAATCATGGGGCTAGAGAAAATCAGCTAGGGGAGCAAAAGGACTAGAAAACAAAGTTTAGGACTGAGCCCTAGGGCATCCCAAAATTTAGAGCTCAGAGAAGAAGGAGTAAGAAAAAAATGCCAGGGAAGGGGATGACATTATCTAGGCATTTAATATACAGAGAACAAAGGAGGGTTTGGGTGGAGTACTAACACAACCCAACTTTTTTTTTTTTTTTTTTTTTG
>NW_007260398.1:2095933-2140127 GCF_000164805.1 Carlito syrichta | reverse complement strand
TCCACCTCAGCCTTCCGAGTAGCTGGAACTACAGGCGCACGCTACCACGCCCGGCTAATTACAACCCAACATTTTGTGGCCAAGTCAAAGAGGGTGGAAACGCAAGGGATGCAGGAAATAGAGGAACATGTAGCAGCACAGAAGAAAATCCGGGATTTGTGGTCTCAGCTGGCAAATGGTCATGTCCACCAGACTTAGGGAGGTTGTTAGTGACCTTCAATAGACTCTTTCAGTAGAATGATAGGGGAAAAAACCAGACTAGGAGAGTCTGAAAAGGAGGAGAGAAAATTCCTGGAGGAAAAATGGGACAGTAGCTGGTGAGGCAGAGGTTGGAATGTGAGCCCACAGGAGGGTTTTCACCATGGGATGCAATTGAGCAATTTGAGTGGCAAGAGGGCCCCAGTGAACATGTGGAGAATGGGAAGTAGAGGTTATAGGTCTCCAAGAGGGCAGAAGGGAAGCATCTCGAACACTGAAGGAGAAACCAGCACAAGGAGAGGAGGGACACCTCTTTCTAGTCTGGAAGCAGGAATTTGAGGGAATTTCTCTGATACCTCAGACTTTCTCTACATACTAGTGGGCAAAGTCCTCAGGTGAATGAGGGAGGGGGTTAAGATTTGAAATCAGGCTGGGCACAGCAGCTCATGCCTGTAATCCCATCACTTTGGGAGGCCAAGGCAAGAGCCCAGGGGTTCAAGACCAGCCTGGGCAACTTGGTGAAATCTCATCTCTACAATAAGTCAAAAAAATTAGCCAGGTGTGGTGGTGCATGCCTGTAGTTCCAGCTACTTGGAAGGCTAAGGTGAAAGGATAGCCCGAGCCCAACAGGTCAAGGCTGCAGTGGCTGTGACTGGACAACAGAGTGAGACTATGACTCAAAAAAAGAGATTTGAAATAAAAATATCTTACATAATTGGGAAAGGACTGGTAGAGTGAGCTAATCAGAGGAACACATGGAGCTCACGAGTCAGTGTCAAGGTCTCACTGATTGGTTATAGTGGATTTATGGGAGTCCTTACATGCTCCATACTGACTTGTTTCAGAAATGCTGGGCTGCTTTGGGGTGCTGGGGAAAAACAGACAAAAGGGGTTTTCCAAAGTGGGGATTCTGTCATATAGATGTCAAGAAAACATAGGGACAAGGGAATGTATTGGTATTAACAAGCATGTTATTGAAATTATGAGCTACAAAATCTAAACCGGATTAAGAGGGAATGTTTGATAAACTAAAAACACAGCCAAAGAGGAGTGGGAGCCAGTTGGGAGGACAGGAGATCATGGTCCAAGATGCTGAAATTAGTGACTCTGGTCGGGAGCAGTTTCGGGTGAGTATGGGAATGTGTGGCTATGGTGGGCTGAAGGAGGAGCTGAGAAGCCAGGTTTTGTATTTTTTTTTTTTTTTTTTTGAGTGGAGTCTCACTCCATTGCCCAGGCTGGAGGGCTATGGCACACTCACAGCCGCTCCAGTGTCAACCTGCTGGGCTCCAGCAATCTTTCCACCTCAGCCTTCCAAGTAGCCAGAACTACAGGTGCACGCTATCATGCCCGGTTTATTTTTGATTTATTGTAGAGATAAGGGCTCACCAAGTTGCCCTGGCTGGTCTCAAACCTGTGGGCTCAAGCAATTCACTCACCTTGCCCTCCCAAAGTGCTGGGATTGCAGGCTGAGCCACCAAGCCTGGCCAGAAGCCAGGTTTTAAGACGAATTTTCCATGTGGACACTGAAGTCACCCCAAGATGATGGCAGGGCATGCAGAAGTGAGGAACAGAGTCAGACACTAAAGTCTTAATAAGCACCTTTAATTTTATGATACATTACCACAGCCATTTATGCATTTTTAAAACATCCAGCATTTAAAATATTAGCCTTTAGTAATGAAGGTCTTCACTGTTTTTGCAATGATCTCTATTCCTCAAAAAAAGTACCTACCTGTGATAATCAGCCCCCGAGGTGTTTTTCAACATCTGGTTCACCTCTCCTCATGCCATTTTCCAAGGTTTACTTCTTCTATGATGAAAAATAATTGTATGGTATATGGCCTACCACTTGTACAAAAGACTTCTTTAAGATCTTTTCTCAGAAATCCAGGTATTCTGGCATTGGTAACTTTTGAATCCAATTTGGGTTCCTAGTATGGTTAATCAGTGACGGAGATGAGTTTCAGTTAAAATGAGTGCATACACATGACATACTTAGAACAGCACCCAGCTTATAGTAAGCACCCAATCAATGTTACCTATTATTTGGCAAGTTAAATTATTCTGCGCTTCAGCTTCCTGATGCTCTCTCACACACAGCATTCTAAGAATAAAAATCAGATACAAAAGTACCTGGAAATTAGAAAATATTAGTCTCCACCCATTCTTCCTTTTTACCATTCTACAGGTATTTCATGATCACATATTTAAACAAGTTTCTATTTTAGCAGTTAACAATAAATAAGAAATTGGAGATGGGGAAAACCTAGCCTGAAGGTTAAGGTTATCATGTTCTTCAGTAGTGTTGCAACACCCAAAGTAGGACAGAGGAGCACTCAGCATGACATTTTCTGGACAAAGCTAGCTTGCTGGTTATTGGTCCTGGGCACAGCAGCAGTAGTATACAGCAGAACTTGCACCTTCTATCTTCTCTCCTCTCGTGTTTCTACTCCAAATGCAAATTAGGGGTTAAGTAAGACAAGAGCCAATAGTACAAGGAGAACATAAATTTCTTTCAGAAAATTTGAACCCCGCACTGTGGCAGGCCATGTTCAGGATTGGGGCAGGCAGCAAGTAGCACAAACAAACTAGACAGCCCTAACAACAAAAACAAGGACAAAGTTGAGGCTCAAATTCAAATGTTCAATTTTTGACAGCTTTTATGTGTGGAGCAGAGAGAGAATAAAAAAAAAAAAAAAATTCAACAAATGAGCAAATTAAATTGGCAGAATAAAAGAGGAAACCACAATAGTAAATGCTTAGCAGCCAAACACATTTATTAGTCTTTTTTCTTTTTTTTCCAGGAACCCAAAAATATTTTGTAGTTATAATGTAAGCAACTGAGTTGCACATAATACAATCATATCTTTCCAAAATAAAATAAAATAAAAAACTAAACAAAAACAAAAATAAGCTGTTTAAAAGCCCAAAATAACCCTTCAGAAAACTCTTATATATGCATTACATCATCTCTCAGTTTTAATGAAATGACGACGACTTAATTCCTTATTACTCAACCTGTCACAATCCAATAAAACACCACCCTTTAGTTTTTTTTGTTTGTTTTTGATAAATTTTTTTTTTTGAAATCCAGCATGAGAAATACAGTACCTGCTATGGCAAAAAATACACATAAAATGCAACTTTTCAGCTTATTTGTACATTAGTAGAGTTTAACATTTTATTGTTTGTTTTTTTAAGTGAACCAGTGATTTTAAGTACCACTATACTAGAAAAGTAAAATAAAATATAGAAAAGGGGGGCCCAGCCTGCCATGCAAGTGCACCTCTAAAGTGCCTAGTTTCTGTGTCCATGTAAAACCAGTAACATGAGGAGCAATTTCAACGTATGGGAGTCTGATTAAACCTCTATGTTAAAAAAAAGAAAAAAGAGAGAGACAATGCCACATCTTCCCTTTTCTCCCCCACCCAGCTTCCTTAAATCCCATCATCTACTTTTTCTATTGCCCATCAGAAGAGAGAAAAGAAAGTCATCAAAATAATATTGTAAAAGCTATTTCAAGTATAAGAAAAACAAAACACTTATAGGTAACTTGCAGAGAGCATCAATATGTGCAGCTAATTAGTCATTTTTACAGGTTTTGTTTCTGCAGACAGTGTTTCAAATGAGAGGATTTTTGCTGTACCTTCTGTTACTTGTTTGTGTGCAAAGTTGGAAAGCTGCCTTTTAAAAATCCAGCCTCTTTTTGATGCCCTTTTCTGCACCTTCTGTCTAATGGGGGCAAGGAGAGACGTGAAGGGAGGAGAAAAGGAGGAAGGGAGTCACACATCACAAATAATTGAAATGGTACTTCTCTACCTCTCCTCCTCTGCCACATCCCCCAGGTCCTCTGCCTCTCTGTGAAGTGACTCCCATTATTCATTGTTTCCTGATTTGGTAGGATGTATTCTAGTATGTAAACAGAGCCCCCTAGGATTATGGAACCCAAAGCAGCATTTAGACCTCCATCTAAGTGGAGACAGATAAAACAGTCCAGAAACCTCTCCTCAGGTTGGTTTTGTTGTCTGTTTTTGGTTATGCAAAACAGGGATGAGGTGGGGTGGGCACAGAATGCGAAGTTCTAAGCAAACAGTGGAGAGTTGGGAGTGGGCACAGTTGAGCTGTAGTATCTTTTTTTTTTTTCCTCCCAGAAGAGTTTTTTGTTTTTTTAAAACCTGTTAAAAATGTTCCTGCACCTTAAGTCATACTGAGTTTAAGGCCAAGGGTGCAGAATCTTGTGCACGTGTCTCTGTGAGCACATTCACGGTGCATGCACCATTTTTGATGTCTTCTGAGATCACTGCATACACTTTGGTCACTGGTGTGTGCAAAAGGTGGTGGTGGGGGAAGTGTCCCAGGAAAGAAGTGCAGAGATCAGCAAAGCCCTTTGGGAGCATCATACAAGGGATATAAGGGCAGGCAGACCCCATGAGGAATCAGAGGAAGGAGACTGGTAGAAAAAGGGCCTCCAGATAAACAACAGAAATAAAATTCCTAGGTTGACAGTGCCCAGATCAGAAGATGGGTGGATAATAGGCATGCACTTATAATCAAGCTTCTTCCCTCAAAGGAAGTCGTCACTATACAAGATCAGTGAGACTAATAAAGAGTTTATCCTAAAGATGAAGGAAAAAGGGGTGTTTGTGAAGAAGTAGCTATTCAAAATGATCCATTTCAACCCTGCCTTGTGGGTGCCCAAATCTAGGAAGGTAACAGCTGACAGATCCATACAAGCAGCAATTGTTAAAAGTATTTCCCTCTACTTAATGTCAGCTTTAAGCCTCATGGAGGGAGGAAGATCTGAGGATGCACTTGGCTTTCAGGGTGGTTTGCACATCTCCTTAGAAAAGTTTCCTTCTAAATAAGAAATCAGTACATTTCCAAAGCATCACAAAGTGCCAAGGCTATGAATTCTACAGCGCAAATTGAAATGCCAGGGACTAAATCCCGCTGTGGACTACAGAATGATACTCAGTCAAGGGACGTGCATGTATGCATGTACGTGTGTGTTAGAATCAAGAAAGGCTAAGATCTCAAGGTCTTGTGTAGAAAACATCCTGGAGTTCCTGGATGGGATGGATCTTTTGGAAGAGAGAAATTCAGATATTCCTCACCCTGGAACTAGAATGCTGGATAGATGACATCTATTTAAGACAGGGTTTAGACACTGGTTTGCTGTTACTATGTGGGAGGCAATGGAGAGAACACCCCCCCACCACAAATGCAAACCCACTCCCCTGACATGTTCTGTTTTTTCTTCTTAAACATGAAAGAGTAAGATCTGAAACTTCTGATGGCTTTTTTTAAAAATGGAAAATATCATATTTTAGGATTACTTTCACAGCAAAGAAAATGTTTTTAAAGTTATCCTGCTATTTACATGTTCATATTTTAAAAAGGATAATCCACTGAAGTCAGAAAGGAGAGAGGAGTTAAGGGTTTACACTGCAGGGGGAAATGTACCTCGAGGTATTGTTTTGTGTGAGACAGTTGAAAAGTCAGGATTTTATTTTTTTGTTTTGTTTTTTGTTTAAAGGCAATCTAACAGATTGGAACCCTGATAAGATCATGCCTATGCAGCCACGCATAGGCACGAGGAGACTGTGATCAAGTCTGTTACTCATTACAGTACTGTGAACATCAACAACAAGAATTGCTGCATGGAAAACACTGAATACAGGCAGAATAATCTCTCACTTACGATACTGTGTGCTGCAAATAATGCCTAGACCAGAGCAACGCAGGCGCCATGATTTATCACAGGCAAGATCAACAAAGAAATTCTGTTAGAACAAAGAAGAGGCTGCAAGCAGGCCTTCCCTGTCAAACACCTCACAGCTCACTGGCTTTACACAGCCTGACAAACGCAAGGGAAGCAGAGAGAGGGATAGTGGGTGGAACAGAGGAACCTTTTCTGCCTGCCAAGCAACAGCCCTCTTCCCCACAGAGCTGAACAGTTTCCTTATAATTGAAAGTAAGTTCACTTAAAAATGATTAGAAAGGAAGAAAGAAATATTAAAAAGGATAGAGGAGGAGGAGTTTTCAAAATTGACCCAAAGATTAACTTTCAGGTCAGCACGAGTGAGGCATGGTTTCCTGAGCTTGAAAGGGTTCTGAATTCAGGAAAGGATGAGTACTTTTTCCAGAGAACACTGGCGCCTTTGGAGTCCCACTGTTACACTGGATTAACACTGCATGGCTAGGATCAAGAATCCTGTACCACATTGGCTGACAGGAACTGCAGGGCCCCCTGGAATTTGCCTGGCTATCACACCTGCCAGCGATAGCAGCAGTGAGAGGACTTAGAGGTCTCTTTCCCTCTCACCCCCCCCTTCCCCTCCAGGACATGGGTACACCATGGACACAGAAACTGGAGAACAAGGATGCAAAGCTACTCCCTTCCCCTTTCTGCCCTCTCCCCCCCTTTTGCAGAATGCATAGTTACAATTCACTTACAAAATAAAGAAGCAATGATGACCACATATGGGACCTTTGTTTTTGAAAAAAGAAAAAACTCAATAACCTCTTCTTAAATTCAGTATCAAAATTCACATTTGCATAATAATACATTTCAAGGCCATTAGAGAGGAATGAGAGTGAAGCACAGAAAGCTGCAGCATCTCTCCTCCCTTTGTCTTCCTGAATGAAGCTGAAGGAATCTGGCTGGAGGGACTCTTTTCTTTCCTCTTGGGGGAGTTCTGAGGAATTATGGAAATGGCCCTTAGAGTTTGCTTGATATTTCTTTAGAAGATAAGGAGTGGGGAGAAGAGGTGGAATCATTTAAAACAAACATAAAAACAAATGAAGAGACACTGCAGGTTTCTATGTTTAACTATGATAGTTGTGAAAAAATAAAGTATGATTTCAGATTTTGCTCTTTTCTTCCTCAAATACTTCCATATTAATTCTTTCAAAACATTTTTCCTTGTGTGTAATACCCTGTTTGCATAAACAACAACATGATGTGACTTCCATTTGGGAAACCAATGGCCTTCTCAGACAGACTCAAAGGGTCAGAGTGCGCTGCCTGCTCTGCACGGCAGAAGCTAGAAAACGCCTTCTTTACATGTATGAATGTGTCACAAACATCACCATATTCCAATTCTCCAGTGCTTACAGAAAAACAAACAAACAAACCCAAAAACCCAGCAACAGCCACGCATGCGCGCACACACATACACACAAAGAAAACTAGGGAATGCAGATGTATAAACTCGACCTGCACTCTTGGACTACCTGGGTCTCTGTCATTTGTGCACTATGCCCTAATTGTCTCCTCTTTCAAGTTCCAGAATCTCTTCCACACAACTTTACACTGTGCAATATTGATGCTAATGAAAATTCAGCAGCTGCCCCGGGACTTCCAGGAGAAACTCTGACTTCCCTAAAGGCTAAGCTGACCGTCTTTTTGTTTGTATCCCAATGGATAGCCTCTTCCTAAAACAGACGGTCTCTGTACTCACAAAGGCACATTCAGAAATACTACACTCAAGTAATTCCTCAGACAAAATTAAAAAGGGGGGTGGATGTTGTTTTAAATATATTTATTCTAACTTATCCTACAATTTCTGGCAGGAAGTGTCATGCTAAAATGCATCACTGGGTGAGAAACTACCTTTAAAAGGCATTTAACTTCTTAAAGGGTTCCAAAGTTTTTTGTTTCACTTTGCATAAATAATCCCCTCCTTTTCACTTTTCGTGAATACACTTAGGATATACTATTCTCTTTGTCAAGCTCTGCTGAAGGGCCAGTCTTGACAGAAAGGCTGCTCTATCTTACCTCCAGTCATCTGTTAACACCAACCCCTCTGGGAGTTGTGAACACCTTTCAGTAGCCTAAGGAAAAGAAGGAATGCCAGATTTGAGAGGTTCAGTATGCCAGGGGAGAAATGAAAAAAAGCACTTCATGTCACAACTCTGCTACTACAATATTGTAAGCCTCACCATGAACAGTATAGGGGAATTTTCGTTTTTGAAAAAACACCCCCAACTTACTGATAATAGTTAGAAATGGGTCAATTATAATTGGGAATTTATTTCCAAAGCAATGATTTATAGTTTGAAAACTAAAGTTGAGGCACAAAGTGCTTTAGGGGAACACTGGGTTGTTTTTTAAAAAAATTATTCAAAACAGAACACTTCTTACCTGTTTATCTGATCTTTCTCCTTCCACAAACAAATCAAGGGTTAGTCATGATGAAGAACCAATGACTGAGCTTTGCAGAGACCCTTTGGTCAAGTAGTATTCAGGTGTATAGCTAACTAAAAAGGGAACTATTTAAATTCTGTGAGGCAAACACTGACAGTTTTTGCGCTTTTTTGGGGGTGGTAGCAGAGATTACAAGAGACTGACAGTTTAAAAACTACTCAAATGTTAGGAATACTTCATAAACATTCTAGATCTAGTCCGCATGACCACATGCATGTGACATGACAGTATGGATGTTCAGCCAGTAAGGAAGTAGCTCTCCATCCTCTGACCAGTGTTCCCCCTTTACCATCCTGTAAATGTTCATGGCCTCTTCTTTGACGGCATGTGGAAGGGATTGGGGAAGTGTTGTGAGCAAGTTAGGAGAGTCAAATGTTCAATTTTTATCAAGTTGTTACTATGTTCATAGATTCTTGGAGTAGATAATTATTTCTAACCTAAAGAACATGGTATCACCACTTCCTTTTCTCAAATTTAAGGTAGAGAAAGAAATACCATCATCGATAAATGGGGACCACTTCTGAAAATATACACAACTTTGGCACTGGCCATAAACCTACAGACCACACATTACAGGGTGTGCACAAACTCTGGAAATCTAGATAATATTCTATGTTTTCTTAGAGATTGATGATGTCCACAACAACGTCATGTACTTTTGTATTTTTAGACTGTATGGACACCCTGCACTTGCAGATAAGGAAGCAAAGGGGATACAGTGTGGTATGCAGCAGAGGTTGAGGAGACCTTTTCTGAATGACTACGGACGTCTAAAGGCTGATAATTCATTGTATACATACAGGCTAGAATATTTTCATCTGTACTACCACATGTGGTCTTAGTTGTATACTCACAGGAGGAAAAACATAAAGAATAAGGTTTTTTTTGCAGTAATACTAAGAAGTGTAGTTAATGCATAGACATGAGGTGTAACAAAACTTGGCAAAAACACTGGAGAAGAAAGTTTCATTTTGTAAAAACCAGATACAAATTTATCTCTACTCCTAAAGACCTTACAGATACTTAAAACACACACACACACACACACACACACACACACACACCCTTCAAACCCCAAACCACAACCTACAAAGCTTTATATGTTGAATTTTAACTCTGGGACCTTTTCTACATAAAGACTCAATTGTTCCCTAATCTTAGATATGGCTATTACAGCCAAGTCTGCTGAAAACGTCCTGTTTACACTGCAGGGAAAAACAGGCTTGGCTTAAGCATTTTGCTCAGCATGCAGACATTTCACTCTGCTTAAAAGAAGAGTCAAGATGGCAGAAAAGAAAAAGAAGTACACAGCATCTGAGGTCGAAATGGAATCTGGCTGTTAACCCTACAAAAACTGCCCCTCCCCTAAAAAAAAGTGGTGAAAGTGAGAGTGAATACTTGCAAAGAGTTAACAGCCCACGAACTTTCAGTTTCTGCTAGATGTATGTATTAACAAAGGTGCTTCCAAATTCTCAGGCAGGGATTTCTTTTCTTTCCCTTTTCCCTTGCATACCTTATATACCACATTCAACCCACAGGAGTTTGGAAGAACCAATTGCTAACTTATGCTACATTCATGTCAGAAGAGGTGGGAACATTCTTAGAACAGGAGGCATAGAAATAGAAAAGCAAGCTACTATAAATAAAACTAACTGAACAATAATAAATGGATAATGCTGACTTATTGGGGGACACTGATGAAAAAATTTGGTTTGGAACCTGCGTTGCTAAGTTAACTCCTGTGAATGTTATAGGGACTGAGAGATCAGAGATGTTACATAGGCCATCCATTTCTTCACAGTGTCTCGGAAATCTAACTTTTTTAAACACCTAAAGTTAGGTCATGGCACTGGATCTGACTGACAGTTGAGCTCCCCTGTCTGATGGAAGACATCTCTTCCCCTACCAGTGCTTCTTTTCATTTGGCTACTCATGTGGTTGACAGAAACCAAGTATATGATGTTCAAGAGATGTACACAACCTCTAGCCAATAGTAATCAAGTGTTTTTTCAAAAAAATTAAAGAAACTAGTAAAAATTGGAAAGCTCAAATGTATATGACCAAAATGTTTTCAAAATAAATCTATGTAAGGAGGGATGACCAGCAAGCTTCTGTATATATGCCAGAATGTGATGGAAGAGAAGGCGTTTCCACTGGATTTTTTTAAAGTGTATTGGTGTCCCCTAACCTCTCAGTAGACATGGCTCTTGCCAAAGAATATCATGGAAAGAAAAGAGCTTTTCTCTTCCATGACATCTTCACCATATCCTGTTCACTGCCAACCAATAAAGCAAAGCTTCCAGCAAGTTGACAAAAAGGGGGACGGGGGCAGGTAGGGGAGAAAGGGAAGAAACAAAGGAGAACAAAAGAAAAAACAGGAACACTCCCCTTTCATTGGCCCAACACACAGAGACTTTCCAAATCACTGTAGTTGTCACAATTACACACTTGTAGAAGTCAATGTACAATAACGGAGGGCACACAACGCAAGGAAGAAACTTGGCATTCCACATTATTGAGACGTAAAAGCATATTGAACTTCCTTGATCTTGTTTATTTACTTATTTTAAATTTAGCCCACTGCCTTTGGGGCCTGTCCAGAACCACTCCAATCTCCTTTATAGGTAAGCATCTTACATTTGTGGAGTGACTGGACCACATGCACATACGCATGCGTCCCCCTGCTTAGGATGTCTGGGTGTATGTACGAAGGCACTAAAGCGGTTTTAGAGAAATTGCAGGCAGCAACCCCACCCACTCCCTTTACCTGCCGAGCTGGAGTTTCTTTCCCACTGGGAAGCTTAATGTTTAAAAGAAGCTGTGGTCATGCTTGGGAATTCTGACCCCTGGCCCAGGAGGGAATACAAAAGGAGAATTCAACATCACCAAAAACTGAAAGGAAATACTCCACACATCTCTGGCTGAGGAATGGGGATAATTAAGCAGCAGATCTTCAAACAGCAATTAAAATGAGCACAACAGTAGCTGGGAGCTAAAAAAGTAAAATCACTTGTTCCTTATTAGATTCTTCTATATTTTTCTCCTCCTCCTATAACAAATGGAGGTAAGACAGACATTCTTCATTAATAGAACAGTCCATAGATAATTTTCCTCTAGTAATGCCTATATTTAAAATTTGTTCCAAAAATTATTAACCTATATCTCCTAACTCTTTACATAGATTCTCAGCAATCCAACCGTACTATTTTACAGATTAGAGTTACTCTTTTTTTTTTAAGCTGTTGTTTCTTTCTTCCTTCTTTTGTTGCTGGGGTTGGAGGGACAGGGAGAAGGGTTCCTTTAAAAAAATAAAATTACTAGGGGAGATTTCAGTTCAGTATTAAATGGAAAGGAACAAAGTGATGGCATTCCCATTTATATACACCAAACACTCTCCCATTAAACTACACACAATTTCAAACGAATCCATGATAGAGTTCTTATAAAGCTTAATCCTTCTCCCATATTTTTATAATAATGAATTTACCTGTTGCTGCTAAATTGATAATTTTTAAAAAATATTTCTATGTGTTTTTAAAATGTGTGATCCCCAGTATGACAATAACATTTGGAGACTTTTCTTTTTACATTTTTTTAAGTAAAAATTGTTTAAACTTTTTGAAGTTTCAGGAACTTGTAAAAGTTTATTAACAGGAAAGAAACAGCCATCTATCTAGGATAAGATACGGTTAAATAAACCATCTTCAAAAAACTGGCTTCCTACCCTAGAATTCCTGAGAATGCTTGCAAATTTTAAAGCAGGAAAATAAATGTTAAAAACAGAAACAAAAAACACTGTTAAATGCTCCCAGAGTTAGTCTTCATCTAAAATATATATTTATATGTATATATATATACGCACTTTTTGGTCTTTTTTTTAAAGTTTTTAGTTTTTTTCCCTTTAAGCTTATGATGGAAGAACATTTTAGCTTCTCGTGTTTATTTTTACATATTTCAAATCCCTCATTATGTCTTGTAAACAAGAGGGGCTCTAGCACCCGGCTTTCACCGTAGTATCGTAAGGAACTCAACTAACCCATAGTGCAGGTCAAGGAACCAACAGGCAGGAGGAGAGGAGGGCAGGGCAGGACACAGCAGTGAACCAAGAGCGGCAGTGGACAGGGTCACCACAGGCTCGAGGGAGCCTTGGGACATGCTCCTGGCCCAGGGACACTAAAATTTAGCCTTCTCTAAATGTCTGAACACAAGCCGCTCTTCACCTGGCGTCACCACACATGACAGGGCTTTGCTCCACACATAGACAGCAGTCCGTGGGGCTGGAAGGAGATATTTTTTAAAGTGTGTGTGTGTGTGTGTAGGGGGAGCAGTGGTGGAAGGGGCACGGTGGTGATGAAAACTGGAGAGCAGGGAGAGGGCATGCTCAGTTTTCGACAAGGCATCTAACGGGGCCAAACCAATGCTGCAGACACAAGTGTGACCACCTACCCACAAAGGGTCATACAGACTTGTACGCATGAGCGCTCACTTCAATCATGCCTGTCAATCTCTTTTGAGGCTAGGTTTATAACCAAAGAGTAAGCCAAGAGGACTACAGAATTTCCCATTCTTTGTCTCACAAAACCACCTAAATGCTAATAATTTGCTTTTGCCTTTTCCTATACACACCTACCCACCCACACACAGACCCAAGCTAAAAGACAAATACATTAGGCATTGTTGTATCCTTCACTGAAGATGCTAAAGAAAGAAAAACTCCCTTGTCCTCAATAGCAGCAAGTTACAGAGGACAGTAGAGGTCTGCTCCCACCAAGGGTTGGAATGGGCAGGTATTTGCTGGTACAAAATGTCGGCACTTTATGTTAAACAGTATAATGTAGACTGGGATGTCCACACAAGTGCTAGCACATTACCGGCATGATCCCCCCCTCCCCCCACCCCACCCGCTATCTGCTTTGTAACCCCCTTTCAGGTCTGCTATAATTCTCTTCACAATAAGCAGTTTGATACATTTTGATTCCAACATAAGTACATACATGTTGGTGATAACTGTGGATTAAACGCTGCCCCCTGTTCAGCCCAGAGTACTACTACAATGATGCTTAAAAAAAAAAAAATCTTTAAATACCGAAATAAAAAAGCAACATTACAAGGGGGAAAAAAAGAGGTCAAAACCAAAAAAAGGTGCAATACTTAAAAGTCTTTGCTAAGTTATACCTGCCTAAGCAAAACCACATACACAGGAAATACACAACACAGAGAAACAAAAGGAAACGCTTGAAGTACACACTGGTTTAAGAACATTCGTTAAGTAAACGTTTCTGTCAGTGATGGCCTGGTGCTGTAACACGCCACGGCCTGGCACAGGTAACGCTCAGCAAGAGAGGAGCAGAGAGGGAGGAGCTGCAGATGCTTTCAGGAGGCTGCTCACAACTTATTTGTTTCTGTTTTCATAAAATGAAAAAGAGAACCAATAGAAATATTTACCTTAGTATCACCTAATTTTTTGACGAATTTCTCATACTGATCACACAGGAAAGAGGGAACACAGTTTTTCTGCTTTTGAGACATCATATAGTTACTGAGAACTGTATTCCGTTCCAATTCAAACTAATGAAAAGGCCTGCATGAAACTCAATAGATATTCAGATGTGCCTAGTGACCATTCACTTTAAAAAAACAGAAATAAACACACAGTGGCTCCAAGAGATACCTCCTGCTTTATTTTTTTGGACTTGGCAGTGCTCCACTCTACTGCTAGGTCAAAGGAAAAACTAGAGAAATCTCACACTCAGGCTAATTTGCAAATGGAAAGGAGCTCCCTGCTTTCATCATTAAAAAGCACTCTGTTCATCTTAATGCAGCCCAACGGAGTTGCTTTAGTTGCAGTGGCTCTCCGTGCTTGTGTGTTCTCATAGTTAAAAAATAAAGTAAAATAAAAAGCAGATGGCCGGCCAGCCAGCCTGCAGACTGTCAGCGATGCAGCTTTCTAAGATATCAGGGTGGGGCAGGAGGAGGAGGGCAGGACACAGGCATACACACATAGAGACAGAGAAAGATGCACGCAAATGCACATGAACACACGTGCACACACATACCAGAACGAGCATGCCTGGGCAGTTACATGTGCCAGAACACACTGGTATTTATCAACCAGCCAATCACAAATTTTTTCCTTTTTTTTTTTTTTTTTTTTTTAAGATTTTTTGAGTTTTTGTTTTTAAAGTGAGGCTCCGTCAAGTCTTCCCTCCCCCCTCCCCCAACAATTCTTTTGAATTTCCCTCCCTCCCAAACATGGTAGACCTAAGGACGGAAACACACCCAGTGCAAACAAAGTTAAAAAGCTATTTTTTTTCAGTATATATGTTTCTTAGCAACAACTTCCATATAACATGAAAAAAGTGAAAAACTAGAAACTAATTTTTTTAATTTTTTTGTGTTTAAATTTAAATGGTATGTGTACTTGCTTCACATTGTCTTTCTAGGTTGGCGTTCATGATTCAAGTATTTCAAGAGTGATATGTTCTCTTTTTGGATTCATATTCCAAACGAAAAAACTGAAGTTATAAGGGAGGCAACTATGTGCTCAGACAGTCTGTCAATGACCCACCTTTTTTTCTCTCTCCGTTTTCTTTTTTCCTTTTAAAAATGTATTTATTGCAAGTTGAAAAAAAAAACGAAAAGGTCAAGTTAGTGCTGCTGCTGTTCCAAAAAAGGTCACGAGGTCAGAGTTGAAAGTTCTAAGTTCAGATTGAATCCGACCCTCCTCCCAGAAGGTCACCAGGTAGTAAAGGAGCAGGGCTGCCCATTCTATGGGGATCTTCTACCGCTGGAACTCCCCACAAGCTAGAAGAGTAGTTTGGGGGCCCCCACAACGAAGCGCCAGCAAGGTCGGCCCCGCTGCTGCCACCAGCGCTGCTGCTCCACTGCCCGAGCCCAGTGGACCCACCAAAAAGATTCAGAGCAGGTCCCACGGGATCTGACTGGTTCTGGCCGGTCTCTAGCGACTGCCACCCAGCGGCCGGTGCGCTCGGGGTTGCTGCAGGTGTAGGGGGCTGAGCTTGTGCCAGAAAACGGCTGACTTCATCATCAGTGGCAAACTCAGCCAGGATGGTAGTGTTTCCCAACACACACCTGGAAACAGGGAGGGAAAGAGATCTATAGATCTGAGGAAATCTGAGAGCGCACATGGGGACCAAGTACTCTGACAGTCCTCACCACTCAAAGTGCAGTCCTTTGACTAGAAACTTCCACATCCCTGGACATATTTTAGAATGCAGAGCTCCACCCAAGGCCTATGGAATCAGAACCCACATTTCAACCAGATTACCAGTTGATTGAGCACTACTGATTTAAAGCAACACAGTATCACTAAAGCTCAAGATATCCAAAGACTAGAGAATACTATGTATTGATATCCCTTGGTGTATGGATATATATTCCAGACAACTTAGCTATCAAGAAAAATGTGTGTGCTGTGGGGGAGATGAATGGGCAGAGAATTTTTAGAGCAGGGAAAATACTCTATACGACACTATAATGATGGATACGTGTCATTATACATTTGTCCAAACCTATACACTATACAACAACAAGAGTGAACACTAATGTAAACTGTAGACTGGGTGATAATGGTGTGTTCAGTAATTGTGACAAATGTACCACTCCGGTGGAAGATGCTGATAATGGGAGAGGTTATTTATGTGTGACAGCAAGAGGAATATAGGAAACCTTTGGACCTTCCTCCCGATTTTGCAGTAAATCCAAAACTGCTCTTAAAAAAATTTTTTTTTTGAGCTGGAGTCTCACTCTGTTGCCCATACTGGAGTACAGTGGCATGCTCCCGGCCACCGCAGGCTCAACCTGTTGGGTTCTGGCGATCCTTCTGCCTCAGCCTTCCAAGTAGCCGGAACTACAGGCGTGCCCACCACGTCCAGCTAATTTTTGATTTATTGTACAGATGAGGTCTTGCCAAGTTGCCTGGGTGGGTCTTGAACCAGTGGGCTCAAGCAATCCACTTACCTCGGCCTCGCAAAGTGCTGGGATTACAGGCTGAATCACCGAGCCCAGTCAAATTTTTTTTTAAAGAAAAGAAAAATGTCACTGTTTTTTTTCTCCTAGGAGAGGTAAAAGAACACACCCAAAGCATCAAGGCAACCCAGCTTCAGACACCTGGAGGTACTTGTTCTATCTCCAGGGCCACAGTCGTCTGAGCCTCACCATCATTTGCTTGCTGTATATGTAGATTTCTGTCATGGCAACTGCAGCCAAAGGGAGTTTGTTCTTTTCTGACCACCAGTTCAACAGTGGAAGGGAGGAGATGGTCAAAGTCTAATCCCGTCCCAACTACTTCGAGCAAAGACCCTGCTATCCACCAAGACCATAATGTTTCATCATCATCTACAAAGAGACCATGGTAGGCAGCTAGATTTTATTATAAAAAATAGACCTGGCACAGTGGCTCACACATATGATCCCAGAGCTTTGGGAGTCTGAGGCGGGAGGATAGCTTGAGGCCAGGAGTTCAAGACCAGCCTGGGCAACATAGTGAGAACCTGGTTATCAAAAATAAAATTAAATTAAAAATTAGCCAGGCACAGTAGGGCATGCCTGTGGTCCTAGCTATTTGGGAAGATGGGGTGGGAGTATCACTTGAGCCCAAGAATTTGGGAGTATAGTCAGCTATGATTGTACCACTATGCTCCAGCCTGGGTAACAGTGCAAGACCCTGTATTTAAAAGGAGAAAAAAAAGATAGCACTCTCAATGTTTTCCATTTTTATAAATACTGGCTTTGTTTTATGGTATTTTTTTTTTTTTGAATTGAAGTCTCACTCTGTCGCCCAGACTGGAGTGCAGTGGCCGCTCCCGGCCACCGCAGCCTCGACTTGCTGGGCTCCGGCGATCCTTCCACCTCAGCCTTCCAAGTAGCCAGAACTACAGGCGTGCGCTACCACGCCCGGCTGATTTTTTGATTTATTGTAGAGATGAGGTCTCGCTGCCCAGGCGCAGGATTGCAGGCTGAGCCACTGAGCCTGGCGTTTTATGGTATTTTAAACTTCCTCACTTACTTCACAAATTATTTACATTTGGAATTCTGATTATTGGCCTATGGTATACACAGGACAATCTAGGTTTAGTTAGGTAGGAAATATCTGGCATTTCAGCACCCAGGACTTGTAAGTGCATACATGATGGTGCCATTTTTGTGTATGTACTTGTGCATCTTTGTTTAATTAAGCAGGTACCAGAATACTCGGAGGTAAGTCTTCATTTATGTCTGTCTAAGTGGGTGTAGGATGGAATACTCACATGTGCAGTGCAGTTTGGGCCTTGGCCGCCTCCTGTTTGGTGCTGTATCGGATCAGGGCAGTGCCCTGGGTTAGATTCAGATGGAATGTCAGCAGTGGGCCATGCTGCATGCAGATCGTTCTCAAGGTTGACCCATCAATCTAAGGAATAACAACATTCATGAGATAAAAACTGCATGTGGGTATAAAAGACAAATTTTAAGATAGTTAAGGTAGTGGGCTAAGACATAGTATGCCCATTTTGCAAATAAAAAATCTGTATAAATACATCTCAAAACAAAGCATATGTATAATTCAACCTGTGGTCTATTTTCTTTAAGAGGTAAATAAGTGAATGTACGTTAATTTGTAGAGTCCAAAAAGATAGAAATGAGATGCCACCCAAATAAAAATGTAAGTTATCAAAGTTCTCAGCATTATTACTAATGTATTATTCTTCTGCCTCACCAGTTAACCTCACAAAGAGGTAAAGAAAAAGACAGACAAGAAAAGTTTTGCTAAACACCTGATTATTTAATGTGCTGACAGTTGATCTAGTTCACAGCCTATTCCAACACTGTCTTACTCCTACTATTTCTGCCTACTTCTCTGTGTCTCTGTGTCCAAAAACTGTACTCCTCACCTGGGTGACACTCTCTCCACTTAAGATGTTGAGTGACTAGTGATAATTTCCCTAACTTATTAGTTAGATGAAAAAATCTGTTCATTCTATCTGATCTATCTTATTCTGTACCAAGATCTTAGGTTTATTTAAACTGCTAGTCTGCCATATCAGTTCATTTCTTTGGAAGATAATCAGATTATTACTAGAACTGCCTTAAAAAGTTGTGCTACTGGCAGCAGCAGTGGCAACCCTGCAGGATGAGAATCGGCAATTTCTCTGTATCTTTTTACAGAAAATGATAAAAGAAACTGCTCTTAGCATTGTTTATAAGTGACAGACTATAAGCACAACAGCATATGCTACAAGAGATTTTTCAGGATACAAGTCCTCTAAAGAAATTTTAGTTGATGGAAACGTAAATTTATCCAAGTACAGTAGCCCTCTCTTATCCATGGGAAACACATTCCAAGATCCTCAGTGGATGCCTGAAACTGACATTTGTACCATACCGTATTATTTATTTATTTATTTTTTGAGTTGGAGTCTCACTCTCTCACCCAGACTGGAGAGCAATGGCCGCTCCCAGCCACTGCAGCCTCGACCCGCTGGGCTCCAGCGATCCTTCCGCCTCAGCCATCCAAGTAGCTGGAATTACAGGCATGCGCTACCACACCTGGCTGATTTTTTGATTTATTGTAGAGATGAGGTCTCGCTGCTCAGGCGGGTCTCGAACCCATGGGCTCAGGCAATCCACTCACCTCAGCCTCCCAAAGGCGCGGGATTACAGGCTGAGCCACCGAGCCCGGCTTCCATACCCAATTTATACTATGATTTTTCCTATATATATATACTTGTTTAATTTATAAGTTAGACACAAAGAGACTGACAAATAATAAAATAGAACAATTATAACCATACCTCATAACAAAAGGTATATGAACAGGGTCTGTCTCTCAAAATATCTCTTTTTTGTTTCTTTTGAATTGAGGTCTCGCTCTGTTGCCCAGGCTGGAGTGCAGTGGTAGGATCATAGCTAATCGCAGCCTCAAACTCCTGGCTCAAGCAATTCTCTCACCTCAGCAGCCCTCCCTGCCCCAGTAAATTGGGACTTGGACTACAGGCACATACCATCATGCCTGGATCTTTTTTTCTCTTTGCTTTTTTTTTTTTAGTAGAGATGAGGTCTCACTATGTGGTCCATGCTAGTCTTGAACGCCTAGGTTTAAGAGATTCTCCCACTTCAGCCTCCCAAAATGCTGGGATTACAGGGATGAGCTACCACGCCCGGCCTCTCAAAATAACTTAGTATTTTTGGACCATGGTTGACCTTGAGTAACTGAAACCTCGGATAAGGTGGGGGGAGGTACTACTGTATCAAGATTTGCTCTTACAATCTTTTAAGTTATGATTAAGAGTAGTCTATTAGGAAGCTTAAATTTTTAAAAATTAAATCAGTTCTTTCTAATACATAGTCACCTGATATTCACTTTATATACATATATGTGCATACTTATAATTTTTCATAAAACAGAACAAGTGAACAGTTGGTTAGTTTGCCCAGGGTCCTTTCAAACATTTCATCCTAACCGTATTATAACCATGACATTGTATGAAAACTCAGAAAAAAAGAGGCATCTATAGTTTTGAGGATGGTCACATAAGATTCTTCACACTTCAGTCAACTATTTTTTTCGAGTTAGGGTCTTACTCTGTCACTCAGGTTGGAATGCAGTGGCATGATCACAGCTCACCGCTGCCATCAACTTCTGGGCTCAAGTGATCCTTCTGTATCAGCCTCCTGAGGAGCTGGCACTACAGGCTTGTGCCACCACACCCGGCTAATTTTATTATTTTTTGTAGAGACAAGGTCTTGTTATGCTGGTCTTGAACTCCTGGGCTTACGTGATCCCCCCACTTCTGCTTCCCATAGTGCCGGGATCACAGGTGTGAACCACCGCACCTGGCTTCAGTCAACTATTAGCTACATAAACAACCTGGAACTTTTAGCTGGGTTGATTAGATAAGAGGATTAATAGCTGACCAAAACCTTTCCTTTCTCAACAAGGACCTTGAAATATAAGTCCTGTGATTTACTCCCCACAAATAGGTTCACTGGACAAATAAATTTAGAAGAACATGTATTTCCCCACAAAGACTCAAAATACACATGAGCATACTAAAAGGTCTAAGAAGTCTCACAGTGAAGACACCTGCTTTGTTTTGTTTAACTAAGTATATATTTCAAATACATTATGCTGGAGACCTAATAATATCTCATGAGAACACTCTGGAAAATGTTGACTTAGTAAAATGTACATGAATTCATTTATGAATTAAATGCTAGACAATGCAGTCTATGCATCAAAGATAAGAAGGCAAGATTGACTCCTTTAACAAGGTGGTGTAAAGGTTATGTTGTCAAATCCACATGCAGGTCATGGGTTCAGTTTCCAAGTGTTCATTTAACCTCATTCAAGTGCTCAACATAATGCTGCTGCAAATGTGATCAAGGTGGAAGGGGGAGTAGCTTGGTGCTAAAGGAATCCTTCCATTGGAAAAACCACCCAGAGTGCATGTTCCAGTGAGAGCGAATTAGTAATACCATCTACAAACAACGAGGGTAACAGTCGGAAAATTAAAAACACCCATACAGCATTTGTAAGTTATAAAATCGACTGATTCCCTCTACTGCAGAGATGAACAGTTAATTATTTATGGAAATAAGTGTTTTTTGTGTGTGGTTAGAACATCCTTTTCCCAATAGGTTCCAGATTCCAACATATCTATACAGCAAATTATCTCTGCTATGCAGAAATTACCAGATCATACTGTCTCACTTTCAGTTTTACAACCACATGTGTTATTACCACCTTGATGGCAGGCATGAAGCACAGTGGTCAGTACCCGCCTCCCCAAGCAGGCAGAACCTCTTCACAGTGACCAGAAAATAAATGAGCTTTCCTATTTATCAGCCTCCCACATCTGAGTTTCCCCTTCTCTTAATATAATTGAGTCCAATCTAGAAAATCATGAGAGAGCATGATTACCTGTGGAGTGAGATTATGAAGAACCAGCCAGTAACTAGGACGAACTGAGCCACCATCACTCCAGGTAGAGGCTGTGAGCAACCAGAAAAAGGATTAGCAAGCAGAATCAAACATTTAAGAATGTCATGAGGGAGAAGCATTTTCATGTAACCCATGTTTCTTCTCTCCTTTTATAAACTGTCTCTCTTTTCCACTGGACTCTGACCCATCTTTTTCTCTTCTACTGGTTCCTAACTCCTATGCACTCTCTAATGTCTTACTTGCAAGGCAGTATTTTCCTGCCAGTGTCCTCACTCTGCTATTTGTCATTTTGACTCCATCTGTCCTCTGGGAGTTCTTGGGTCCCTTTGCCCTAATACTGACTGCAATTTTCACACAAGAGAGAATTTTCCTCTACCAGACAACCATGATTTCCTCTCATGAAGACCTCTTCATGTCTTCACCATTTGTTAACATAAGCCCCTTGTGGATGAACAATGCTGCTCCATTAGGCAGATCCTCCTCACCCGAGGCAAGCCGTGAGTCCTGTGTCCCCCACCCCCTGACTGATCGGGGTGCTGTGCTGCTCCAGGGAGATGATGGTTTGGGGTTGGTCAGACCGGGAGGTGGGCGGGGCAGCGGTGTAGTGTTCCTGGAGGAAATATGGTTTTTCCACATCTTGTTGGAGAGATGAGTGGGGTTGTGTCCTATGGGATCTGGGGACCATGTTGATTTGTAATCAGGGAACTTTGCTGTAAGAAGAGAAAATTAAGGAAGGAATAAGGTTAGATAGATCACTTTTGTCAATAAACACACATGAATTTCATCCACACACACATAATACATACACATTTATATTCTAAAAAGTAAGCAAACTTTTTTTTGGAGTAGGAGTCTCTATTACCCAGGCTGGAGTGCAGTGGCATGCTCACAGCCACCACAGCCTCGACCCGCTGGGCTCAGGTGATCCTCAGGAGACTGAGGCCACCTTAGTCTTCCAAGTAGCTGGGACTACCACACCCAGCTAATTTTTTGATTTACTGTAGAGACGAGGTCTCACCATGTTGCCCAGGCTGGTCTCGAACCCACAGGCTCAGGCAATCCTCTTGTCTCTGCCTCCCCAAGTGCTGGGATTATAGGTGTGAGATACCATGCTGGGCCAGTAAATACACATTTTAACAGTAGCAAAACAAAGTGACATTGTTCTCTGACCTTACTAAACATAAATTTTCAGTGACTATTACTCTGAATTGAGAAAAATTATCATATAAACTTAAGATTTAATAAAATAGCTAATTTCCGACTGCTTTCTTAGCTAAAAGCAACGTGAAAGGGAGGCCAAATTCAAGGAGAAAGTATTCCTGAGACATCAGGCTTATAGACTGATGAGGTCTAGCAGAACTAACATAGACTATAAATTACTCATTGACTAAATGGAAAGTACATTAGAAAATTACACTTTTCTTGTACCTTGATCAAGTATATCAGATACTAACATTCAAACACATTTTTATAAAACTATCAACAAATATTTACTGGGGGCATAAGGCACTGAACCAATGCTGTGGGTAATAAACAGTCAACCTAAGAACCTCAAGCTCAGATGTGAAGACAGAACAGATGAACAACAGAATCAGTAACTCGCCAACATCATACATCTTTAATATATAGTGGAGAAAGAGAATGCTGGTCTGCTAACAAAGGCTTTGCAAAGACAGGTCTTGAAGGAATTACATAAATGGATGGGTCCTGAGTAACAGGAAAGCGTAAAGCAAGCTCCAAAATAAATTCTCCCTGTATCAAATACGTCCTCCAATTTTGGTTGAACATTCTCCAGGAAAAGAGGTAAAGGAGGACCCAAAGGTAAGCTGGGGACCAATAAAGACGCTACTGGGAGTTTCCGCAGTTGCTTCAGCATGGAGTGCTTAAACTAGTGTGACAACAAACAGAACGAAACAGAAGGAATAGATATGAGAAATATGATAGGAGACATCATCACTGCCTGGATCCAGGGAGCACGGGAGTGATGAAAGAGGGAGAAAATACTGAGATTTTATGACTCAGTGATGCATGGGAACACCATTAAGAAAACAGGCTAGGCACAGTGGCTTATGCCTTTAGTCCCAGTGCTTTGGGAGGCTGAGGTAGGAGGATCGCTTGAGGCTAGGAGTTTTGAGATCAGCCTGGCCAACACAGTGAGACCCTGTCACTACAAAAAAAATTTAAAAATTAACCAGGCATGGCAGGGCATGCCTGTAGTCCTAGCTACTCAGGACTTGAGGCAGGAAGACTGTCTGAGCCCAGGAGGTCGAGGCTGCAGAGACTTATAATGGCACCACTGCATTCCAGCCTGGGCAACAGAGTAAGGCCCTGTCTCTAAAAAAAACTAACAAGAAGAAAAAGAAAAGGAAGGAAGAAAGAAAAGTTAAGAAGGAAAGACAATTTTGTTGACAGAAAATGGGAACGTGTAGGTTCAATTTTGGACGCGTCTGAGGTGATTCTTAGGCCATCTCATAGGTGAATGTCCAATTGTAGGAAAAAGATACCTAGTTCAACTGACCTATGGGATTTACAGGAGTAAAAGAGTTGGGTGAGAATAAGTTTTACATATAAAAGAAGTCCTATAGAAGTAAAAGTAGGGTGGTGAGTAGAAACATGAAATATTGAGGTATCTCCTTTATATAAATGCTCAGCCCTGAGGCAAGTTATATCAGCTCTTTGAACCTCAGTTTCTTTATCCACAAAATGGGTAACAACAGGATCTACACACAGCCTTTGGTGAAGGCAAAGTAAGAAATTCATGCTGAAGTAAAGTTCAGCATGATGCTTGGCCCTTGTAGGATCATTCAATAAGTGGTAGTGTGACACAGAAGTTAGGAAGAAAAGGAAGACAATTTGTAGCCTTCAGTGTCTTAGTAGATAGCTAAGGATTTGATTTATTTGCTTTGGCCTGGACAAAGCACAAAAAATTTAATGACTTTAGTAGCTTATGGTCTAACTTTTGCAAAACCAAGATGCTAGGTAACAGTGATTTGTCTAGAATCTATAAGGTATTGCACTGAGTGAGTGACTTCCAAGCCTTTTTCATATCCATTAATTTTTCCATTCCCTGTTTTTCCCCACCCCCCCAAAAAACATGAGGCTACTGGGCACAGTGGCTCATGCTTATAATCCTGGCACTTTGGGAGGTGGAGGCAAGTAAACTGCTTGAGCCCAGGGGTTCGAGACCAGTCTGGGTAACTTGATGAGACCTTGTCTCTGCAATAAAAATTAAAAAAATTAGCCAGGTGTGGTGGCACATGCCTGTAATTCCAGCTACTTGGAAGGCTGAAGAGGAAGGATCGCTTGAGCCCAGCAGGTCAAGGCTACAGTAGCCATGAGCATGCCACTGCACTCCAGCGTGGGTGACAGAGTAAGACTCTGACTCAAAAAAATAAAACAACATGAGGAACTCAACAAACGCTGGTATAATTAATCAAGGTCCTCTTTTGCTTCTTTGGCCATCTGCCCTCAGCTTTTGCCTAAGTGGAAGGATTTTTAAAGAAAAGCAAGTGATAATTGGCTGCCTTAGGAATGATAACCTGGACTTAACTGGTTCTTCCCAAGGCCCTGATTTCTTGGCAGGCATTTGTGGCATTAGGACATAATGTTGGCCCCCGAACACTCCAGCTCTCTGTGATTATGTCACCAGAGACTTCATCTCAAAGCTGTATCTCTGCCTCATCCTCTCCCTGTGAGACTAGAAGCTACTTGAAGACATGTGTGCTTCAAGTACAAAATGTGTGCTTCTATCAAAGCTGACCTATGCTACTCAACTTCTGTAGGTATATACCTTAAGAAATAAATGCCAGTTTCCTTTATAAAAGGAAACCTGATGTAAAAGTGCCAACCAAAGGGAAAGAAACAGGTCACACTCGTACCTGAAGTGCTATGAACGTTGGTAAAGGAGTTGTCAGAGGCACTGTAGGGCCAGGCACCAGGTGAAGGCAGCGAGGTGTTGAGGGAAGAATTAGACCCTTGGATAACAAATGAAGAACAAGAAGAACATACTGAAGATAAATGTCAGTAA
This sequence comes from Carlito syrichta, assembly GCF_000164805.1. Lineage (NCBI taxonomy): Eukaryota > Metazoa > Chordata > Mammalia > Primates > Tarsiidae > Carlito > Carlito syrichta. The sequence continues at coordinate 2,114,753 of NW_007260398.1, read as the reverse complement.
AACCAGTGAAACCTTGAGAGCTTGTTATTTAAACTTCAACAGAAGAGAAAAACCAAACTATGTCTAACAAATAAATATGAAAAGCAGCATTCTGAAATCTTTTGGCTACGTTATTAGGTACCAGCAAGCACAAATGAAGCCACAGACTGACAACCATGAAAATGCCTAGTACTGAATACACAAGGGGTGCTCCATTCAATTACCTGTGGTGTTATCCCGCAGCAGTTGGTGGTCAGTATCTACAATGGGAGATGTGGCTGTACCCCCCAGCACACTTCCTGGGGTGACATAGGGATCAGATTCAGGGTCAATGTTTTGGATACCTTTCCATGGCACTCCTGGTTGGAATTCTAAGACAAGAAAAAATATTAGAGGTTGGAGGTTGTTCAAAAAATGATAAAATTATTTTTTTGATATAAGAAATGGGTCTGTGAAAAGTCTAGATACTGATCTATTGCATCTTAGATGTTTATCATGAAATTAAGGGGAAAAAAATTAGCCTGAACATATACCCTCGCCAACAGGACCTTTGTATTAGCACACATATCTGTCTGTCTGTGGTAGTGAACTGATGCCATAGTTCATCACAGCCTGGCTCCAGTACCTGACCCTCCTGCTGCTCCCAGGGGAATTCAGGCCTGAAGGCAAGTAAAACGGAAGTAAGAATGCTGGTGCTCACAAACTGTCCAGACATCTAGGCCAAGAACTGGGAGAAAATTTGTGAAGATCAGTGACCTTTCTCATATTTCACACCAGATATTGGCTAAAATGCATAAAACATAATATAAATGACCACTGCTACATGGAATGTCCAGGGATACCAGCAGAAATCATTTAACTCAGCATGAGAAAGCCTAGAAGATACATGAGTTTGTAATTTTTTTTTTTTTTTTTGAGTTGGAGTCTCACTCAGTCGCCCAGACTGGAGTGCAGTGGCCGCTTCCGGCCACTGCAGCCTCGACCTGCTGGGCTCCGGCGATCCTTCCGCCTCAGCCTTCTGAGTAGCCGGAATTACAGGCGCGCGCTACCACGCTCGGCTGATTTTTTGATTTATTGTAGAGATGAGGTCTCGCTGCCCAGGCGGGTCTCGAACCCGCGGGCTCAGGCAATCCGCTCACTTCAGCCTCCCAAAGGCGTGGGATTACAGGCTGAGCCACCGAGCCCGGCTGAGTTTGTAATTTTTTTAATTGAACAATTTAAATCATTTTTAAAGTCATATGCTAGAATCAATAAACTTTTGTTTCTTTGAGTCGGGGTCTCACTGTTATCCAGTCTGGAGTGCAGTGGTACAATCATGACTTACCAGTCTTGATCTCCTGGGCTCAAGCGATCCTTCCTTTTCAGCCTCCCAAGTAGCTTGGACTACAGCTGCATGTGACCATGCCTGGCTATTTTTAAATCTTTTTTTGGAGAGGCAAGGTCTAGCTATGATGCCCAGGTTGGTCTCAAACTCCTGGGTTTAAGCTACCCTCTTACCTCAGTCTCTCAAAGTGCTGGGGTTACAGGCATGAGCCACTGCATCCAGCCCAAATATGTATTATATAAGAACAATATGCGTGATATCCTTTAACAAATTAATCATACATACACAGTCTGGCACAGTGACTCACCCCTGTAATCTCAGCACTTTGGGAGGCAGAGGCGAGAGGACTGCCTGAGCCCAGTGGTTCGAGACCAGCTTGGGCAACTTGGAGAGATCTTGTCTCTATAATAAACAAAAAAATTAGCTGGGTGTGGTGGCGCCTGCCTGTATTTCCAGCTACTTGGAAGACTGAGGCAGAAGGATCGCCTGAGCCCTGCAGTTTCAGCCTGTGGTGGCCGTGAGAGTGCCACTGCACTCTAGCCTGGACAACAGAGTGAGACTCCGATTCAAAAACAAAAAACAAAACAAAACAAAATATATATGTCACAAATACAATGTACCGAAAGACATATATCATATTTATGGAATTACTGATTTTTATTTTTGCTTTGATGAATTTTCTAATTTTCCTACATGAAAATAGATGACCATGTCCAATAAAAGAGAAAGAGGGAAAGAAAAAAATTAACAATCCCATTGCACCCACTACTGCATGCCTGGACCCTAATTATAATAAATACCTACCTAAGAAAGAACAAATCAGTTCTATGGACACTTCAAAAGAACCCATGTTACATGGGATGAATGCCAAGTCCCAGTTACAATGTCACTATAGTTTTTTCGATTTCTCACCTAATGAAAATTTTCTCTCTTCCCACAGCACATGCCTTACTTTTACCGGACAATAAATACTAAATGAAAATCATGAAAACAAGTTCCATAGTAAGGTGGGTGGCAAAAGCAATGTGTTCAGAACCTGAAATTAGCAATTAAAAAACAAATGCTACCCTAGAAAAGCAATTCCTGGACAATACCTGGAGGCCAACTGGCATTGCTGGATTTACTTCCGATTTTATTTGTTGGTGGAGATTTGGCAGGTAACCAGCTATCACCAGCAGGACCCGTATGGCCACCCAGTGTGTCACCCGGGATGATATCAAACTGGTTGTATGGTGATCCTCCCCGAGTCTTACCAGGGGCCACGATAGCGCCTGAGAAAAGAGAGAGATTTTATCCAGAATAACTCCTAATGAGCAGAAGGTGCTTTTTATTCAGAAGAACTCAAACAAATACAGTACTCTGAAGCTTATGGGATAAAGGTTGTTATATTCAAGTCTCAGCGAATAATTAATAAACATAAGACCATAAACAAGTCATTTCACCTCTGTAGGCCTCTATTTAGGCAAAGAGCACTGTTCTTATTCTTGAATGTTCCTTTCAGTTTTAAAATTCCATGGTCTTATAAAATTAATGAAATATCTACAAACTATGAATCCTACATTATCTTCATTTTTTATCCTAATGACTCAAGAATGAGAAATGAAAAAATAATAATTTGTAGCACATAAGAGGATTTTTAGCTATATTTCTACTGGTGCTACCCACCCAAGTTCTTAAGGGCTGAGCAGGCTTAGATTAGCTGGAAGCAGCAGTGTAAACAGAGAGTCCATTGGAGAGAAAAGCATCTGCAATTGCTTTAAATTCCAAGGCAATGAGATGGAATTCCCGCCTAGGGTCTTTGCCAACACAAGACCAGCAATGAACTCTGCAGCTCTGAGATCCATGGCCTCACACACGAAGAACAGCAAATCCTCTGTAACTGCTTTCCCGAGAGCATTTCAGTGGTTTTGACGGTGCCCCCTTTGTGCATTTATAAGCTACAAAGTAGGAAAAACATTAAAAGTGTAAAATTCCCTTAGACTAACCAAAAAAGCACTTTACTTAAAATTTTAGGTATCTGTGAGATACCATTTTACTTATTTCTTAAATGAGTATTACATACTGTAATGTGCCACTTGATCTATTCTTAGGATGCTGCTTATGAACAGACAAAATTATTTCCAGGGTGATGTAGCCTAAAGGAGTACTATTAAAAACTATCTCCATGTTTAACTAAGAGAACATGTGCTTTTCTGGAGCCACAGAAATTTGGTTGAGAGGCACAATACAGTGAAGCAGTGGAAAATGAAAAGCTCACTTACCGTTTGGGGATTGCTAAACAAATAGGGAAAACACGATCTACAAATGCTAAAAAGGCAAGTGGACATTTCACCTTCGAGATATGCTCTCACATGCCATTTTGTATCATCATGCACTTATCATGTCTTTGGGGACAAAGGGACCCAATGAATCATCAGCCTATGGAAGCATCTGTGCCTAAAGCTACAGATAAGACGGGGCTTGGATCATTCAGTCCACAAACAGACTTACAATTTCAATAAATCATTCTTGACTCTGTGTCATGAAACCAAATGATAATGCTTGGGTACAGCAGGCAGAGAGCTCCACGTGGCTACTTCACCAGCCCCTGATGGACTTGTTAAAGGGTAGTTTATGAAGGAAACCCGAAAGGCTTCAGACTGAATGACTGGGCTGGGGCTGAGGCCTGCCAGGGAGCTGCAGCAAGAACAGCCAGACACCTATTTATACTTGGTTCTCATGGATACAGTTGAGTTCAAGTGAATTACTGTCAAATGAAACAAACACTGAAACAAAGGCTGAAGGAAGGTTGTAAGACCTTTATCCGTCTTACAGGAAAATGGAGAAGCCCTTACAGAGAATTATGGAGTGAAAAGGTCGACCCACATTCACAACCAAAGCCTGCAATGCCCTCAAAATGCTGTCTTGTAGGCTCTGTAACTCATAAAGAACAAGAAAGCTTTGTGAAAAGCTCAAATCTCAGGTATTTTGATCTTTTAGAGATTAAAAAGCATGCATTTTTTGAAAAGTTGGTGAACTTAATGTTTCATATAATCAACAAGATCTACATTTGTTAAGATCCCCCCCCCAAAACAAAAGCCCAACTCAACAGGCTGACTTTGTTCTCAGCCAATTTACCCTAATGGGGGCCAAAGTTCACTGCTACTGCCCTCAATTGCATGGCAACTAGGAAATTTTGCTCCCCCTAATTAGGACTAGCACTTTGTAGCTCTTGTAATTTGAAATACATACAACTCCAATATTCTCATAGGTGATCTTAAGATTTGGGAAAATGGAGGGGGACAAAAAAAAAAAAAAAAGAGAGATTTGGGAAGATAAAATCAAGAGGTTCATTAAGAAAGAGTGAAACACCAGGCTTGGTGGTTCAGCCTATAATCCCAGCACTTTGAGAGGCCGAGGCAAAAGGATTGCCTGAGCCTGAGGGTTCGAGACCCACCCAGGCAACTTGGCGAGACCTCGTCTCTACAATAAATCAAAAACTAGCTGGGTGTGGTAGAGCACGCCTCTAGTTCCAGCTACTCGGAAGGCTGAGGCGGAAGGATCGCCGGAGCCCAGCAGGTTGAGGCTGCGGTGGCTGGGAGCGTGCCACTGTACTCTAGTCTGGGCAACAGAGTGAGACTACAACTCAAAAAAAAATAAAAATAAAAAGTGAAAGATCTGCACTTTGAAATAATCTTACAGGACACTTTGTTAGGACCTGGAGAGGGTCAGAAGGGCTCCAGTTCTCAGGGCTCTTACCATTTTTGTGCATATTGGCTTCCTGTGTGGCTACAGAGGGCAGTCCCTCCATCATGGAGGTCCACTGTTTAAAGCGAGACTCGGTTCCAGTCTCCTTCCCACCAACTATGCCATAGTCCATGCTGCCAGAGCTGAAGCCTAAAACAGAGAACACCACATTTTATGTCTTTTCATAAGCTTCTAATATCAGTAACTAAAGTTCTGAGGCAGAACCCATGAATGCCTTCATTTGTCATTCAAAGACTAATTCACAAAGCTTCTCCACTCAGAAACATTCATTTTGATTCCAAACTCTGATTTTGGTTCTTGTTTGCTGAAAAAGTACCGACTCTTTGTTAAGGTGTGGAGACATATCTGACTGCCATCTATTTAGGTCCACCTAAGTGCACGCATGCATTCCCTTCTTCATTGGGCCTACAGTATGCCAGGGCAGCTTATGGAGACAGAGAAGACTGCACATCCAACCAGTGTGGTGCAACAGCAGTGACAAGCCTGTGATAAGGTTTTCTGGGGGAGGAAAGGCTTTGCAGAAGGAAATGTGATCTAGGGTAAGTATCTGGGTAAGTCAAGGATATCAAGTATAAAGCGCTGATTCAAGACAATCAAGTGTATTTAGAGAATGGTGAGAAGTTCAATATGACTTCAATATGATTTAGCTATGGGATGAAGTAAGATGGGGAGTAGCTAGGGATGAAGAGAGATGAAGAGTCATGTTTTGCAGGGTCTTCATATATCAGGTCAAGGAGTTGCATCTTTTTCTTCTAAGACAGGAGATAGAGACTTTTTTCTTTTTGAGTTGGAGTCTCACTCTGTCACCTAGACTGGAGTGCGGTGGCTGCTGTCGGCCACCGCAGCCTCGGTCCGCTGGGCTCTGGCGATCCTTCCGCCTCAGCCTTCCAAGCAGCTGGAACTACAGGCGCGCGCTACCACACCTGGCTAATTTTTTATTTATTGTAGAGATGAGGTCTTGCCAAGTTGCCCAGGTGGGTCTCGAACCCACGGGCTCAGGCAATCCACTCACCTCGGCCTCCCAAAGTGCTGGGATTACAGGCCGAGCCACCAAGCCCGGCCGATAGAGACATTTTTAAGCAAGTGAGAGGATAACTAGGTTTGCATTTAGAAAGAGAGTTGGCAGTGTGAAAACTGGGTCAATGGAAGTCAGGGCCAATTATGAGATTAATTTGAAGCAGTGTTTCCCAACAGGGAAGACCCCAAAGCTTGAGCAGGCAGTTAAGTATGGTGTTTTAAGTTTACTTTGCTATGAGCCCCCAGGTATCCCTCAGGGGTCAGGCTATTAGCAAGGGTCTTGGTGGGTAATGTTTTCCCATTGCAGAGAGCTACAGAGTTGGAAACCACATGGGAGAGGCTTGGTGATGGAACCTTACAGGTTCTACCATCCACTTGGGTCAGAAAGTATATAACACTTCTTCAACCTGACTCTCAAAAAAGTAAAATAAAGGGCTAAAACAAATAAAACGGTAAAGGGGGGAAACAATAAATAATCACAGAAAAGTAAGAATGACCCATAGTAAGTACAGAATGGCAGTAGACTGCAGGCATCCTGGGGAGGTGAGCCAGGTTCCTACCAACCAAAGTTAAGGTGGCCTGCTGGAGCCAAAAGCCAACCTACCCTGACTCAAGAAGATATGCAACTTCAACCAGGTCAGACTCCATCTGTATCCATTTTGTCCTCCTACCATCTGGGGATATCTTGCTGGTCCTCAAGTTCCATTTATCCAATTCCCACTGAGGGCCCAAGTCATGTTTTTCTTCCCCTGTGCTTATCCTAGTTGTCTGGGATAGTTTTATAAATGCATAATAAGCCAAGTTAAAATTGAACACCTCCTTGACCTATGTTTACAATGTTGCTACCTATATAAAGAACAGTGTTCCTTCACACCGCAACTGAATTTACTAGTTTAAGTGATTGTCTGGATCCCGGGGAGCAGAAATCCTTAGAATGAGATGGAAATATTTTATTTTATTTTATTTTTGAGTTGGAGTCTCACTCCGTCACCCAGACTGGAGTGCAGTGGCCGCTCCCGGCCATCGCAGCCTCTACCTGCTGGGCTCCAGTGATCCTTCCGCCTCAGTCTTCCAAGTAGCAGGAACTACAGGCATGTGCTACCACCACACCTGGCTGATTTTTGGTTTTTATTGTAGAGATGAGGTCTCGCCAAGTTGCCCAGGTGGGTCTCGAACCCACGGTCTCAGGCAATTCACTCTCACCTCAGCCTCCCAAGGTGCAGGATTACAGACTGAGCCACCGAGCCCGGCAAGATGGAAATATTTTAAATGAAATGATATTTTTCTATTAAAAATAAGAGTTTAAGGCATTTTTTTCTTTTATCTTATGTAGCAGAAATGAAACGAGATTGGAGGGGAGGGAGATTGCAAGGAACATGAGGCTTCTCTGACATAACCCTTAAAGGACTAAACAGGTTGTTCCTTGGGCAAATTACATTTCTAACTGGGCCAAGGTGCTTGATTTCCAGGCCATCTGAAAGCTCAGTTCCAATCACTGATAAAGAGTTTTCCACAATAACCTAGGATACTGCCAAACTAAAAAGAACACAAGGATTATTAAAATAACAAACTATTCCTCACATATCAACTCCCTTTGAAGTTACTCTAGTATTTCTGTATAACACATAGTGAATTGAAGTTATTTAATTTCAGCTGCTTAGTTTTTCTGGTGACACACAAAATTTAGAAAATTAAGAGTTATAAATCTGAGGCGAGGAAAGAATTTGAACAGCTCCATCTGAACCTTGGATAAAATGAGCACCTTTCTCATTAGAAACTTGGGGACCTGCTGGGCTCAGTGACTCAGGCTGTAATCCCAGCATTTTGGGAGGCCAAGGTGAGTGAATTGCCTGGGCCCGCGGGTTCAATACCAGCCCAAGCAACTTGGCGAGACCTCGTCTCTACAATAAATAAAAAATTAGCCGGGCGTGGTAGCACACGCCTGCAGTTCCGGCTACTTGGAAGCTGAGGTGGAAGGACTATCGGAGCCCAGTAGGTCGATGCTGGAGTGGCTGTTGAGTGTGCCACGGCATTCCAGCCTGGGTGACAGACTCAAAAAAAAAAAAGAAATTGGGGGATCAATTGCCACCACAAAAGGGCAGCACCAGAGTTATATCATACATTTTGGCAAGGGAAACAAATTCAAGGAGATCAGAGAGATAAGGAGATCATAGGAGTCAGAAATGCCCTGAAAGGTTCAACCTATAAACGTGAAATTAGGAGAGAAAAAAATCAGGCAAGGATGTCCATGATTTTCTTTGGTGCTACACAGTAACCGCATGACACTAAGACATGGAATGTGCCCAATGAATTTCGGTGGAAGGAATTCTGGGGCACTGAGTTCTAGCGACAACATTAACAAAGAACAGATGGTGCTTCCCTGGCAACATCTGGGCTACTTATGAGCTATCGTACCCTGAAACCCAAGGAAATACTGACTTTATTGAAACCCAAGGAAATACTGACTTTATTGTATTTGCCACTACACCAAAACCAAATTTCCTCAGTTTACCAAGGAGCTTCCCTGTAATTTCTAGCTCACAAACATAGATAATTAACTCAAATAAAGAAGCCATTTAGTTCAGTTCAATGAATATTTATGGACAGCCTAATTTGTAGTAGAATAATTTGTGTTAGGATATTTATGGACAGCCTAATTTGTGTTAGGCTCTGTGTTAGGAGTTGGTACAAGTAGAGATAAGACCTGCCCCTTTCTCCAGGACATATTTTCACCTGTCTTATCATTCTTGCAAGGACAACCCTTTGCCTACCTTATCTATTCTTGCCAGAATCACTTTCTCCTGCCTCTAGAAACCCTAATTCATTGTCTATTCATTACTACCGTTTGGCTCTGTCCTTACATTCTTGAAGAAACTCTCTCAAATGAACTTGTCCTTAAATTGATAATGTTTTTACTTCCTTTATCTATAGTTCCTTATTTTCTGCTACTCCTTGCTGTAGATTTAAAAACAAACTATTGCTTTTATATTATAATAAATTATAAAAAAGAAGCAAATCACCCATAACTGCCCATCCTAACATGATTCTAATCCACGTGCACACTTGATATCGTCACAATTATAATCCCAGTACAGATACAAATTACTCCATCGCTGGAATAAATATATCATATATTTTTTTTAAATATAGAGGCTGGGTATGGTGGCTTGTACCTGTAATCCCTGCACTTTGGGAGGCCAAAGGGGGAGGGAGGAGTGCTTGGGCCCAGAAGTCTGAGACATGCCTGGGCAACATAGTGAGACTTTGTCTCTACAAATAAATTTAAAAATTAGTGGGGTGGTGGTGTGCATCTGTAGTCCCAGCTACTCGGGAGGCTGAAGGGGAAGGATTGGTTGATCACCTGAGCTCAGGAGGTCGAGGCTGTAGTGAACTGTGAGTGTGTCAATTCACACCAGCCTGGGTAACAGAATAAGACCCAAACTCAAAAACATACATATGTATTTATAAAAGACAGGGTCTCACTATGTTGTCCACGCTGGTTGCAAACCTCCTGGGCTCAAGCGATCCTCCTTCCTCAGCCTTCTGATATTTCGGGTGTTTTTATTTTTATTATTTATTTATTTAGAGTCAGGTTCTCACTCTGTCTCTTAGGTTGGAGTACAGTGGCACAATCATGGATCACTGCAGGCCTCAACTTCCTGGATTCAGATGATCATTCCTCCTTAGCCTCCCACTTGGGACTATAGGTGTCCATAAGTGTGAGTCACCATGCCTAGCTAGTTTTTTAATTTGTTAGAGACAAGGTCTTGCAATGTTGCCTAGGTTGGTCTCAAACGCCTGTGCTCAAGCAAACCTCTTGCCTTAGCCTCCCAAAGTGCTGGGACTACAAGTGTGAGCCACAACCCCAGCCAGATTTTAGGGTTTTAACAACTAACTGACTAAGTCATATCCAGCAGAAAGGAAATAACAGAAACATTTTTCCATGGGCTTTATCTGATATATTCTGAAAATGGGTATCTAAAAGAATTAGTGTCATTAACCTATACTACTCAAGCTGTTGAAAGATGGTTTTCAATGACACATTCCAGAGATGTGTGCAAAGAGCTGAAAAGAACTGTGTGCATGTAAACATGTGAAAAAGCTGTTTTTGACTTCCAGAGGCTCTCTTTCTATTGTACTGACTAAACTCTACCTCAAGAACTAGGCACTTTGATAAAAGGAGGTGGAAAAATTAAGTTGCCCTGCTTTACTATGACACAATGTCTAAATTCAGAACAACGCATCAAATACCAAAATACATGGGTTATTCCACTAACTTCGTCCTTAACAGCCGATAGGATAAGAAGGTGAAGGCTGGAAACCCAGTGGTAAGGACCCCTTCATTAGTCATTAGGGGAGGCGCCCCCTGTTTGGTACCCTGGTGTTCTGTAGGCCAGATGAGCACATTACAGAAGACATAGGATGGGCAGGGAAGCTATCCTTTGATTATGTCACGTGGAAGAAAGGTTATTTTGAATTTAGGTCAGTTCTCAAGCAGATCATTTTTAAGAAAGAGTACAGTTGATGGAAATTGAGGATCTGGAAATTAATTCTCTCAGACTATCCAGGATCAAGGATGTCTTGAAGTCTTTGCTCACCCCTGCACATGGGCAACCCAGGGGTCATGGGATTAGAGAAGAGACAGCAGGGCCATTTGTCCAGAGTCACTTTGTCACCCAGGAGCAGGAATTTCAGGTCTTCTCAACTTTTTTTTTTTTTTTTTTTGAGTTAGGGTCTCCCTCTATCCCCAAGCTTGAGTGCAGTGGCATGACCACAATGACCACGGCTAATGGTAGCTTTGACTACTTGGGATCAGGTGATCCACCTCAGCCTCTCAAGTAGCTGGGACTACAGGCACATGCCATCACACCCGGTTAACATTTTTTTTTACTTTTTGTAGAGACGAGGTTTTGCCACACTGCCCAGGCTGGTCTCCAACTCCTGGGCTCAAGCAATTCGCCTGTCTCAGTTTCCCAAAATGCTAGGATTATAGGCATAAACCACCGTGCCCAGCCTTCAACTCTTGTTTTCTGAGTTTGTACAATAGTTATCTTCTTTACCAAAATAAATTCTAAATGCTGTCAGTCTGAGAAAAACAAGTGTGTGGTATCTTTTAAATTCTTTTTTTTTTTTGAGTTGGAGTCTCACTCTGTCGCCCAGGCTGGAGTGCAGTGGCCGCTCCCAGCCACTGCAGCCTCGACCTGCTGGGCTCCGGTGATCCTTCCGCCTCAGCCTTCCAAGTAGCCGGAACTACAGGCATGCACTACCACGCCCGGCTGATTTTTTGATTTATTGTAGAGATGAGGTCTCACTGCCCAGGCGGGTCTCTAACCCGCGGGCTCAGGTAATTCACTCACCTCAGCCTCCCAAAGGCGCGGGATTACAGGCTGAGCCACCGAGCCCGGCTCTCTTTTAAATTCTTAAATTATATTTTGAAATCACCATTGCCTCACTGATTGGATTCTGCTTACAGCATGTCCCCTAGTTCTGAAAGAGAGATTTGCCTGCCAAAAAAATTCTTGATGAATGTCAAAGGCATAACCTTACTTGTGCTAATTCTATTTAAATCAGATGAAATACTAATTAATACCAGATGAATTTTTATCAATCTGCCTTATAATTTTAGTTCTTCATTCTTTCAAGAGAAGACAATTTATCAGTAGAGCAAAACACGTCAACTAGTACATATTTTAATAGCCCGTAACCTCAGCCATGTGTAGCACTCACAGCATGTACAAACATCTAAAATAGCTTTTAAAAATTCCTGGTGGTAGGAGAGCAGTTTGCCATTCATAAACATATCACAGTAAAATAACTGCTTTGGAGCCAAAGAAGTTGGAGGTTTATCTGCTATTTAGTAATTGTGTGGTGAGCTTTACAAAGCCATTGAAACTCAAGAAGCCTCAGATATCTCATCTGTAACCCAAAGATAAGAATATTTCTCTACCTAGCACAGTTGTAAAAACAGAGAGCAGTGCAGCTGTAGCCACCACCTCAGACAGGCAGATTTCTAAGAAGGCAGTTTTCATTATTAACAACTTACCAGAACCATATCCAGGTATTGGCCCTTTGGTTTGAAGGTCTGGGAGCCCCACATTCAGCGTGTTGGGTACCATGTTGTCCAGGTGTGGCTTGGGCCCAACAGGATGAGATGGTGAGTGCTTCATGCTGGGCTGCCTCTGCTGCTGCTGCTGCTGCAGTGCACTCACCATTCGGGCCAGCTGGAGGCAGGAAGTCGAGAGAAAAGCAGAGAAATGAACTACCTGAATTATCAAGAACTTCCTAGGAAAAGACTATGACGTCCTTTCGTATCAGAGGCTCAGCTGGGATGCACTCCTTGCAGAGAGCACTAGAGGGACCCTTTCCACGCACATACCTGCTGCTCTTGCTGTTGGCGCACAGCCTGAGAAATCTTTCTCTGGTTCTGTAACAACTGCTGCTGCTGCTGCTGCTGCAAAAGAAGCTGACATGCCTACAAAACAAGCAGGAAAGACAGGGAACCTGAGTTTCTTTTCTTTTTTTTTTTTGAGTTGGAGTCTCACTCTGTCACCCAGACTGGAGGGCAGTGGCACACTCCCAGCCACCACAGCATCGACCTGCTGGGCTCTGGCAATCCTTCCACCTCACCCTTCCAAGTAGCTGGAACTACAGGTGCACGCTACCATGCTCGGCTGATTTTTTGATTTATTGTAGAGATGAGGTCTCGCCAAGTCGCCCAGGCGGGTCTCAAACCCACAAGCTCAGGCAATCTACTCACCTCAGCCTCCCAAAGCGCGGGATTACAGGCTGAGCCATCGAGCCTGGCTTCTGAGTTTCTTAAGACTGACTTACTGAGAACACTGGGAGGATCTGTGCACTTAAGTGCAGGTCCCTGAATCAAAAGTGTCAATGAGTGAGTCGCAGTGGCTCAAGTCTGTAATCCCAGAACTTTGGGAGGCCAATGCAAGAAGATTTCCTGAGCCCAGCAGGTTGAGGTTGCAGTGGCTATGAGCTTGCCACTGCACTCCAGCCTGGGCAACAAAGTGAGACTCCAGCTCAAAAAAAAAAGTGTCAGTGAGGGAAGCTAACACCAAGTGCCTAGTCTATGTTACATTAACCTCCAGTTGAACTGATACAGCAACCCTTAAGCACACTCAGTAATTTGTATAAAAATATGAATGCATACTCCTTAAACATAAAAAGTGGCAAGTCTGTACAAAGCAACCCAAAATTAAAGGGAAAAAAAAGCAAATAATCTTTTTAATAGGAAGAAAATCTGCTACTTACCAACTGAAACTGGGGAATCTGTGGAAGCTGGCTCAGCATGGCAATTTGTTGAGGAGACAACTGGGGCCCCACATTGAAAAGACCTGGACTCAGGCCACTGTTGGGAAACTGCTTGAGCATTGAGGCAGAAACCTAGCCAAAAATAAGCAAAAGGGAATCCTGAGAATTTAACAAAGTAAGATATTATCCCCCCATGGAAAAAAAATCTTGATGAATCTAAAGCAAACACTGTCAAATATCTCCATTAAAAATACGACATAACTGAGAGAGATACACCAAAATGCTAAAAATGAATATTTCTGAGCAGTGAGATTATAAAAACTTTTAATTCATTTTTACTTAATTTTTTATTTTATTTTATTTTTTGAGTTGGGAGTCTCACTCTGTCACCCAGGCTGGAGGGCAGTGGCACACTCCCAACCACCACAGCCTTGACCTGCTGGGCTCAAGGGATCCTTCCACCTCAGCCTTCCAAGTAGCTGGAACTATGGGCATCCATGCCCAGTTAATTTTTTGATTTATTGTAGAGATGAGGTCTCACCAAGTTGCCAGGGCTAGTCTCAAACCCGTAGGCTCAGGCAATCCTCTCGCCTTGGCCTCCCAAAGTGCTGGGATTATAGGCGTGAGTCACCACACACTTGGCCTACAAGAATTTTAAATTATCTTTTTATATTTTCCAATTTTCTACAATAAAAACTATGAACTTTATGTTCAGAAATACCTTTAAGAAAAAACGTTTTGATGACAATATGACTTTTGTCTGAGAAACGTGCCACAGAACAAAATATACCAAACTGCATAAAGCTAATCAATAAATGCTTATAAGAAAGTAACTGTTATACAAATACAAAAAACATATTAACTTGCAAATAGGAGACTCTGGAGTTTCAACTCATGGCTTCTAAGACCAAACACTCTGAGTCACAGTGTAAAAGAGCCAGCATAAAAGAGCCTGGAAGGTCAAGGGGCCAAGCTGGCTCCTTCTCCTTGGTTTTCAGCAGTGAGCTAGGCTAGGCTGTGAGACACTCTCTAACAGAGAAAGAATTCCCTCCCATCTTTGGTTAGCTGTTCTAAGTGACTTGAAATGGGTTCCCCTGCACCTTTATCCACTGAACCCACTGGCTCAGTTGGGGCCAAGTAGCACGATAGTCAAGAGTTTAGTTCTAGAGGCAAACTGCCTGGGCTTGTATCCCAGCTCTGCCATGTCTAAGCCGTATTACTCAAGAGCAACTTACTTATTTAATCTTTCTGACCCTTACTTTCTTCATCTCCAAAACAGAAACAGTAACAATGATTGTTAACTTCAGTGGGCCATTAGAGGATTTTATGAGTTAATCCACACCAAATGCTTAGAGATACACTCCATAAATGTTCATATTATTCCACAGGCTGGTTTAATCTTTAAATGTCTAGAGACAATGATTATCATTCTCTTGCATATCATCTTCAAGCTAAATATGATCAGTTCTATCACCTGTATCTCATTCCATTTCGCAATGAAGAGCTCAAAACAGAAAGCCATTTTCCAGGGTAGTCTAACACCAAGTAGACCTGGTCATCCCTAACCATCTTTGTTTAAAGCTTTTTTTTTTTTTTTAAGTTGGAGTCTCACTCTGTCACCCAGGCTGAAGTGCAGTAGCACGCTCACAGCCATCCCAGAGTCGATTTGCTGGACTCTGGCTATCCTTCCGCCTCAGCCTTCCAAGTAGCTGGAACTACAGGCATGCGCTACCATGTCCGGCTAATTTTTTATTTATTGTAGAGACAGGATCTCGCCAAGTTGCCCAGGCTGGTCTCAAACTTGTGGGTTCAGGCAATCCACTCACCTTGGCCTCCCAAAGCGCTGGGATTATAGGCTGAGCCACCAAGCCTGACCCCTAATGTTAATATTTAAGCCATGTAGCTGGACTTTACAATTTAATTAATTAATTACTACTATTTTTAAGGCACAGAGTCTCACTATGTTGTCTAGGATGAAGTGTGGTAGCATAATCACAGTTCACTGCAGCCTCAAACTCCTAGGCTGAAGTGAACCTTCCACCTCAGCTTTCCAAGTAGCTAGGACTATAGATGCATGCCACTCTATCCTGCCATTTTTTTTGAGTTGAGGTCTCACTCTGTTGCCCAGGCAGGGAGTGCAATGACACAATCACAGCTCACTGCAGTCTAGATCTCCTGGGTGTAGGCCATCCTCCTGTCTCAGCCCCCCAAGTAGTTGGGACTATAGGCACCATGCCCAGTTAATTTTTTGTAGAGATATGGTCTCACTATGTTGTCCAGGCTGGTCTCGAACTCCTGGACTCAAGTGATCCTCCTGCCTCAGTTTTCCAAGTAGTTGGGATTACAGGCGTGAGCCACTACATCGGGCCCCTGCTAATTTTTATTTGTATTATTTGTAGAGACAGGGTCTTGCTATGTTTCCCAGGCTGGTCTCTAACTCCTGGCCTCAAGTGGTTCTCCTGCCTCAGCCTCTCAAAGTGCAGGATTACAGGCGAGAGCCACTATTCTCAGTCTTATTTTTTGATTTGAGCTTAGCATCTTACATTTGTCTTTATGTGAATGGCATGTAGTAGATGCTTAATAAGTACTTATTACATGAATGAACCTCTATTATATTTCAATTTGTTAAGAGTCACTCCACCAAATTCTCTGTGATCCTATTATTTCACTTATTCCCAGTTTGTGCTCTCTCATTTGGTCATGGATGGGAATGTTAAACTTGATAGAGCTGAGGATAATCTAGTCATATGCCACTAAAATTTCCTTCCAACATAAAACTGATCATCCTGGGAATAGTCAATCATTTATTAATCCACATAACTGTTTAGCACTTAGCTTATATTTTTCCATCTTGTCCAAAACAGACAGCTTTAAAGGCCTGTTAAAGTAGTGATGCAACAACTACATCATTTTTCTATTCCAATATTTTTACCAATCAATGAAGGGAATGAGTAAAAAACTTGTTAGAAAACTAAAATTATTGATTACTGCCATCAGTATTCAAAAGCAATCTTTTTGATCATTTAGTCCCGATTTTTAAAAAAATTTCAGTAGCTTTAAAGGATACAAATAGTTTTTGGTGATATGGTTGCACTTACTCTAGAATCTTAAATGGAACTGATATCAAGTTTATCAGTTTTTCAGCTGCTTTTCTGATTTCTTCTTTCAGAAATTGGTTAGAACATTTCTCATTCTCCTCACTTTCTTTAGGGAAGAGGTGCTTCTCCCGCCCCTCCCCCGCTTTTTTTTTGTTGCGCTGGAGTCTCACTCTGTAGCCCAGGCTGAATTGCAGTGGCACACTCACAGCCACTGCAGCCTCGATGTGTGAGATTCAGGCTATTCTTCCACCTCAGTCTTCCAAGTAGCTGAACCACAGGCATGTGCCACCATGACCGGCTAATTTTAAAAAATTTATTGTAGAGAGGAGGTCTTGCCAAGTTGCCCAGGATGGTCTGACAATCCTCTCACCTCAGCCTCCCAAAGTGCTGGGATTATAGGCGTGAGCCACCACGGTCGGCCTTCTTTCCCATTTCTGAACTGAGGCTCCATGCAGAGGCACATCTACCTTTATTTCATCATAGCACTCAAGGACTCTTTCTCCTTGTCCTCGGAAGCAAGCCTGTAGGGAGGACTGCCTCACTTCAGTTATGTGGAGTTAAACTTGGAATTCGGTATTAGGAAGCACACATTCTCTAGTATCTGTTTTACTGGTAGCAAAGGGGATATTCTGGCCCCAATAGGCTTTCCTCAGAATTTTGGCAGGAAAGATGGGTTGTCATTATTAAACTCTCCTTGAATACTCCAAGCATTCCTCAAATATCACATGTAGTGCTCTGCAATTCTTTTCACAAATTATTTCTCTTTTATAGGATCTGCCTTAGCCTTTTTAGTTTGAATATCCTTCTTCTTAACAGAAAAGACAAAAGTAGTAAGAATTTTACTTTCTACGTTGTAATCAGTGGGCATTACACAATTAGTTCAAAGAAATGATTCTTTTCCCAGTCAACAAACTGCACCAAAGCAAACTCTAAAGGTTATTTTAATCTGCCCACTTTTTTCTGCATGCCCAGCTTATTCTGTGTTCTAACTCCCCAATGTACCTCTTACACATATTCATACTTGCTTTTATTCTTATTATGCAGCTTCTGAAAATGCCCTTTTATAAACTTGAGTTTAATCAGAACGCTTCCCCATTGGGTCTTCTCATTTTGTCTTTCTTTAGCATCACGGTCAGAGTTAAATTCCTGTTTCCTAATACTTTTGAGCCACCACCTCTGCCATATCACCCAGAACATATGCTTTTTATTTTGTGAGTTGAAGTCTCACTCTGTCGCCCAGACTGGAGTGCAGTAGCCGCTCCCGGCCACCACAGCCTCGACCTGCCGGGCTCCGGCGATCCTTCCGCCTCAGCCTTCCAAGTAGCCGGAATTACAGGCATGCGCTACCACGCCCGGCTGATTTTTTGATTTATTGTAGAGATGAGGTCTCACCAAGTTGCCCAGGTGGGTCTCAAACCTGTGGGCTCAGGCAATCTACTCACCTCAGCCTCCCAAGGTGAAGGATTATAGGCTGAGTCCCCGAGCCCGGATTGCTCTATCTTTTCTTGATACCATTCTGGTCTAGAAACATCTGACTAAGTTCAGGTTTCCATAGTTGGCTCAGCAACTCATTTTCTTCCAAGATTTCAGTCACTTTCACCCCATTCATCAATTCTATGATTTTGGAAAGGACTCTAAAGTAAGAGTTCTTCTAGCTGTTTTCTCTCTACCCTCTAAGGGATGCTCAGTTACCAATCAATTTATGAACCTGTCTGATTTTCTTTTCTTTTTTTGAGTAGGTGTCTCACTCTGTCGCCCAGATTGGAGTGCAGTGGCATGCTCACGTCCATTGCAGCCACTACCTGCTGGGCTCAGGTGGTCCTTCCGCCTCAGCCTTCTAAGTAGCTGGAACCACAGGTGCATGCTACCATGCTCGGCTAATTTTTTGGTTTATTGAAGAGACAAGGTCTCGCCAAGTTGCCCAGGCTGGTCTCGAAGTCCTAGACTCAGGCAATTCTCTTGCCTACACCTCCCAAAGTGCTGAGATTATAGGCATGGAATTACAGGGAGTACATGTCCAGCTGATTTTCTATTCTAACAGTTGTATTTCAAGCATGAGCACTGAGTGAGCACATCACTCAGTGTGTACATGCTGCCTCTGTACCAGTTTCATGGCCAACATGAGAAACACCCCCTCCACAATTCCCCCCTGAATAACTCTTCTTCATCTCTGCTTTACATTCACACAAAATGTCACCAAAATAACTTAACTTACTATCTGAAACAATAGTTTTGGCCTGGCCTGGCCCGGTGGCTCAGCCTGTAATCCTGTGCTTTGGGAGGCTGAGGTGAGTGGACTGCCTGAGCCCACAGGTTCAAGACCCGCCTGGGCAACTTGGCGAGACCTCATCTCCACAATAAATCAAAAAATTAGCTGGGTGTGGTAGCG
>NW_007260398.1:2086877-2095913 GCF_000164805.1 Carlito syrichta | reverse complement strand
TTGAGGCGGAAGGATCCCCGGAACCCAGCAGGTCGAGGCTGCGGTGGCTGGGAGTGTGCCATTGCACTCCAGTCTGGGCGACAGAGTGAGACTCCAACTCAAAAAAAAAAAGAAGAAAGAAAAATAGTTTTGCCCTTACTGCAATTGAAGTACAGGCGGTAAGGGAGTGAGTGTACCTTGAACTATCAAAGGAGGTGAGGATACCTTGTGCTATCAAAACCATATTCCAAACCAGTCTTATTCCACTATCACTCAAATCATATGAACCTAGGAAATCATATGAACATCCTTGAGTATGAATCTTAAATTCATTTGAATTAGCAACTGTACATGGTTACATAGTGTTCTCCATAGATTCATGTGCATTTGAAACCTCAGATGGTGACTTCAGTTGGAAATAGGGTCTTTATAGATAGAATGAAGTTTAAGATGAAGCCATACTGGATTACACTGGGTCCTAATCCAATAACTGGTGTCCTCAAAAGGAGAGAGAAATTTGGAGACAGAGAAAGAGAAGAAAAAGCCATATGAAGACAGAGACATCAGGTAGAACAGCGTGTGAAGACTGAGGCAGAGACTGGAGTGCTGCGTCTATAAGCCAAGGGCCAACAAGGATGGCCACAACAACCAGAAGGTAGAAGAGAGGCTTGCAACAAATTCTCTCTGAGTCTCTAGGAGACCAACCCTGAGGACACCTTAATTTCAGACTTGTAGCCTCCAGAACTGGGAGAAAAGAAGCCACATAGTTTGTAGTAACTTGTTGTGGTAGCCTTAGAAAACTAAGAGTAATTTTGTGGCTGGGCATGATGGCTCAAGCCTGTTATCCTAGCACTTTGGGAGGTGGAGGTGAGAGGACTGCCTGAACTCAGGAGTTCGAGACCAGTGTGAGCAACATGGCAAGACTGCATTTCTACAATAAATCAAAAAATAAGCCAGGCGTGGTAGCACGTGCCTGTGGTTCCAGCTACCTGGAAGGCTGAGGTGGAAGGACTGCCTGAGCCCAGCAGGTCGAGGCTGCGGTGGTTGTGAGCAGCGTGACACTGCATTCTAGCCTAGAGAGTGAGATTCCGAATCCAAAAAAAAGAGTAACTTTTACAACTGAAAACTGAGACATTCAACTCTATAGATCTGTGCTATCCAAACGTTAATTATTGGTCTTACACAGCTATTGAACACTTGAAACATGGCTAGGCTAAATTGAGATGTGCTTTGAGTGTAAAATACATATCAGATTTCAAAAACCATGTTAAAAAAGGTAAGCATTTCAATAATAATTTTGAAGCAATGACTGCATATGAAAATGATATTTTAGATATATTATGCTGAAGAATATGTATTGCTAACATTCATTTTACCTGTTTCTTTTACCTTTTAAATGTGGCTATTAAAAACTTTTAATTATATATTAAGTGGCTTGTGTTATACTTATATGGACATCATGGCTCTGGGCCATCACAGCACTGTTTTTCTAACTTCCTTTCCAAAGTTTTCTGCAGTGATACATGGGAAGTCTCCCTTGCTAATTTGGTTTCCAACCTGCTGGCCTCCAAAATAAATGGCTATTGTCTGAGCTTTCATCTCTTTTCCCCTCTTCATTCAGTTTTAAAAGCTGGTCTCTGGATCAACTAAATCTCCTTCAGTTTTGGGAATGGATGCCATCCCTTGCCAAGAGCCCATTATCTCCCCTCCCCCCACACATTCCCACTCAAAATTAGATAGAAACATCCAAAGTAAAACATACCCATGACTGGCAGTACCCTAGAGAAACTCATCCTAGGAGACAAATATAATATTTACAGCAACACTGCTCATAACAGCAAAAATCTAGAAACAACCCAAATGACTATCAGTAGTAGACATGGTAACAGAATAGGTAAAGAAATTATGGCATATTCATATAATAGAATACTATATGACCCACAACTGCCCATATCAACATGGGAAAACCTTGGAAACAATGTAAGTAAAAAAAAAAAGAAGGTTGTATATTATATGATTTCATTACATAAAGTGCAAAAAAGGTAAAATGAAAACAACAAATTGTTTAAAGAGACAGACAGACAAAGAAGGAATATAAAGAAAAGCACAGGAATGAGGTTTTATATTTCGATGGCACCATCTCGTATGTTCCATAAATTGGCAATTTTAGAGACTACAGAAGCTACACTTTTGAGGAATTCCTATCACAGTCTTGTTCAATTTTTCCCTTCTTCAGAATGCAAATGTAGCATCCTTCTCCAAATCATACAAAAGGACCAGAGAGAAGCACCACTATGTTCCTGGCAAATGACTGTTCATACCTGGGTTGCAGAGTAAATAAAGTGCAGGTTTGTACATTTTCCATTGCAGGGAGTTAATTATTCTGGCTAAAAAGCCCTTCACTCTCCAGTTGGGTCAGAGAAAGTGAAGATCTTGTTGCAATCAATATAGCATTTAACAAAGCATTGCAGGTACAAAATGATAGCAGTTTAAAGGCAGGACAAAAGCCTGCTGGAATGTTACTTTCTTAAATACTTTATTTAAGAAACTGGAGAAAACAGGCCATGGTAGAAACTCAAGACCTAGGATATTTGTAACAAATCTTAAAGATGAGCATCAGTATTTTCTTTCTGTATTTACATTAACTATTGATTGCCCCTATAATGTGCTCAAAATGGACATAAAATGTGATGATATTTATCAAAAACCTTTTTAAATATTCATGTGCTTTGACCCAGAAATTTCATTCTGGGCACTAAATTTAGAAATAACGCGGGCAAAGATTTATGTATAAAAATTTCCTGGGCAACCCACTGGGAGTCCCTCCCAGTGGGAGATTTTCTGTCCTCTCAATAAATCCTGCTTAAAAAAACAAAATTGGCTGGGCTCGGTGGCTCAGCCTGTAATCCTAGCGCTTTGGGAGGCCAAAGGGAGTAGACTGCCTGAGGGTGTGAGACCCATCCGGGCAACTTGGAGAGACCTCATCTCTACAATAAATCAAAAATTAGCCAGGCGTGGTAGCATGCGCCTGTAGTTCCAGCTACTTGGAAGGGTGAGGCGGAAGGATCACGTGAGTCCAGCAGGTCGAGGCTGTGGTGGCCGGGAGTGTGCCACTGTACTCCAGTCTGGGCGATGAAGTGAGATTCCAACTCAAAAATAAATAAATAAAATAAATAAAAAACAAAATTTCCCCAGCAGTATTATTTATAACAGTGAAAAATCAGCAACAATTTAATATCCAATAATGGGGGAAGGGGATGTAAAATAAATCAAGGTAAATCTACCTGCTGAACCATCATTAAGAGTGATCCCTATGAAGATTACCAGTAACGGGAAAATATGAGGACACGATCTTAATGATAACAGCAGGTTCTGACTATGAAATCAATTATGTGAAATGTGTGCCTGTACATGAACACAGTCTGAATAGGGGAGTGTGTAAAAATAATTCCTGTCATTGTATTGAGGCTGGGGGTTTCTAGAAAAATTTTTTCTCTACTATCCAAACTTTCAGTGTGGCTATCCTCTCTCTCACTCTCTCTCAATAGAGCTACTCAACTGTTTTTTAAAATAAAGAAATGTCAGGAAAAGACTAAAGGATTCATTATTTAATATTCTGTCTCCATTATACATCAAATAAACATTAACCATATTCTGCTAAATAAACAAATTTCAAAAGTGTAAGGACCACAAGTACTTTTCTTGTGCAGGTAGATACTTTGGTGATGAAGAGATTTTCAACATCCACATCTCTCAGACAAAGTTAACTGTGCTCTCCTAGCAATTTCACTTTCAAAATCATCCTGATATGCATCTTCCCATTACTTGACATACTCATATATTTACTCAGCTGAAAATATGGGTCCTGTACAGCTGTCAATGCTCAGGTTCCAGCAGTGAACAAAGCAGATCCAGCCCCTGCCACTGTGAAGCTTACTATACTCCCAGTGGTGGGGGGGGAGGAAGAAACAGCACAGGTGGTACACTGGATACAGTTAGCCTGCAAAAGCTTCTTGGATAAGTTAGCAGCAAAGCAGAGAGCTGATGGAAGTAAAGATGGAATCATGGACCATCTAGAAAAAGTGTTTTATAAGTATGTTGGTGTGTTGGGGCCAGAAGGTTAGAAGGCATGAATATACTGGGAGAGTGGCAGGTACAGGGGAATGGTGGGAAAGAGTTCACCAAGAACCTCAAAGACCACAGTAAAGAATTGGCATTCTCAGTGAGAGAGCCAGGCATGAGGGGATTCTTGGTAAAGTAGTAAATACTACGTTATGTTTTAGAATAGTTATATAGAACTTTCTATGATGCTGAAATGTTCTACATCTCACAGTGGCCACTAACTAGGTGTGGCTATCTAGATTTAAGTTAATTAAAATGAAATAGGCCAGGTGTGGTGGCTCAAGCCTGTAATCCCAGCACTTTGGGAGGCCGAGTCGAGAGGGGATTGCCTCAGTTCATGGGTTTGAGACCAGCCTGGACAACATGGTGAGACCTCATCTCTACAATAAATCAAAAAATTAGCCAGACGTGGTAGTGTGCGCCTGTAGTTCCGGCTACTTGGAAGGTTGAGGCGGAAGGCTCGTTGGAGCCCAGCAGCAGGTTGACGCTGGGGTGGCTGTGAGTATGGCACTGTACTCCAGCCTGGGCAATGGAGTGAGACTCCAACTCAAAAAAGAAAAGAAAAGAAAAGAAAAGAAATTAATAATTCAGTTCCTCTAGTCCATTGGCCACATTTTAAGTGCTCACATGGTGAAAAGCTACCATGCTGGACGGTGAGGTAGTAGAGGATCAGTATGACTCAGACTGAGATAGACAACTGCTGAATGGAGCAGGGTGGGGATCAGGCAAAAGGTCACTGCAATAATTTAAGACAGATATGTTGGTGGCTTGCCAGGGGCCGTATTAGTGGAGGTGGTTAAAAAAATGATCAGATTTTGGATAAAGTTTTGAAAACAGGGTTTGTTGACAGAATGAATGTGGACTGTGAAAGGTTACAACTAGCTCTGAGGTCTTTGGGCTGAACACTTGCTGAATAGCAGTGCCACTTACCTGTAACAAGGGAATGTTTTTTAGGGGAGTGTGGGGTAAAACTAGGAGTTCTGTTTTGGACATATTAACTTCAGATGCCTATAAGGTATCTTACTAGAAATGTCCAGTAGTCTGTGCAGTTGGGGAAAAAAGATGTAGGGTGAAGATACAATTTGGAATTTTGTACTTAAAGTCATCCCATTGTATGTGATCACTTAGCAGTGGCTGTAGATCGTGAGGAGGAAAGGTTCAAGGAATGAGATTTGGGACACTGATGATTTATTCTGAGATTGTGGGAGCCTTGGGAACTGTATCTTTGAGTAGCAGGCCAGATAATAATTACAAACCATGCCAACAAGGATTGGTCTATAGGACAAAGCTCAAACTTCCAGGCAAGGCAAACAAAGTTTTTCCAAATTTGGTTCCAAACTTCCTGTTTAGTTTTTTCCTTTTTCATGTAGATAGCAGGTGTGCTTCAACAGCTCAAATTAATTATTCAAACTAACTGCATTTCCCCAAACATGCCATATTTTTCTAGGTATCACTACCCTTTGCTCGTGAGGCTTCTGCTGCTTAGAAGATACCTTTATTCTGGCTGTACCCAGAACATGCTGACTTCAAGACCCAGTTTAAATGTCACTGCTAGCGCAAAGCCTCACCTGATTCCTCCAACTCTGTTGGACACATCTACATAACATTTATCACACTCTCTGCTATCTATTTTGTTTATCACCACCTCCCCACCTAATCCCAACCTGCCCGCCCCTCTGCTGCCAACACCCAGAAGCTGTAAAAGGAGAGATGGCGTTTCCTGCATCTGTGGATCGTGAAGACATCATCTAGGATCCTATGGATTTAAGATAACCATGGATGACTGTCAACCTGATACCAAGGGATACTGAAAAGTGCTCCAAGACATCATAAGACTGCCATTTTGAGGTGCTAGGGAAGTCAAAAATGACTGTGTCTAGAGGACATATCACTACCTGGGGCTTGAAGGATGACTAGAACTTAGAGAGAGAAAAAGAAGAAGAGAGATGCTAGGGGGATAGAGTCCTAGACTCCCAGGTAGGACCTTGCAGGGACAGTCAGTAATGGTGAGGGAGGCAGGAAAGAGAGGGGCATAGATGAACATCCTCTGTACTAAGGCACATACAGACTCAGAACGCTAAAAACATTTGAAATCTACAGATTAAGGTTTCAAATAAATATTTTAAGTCTTTATCTTAAAACACATTTCAAAAAACAAAACAACAAAAAATGACACTTTACAACCTGTTGTTTGGATGGAGTAACTACTCCCGACACCTTCTTTTATAGGATGACAGACTCAAAGCTCTTGGCCTCAGTTCTTTAAATCAACAGTCTAACAGGACTAAAGAAGGATGTACACTGAATCCTTATCAGCTTTTACTCTGCTCCCCAGATCCATTCTCTCACAAAGAGGTACAAAGAGAGAATATGTGGTAGACTGACACGAATTTCTCACTTTTACCTCTCCCCAAAACAAAATAAAACACAATGCACATCTCCTATAAAAAATAGACGTAAAGGGTTCTCATATTACTCAATGGACTGTATCCTACACAGAGCTCCTCTCTGAATAAGATTTTAGTTCAGAAGTCTGCTACTTCATTAGTTCTAAAATTCCCCCTAGAACATCTAGTCAGTATGTTAGCACATAGCTCTGCAAAACTTTTCAGAATAAACCAGAATCTGATAATACTCTTGTTTATCTGTGGGCAAATCCTCAAGGGCAACCAGTCTCTGGATGTTGACATGTCAGAATTTATAAAGTAGCTTTAATTATATTTATGTTTTATTTTAAATTTAATTAATTAATTAATTAATTGAGTTGGAGTCTCACTCTGTTGCCCAGGCTGGAGTGTAGCTCTTGGCCACCCCAGGGCTGACCTGCTGGGCTCCAGTGGTCCTTTCACCTCAGCCTTCCAAGCGGCCAGAACTATGGGCGTGTGCTACCACACCCGGCTAATTTTGATTTATTATAGAGACGAGGTCTCACCAAGTTGTGGGGGCTAGTCTCGAACCCATGGGCTTAGGCAATTATCTCATTTCGGCCTCCCAAAGTGCTGGGATTACAGGCTGAGTCACTGAGTCCAACCTTCAAATTTATTAAAAAAAAATTTTTTTTTTTGGTAGAGATGAAGCCATGCTATGTTGCCCAGCCTGGTCTCAAACTCCTGGGCTCAAGCAATCTTCCTGCCTCAGCCTCCTAAAGTGCTGGAATTATAGGCATAAGCCACCGCCTATAGCCAATAGTTTTAATTATAAGCAATTAATATAGTATTAGAAAAATAATGAGATCTAAAAGGAACATAACCATAAATGCTTTTCATGCAAAAACATTTACTTTGCTGGCATGCACAATGCAATAAAAATGAGACCTGCGGCTGGGTGTAGTGGTTCAAGTCTAATCCCAGCACTTTAAAAGAAGGCTGAGGTAGGAGGACTGCTTAAGTCCAGGAGTTCGAGATCAGTCTAGGTAACATACTGATACCTCATTTCTACAAAAAATAAAAAAATTAGCCAGGTGTGGTGTCCCACACCTATAGTCCCAGCCATTTGGGAGGCTTAGGCAGAAGGAATACCTGATAACTGAGCCCAGGAGGTTGAGGCTATGGTGAGCCATGACCATGTCACTATACTCCAGCCTGGGTGACAGAATAAGATCCAGACTCAAAACAAAAAAAAAAGAGAGATTTGTTATTTTGTTCTAAAAAATCTTGGTCCTTAGCAGCTGGGTGTTTCAAATTTTACTATATTTGACCTTGTCAAAAACCAAAAATGATGGCTTTTTCATATTTTAGATTTGTAACTATTATTTCGCTTATGCCAGAAAATCAGTCAGTTAACAACTGGCAACCACCTGAATGGTCTTTAATTTGGAATCATGGAAACATAAAAGTGCTTACCTGGGGGGAAATAAACTGGGGAGGCACTTGCGCCCGGAGACTAGGAGAAGAATTTAATGGCTGCACTGGTGTGTGCAGACCTCTCGATTGTGCTGTGCTGTTTCCAAACAAACCATGATTACCACCCTGTAAACATAAGAGCAAAAGTGAGGCTTTCTGTTAACATAAGAAAATGCAAGTAAGAAACAATTCTGGTTTTCTATCCCTCAGAGGAATAATATACTGTGCTCCATGGAATGACAGAATTTTTAAACTAGAAGTTCCTGATTTTGGAATGCTTAGGGCAGTTATTCAAATCGAATCATGAGCATATCATCACCACCTGTGCAGTCTGATGAACTCTATAAACGGAAAGGGTTAAAATTAGTCAAATGTTAGAAGCAGCCCTATATTCCTTTTTCTGAGTGAAAGATATAGACAATATAAAATTTATTTCAACTACTTTTCTTTTGAGATTGGGTTTACCAAATTTATTCTCAAATCTGAGATCCATTTTGAAAGGCACGTGAATAAAAGGTTTATGAATAATTCTACTTATTAAGACAACACTATGACATTACTTCTCTGAGTTGATTAATCTAATCATAAAATCACTGCCATTCAAGAGTGAACCTAGTGCCAAGAGGACCCTACTCCAGATCTGAATACCCTTCCCTTGTCCTGGATCTGCTTAACCCCATCTTTGCTAGATGAAGAAATGTGTATCAATCATATAGTGAGATTTAAAAAAAAGAAAGAAAAAAAGCAAAACTTATTAAAGTGTACCAAAACAAGTATTACTCACCTGTAACTTCTCACTTAAACATAGGAGTAGCAGTCTAGTTAAAATAAGCCTAACTCCCTAATTTCTGGAGGACTAACTCACTGGAGCACTTCTACACTGACCTAACAAGATGATATGGGTTGTATGGATGCCTTTCGGTTCTGACTTGCTTCTAGCCAAGAGAAGTCCTTCAGCAAAGAAACTGTATTCGATAACTTGACACTGAGTTCCCTCTGCCCAGGTTCTTTTCTTTTCTTTTCTTTTTGAGTTGGAGTCTCACTCTGTCGCCCAGACTGGAGTGCAGTGGCCGCTCCCGGCCACCGCAGCCTC
>NW_007260398.1:2018923-2086857 GCF_000164805.1 Carlito syrichta | reverse complement strand
CTCCGGCGATCCTTCCGCCTCAGCCTTCCGAGTAGCCGGAATTACAGGTGCATGCTACCACACCCGGCTGATTTTTGATTTATTGTAGAGATGAGGTCTCGCTGCCCAGGCGGGTCTCAAATCCGCGGGCTCAGGCAATCCACTCACCTCAGCCTTCCAAAGGTGCGGGATTACAGGCTGAGCCACCGAGCCCGGCTCAGGTTCTTTTCTACATCATCTTCGCGTGGCCTTTTCAAGGCCCAGCTTAGATCATTCTTATCAAGGAAGTCTTTTTCCTTTTTCACATTCAAATTAAATGAACCTGGCTTTATGTTCTCAAAACACTGTAAAATTCTTTAAGGGTGCCCATCATCAAATCAAATCGCATGATAGTTATTTTCCATACTGTCTTTCTACCATTAGCTTATTCCTTCCCTCTTTGCATTCCCAGAACTCAATAAAGACCTGGTCTGTAGGATGAGTACATCATTTGCAAATATCCATGGCCCACCAATGTCATACACTTGAAAATGTTCTACTAAACATCTTCAGCAAAGATAGCTGCACCATTGCTTATGCTGAGTATGTATACTCTAAATTGAAGCCACCACCATCTTATCCCTGGAAACACGGGGATTAAGGTAATGTCAAAGAAAAATTTTGTAGTGCCATCAAGTTACAGAATACTAAAGACACTGTGATGGTTTAATGATTCAAAAAATAGATTAAGGTACTGCTATAGGGAAATTAATGAACTTAAAAGCATTGAAAATAAAGATGATTATAAACACAAAGTAGAAATGGCAATTAAAATCTGTGTATTTCATAAGTGAAAATCAAAGATCTGCAATGAATTTTGTGTGTCCCAAAGGGTTGTTTAAACATGAGAAGACCTTTAATTCTAAAAGCTCTACTAATTCTGCTTTTTTTGTGTTTTGATTTGGTGTCTCACTCTGTCACCCAGGCTGGAGGGCAGTGGCACACTCCTGGCCACCACAGCCTCGACCTGCTGGGCTCAGGCAATCCTTCCACCTCAGCCTTCCAAGATGCTGGAACTACAGGCACGTGCCACCATGCTTGCGGGTAATTTTTCTTAATTTATTGTGGAGATGAGGTCTCATCAAGTTGCCCAGGCTGGTCTCAAACCCCTGAGCTCAGGCAATCCTCTCACCTCAGCCCCCAAAAGTGCTGGGATTATAGGCATAAGCCACTGCGCCCAGCCCTCCTTCTGTCTTACTAATCAACCTGTCACTCTAAGATGAAATGGCTCAGCTCTAACTTTCCTCAGATAGTGGTAGTCGGGAGCTCAGCTACTGATCATCCTCAAGAAAACAGAAACGTGTATTTCACCAAGAATATTCTGCTAAGATCTTTCTCACTAACACTTTTCCCACAAAATAATGACCTTGCCATTAGATGTCATGGTGGGAGGTTGCTGACAGTTTTGCCAGAACCCACTTTCTGGCAAATACAAAACTGCTTAGTGAGAGACATTTTATTTATTTATTTATTTTTTGAATTGGAGTCTCACTCTGTCACCCATACTGGAGTGCAGTGGCCGCTCCCGGCCACCGCAGCATCGACCTGCTGGGCTCCGGTGATCCTTTCAAGTAGCTGGAACTACAGGCACGCGCTACCACGCCTGGCTAATTTTTTTTTTGATTTACTATAGAGATGAGGTCTCGTCAAGTTGCCCAGGCGGGTCTCGAACCCGCGGGCTCAGGCAATCCACTTGCCTCAGCCTCTCAAAGTGGTAAGAGACATTTTAGATTTCAATTTCTCCTTTAATAACAAATATTTTTTTAAATTTCCTATTTTAAACTTTTGTAAAATCAATCTCTCTCTTTCTTTTTTTTGAGTTGGAGTCTCACTCCGTTGCCCAGGCTGGAGCACAGTGGCACGCTCACAGCCACCACAGCCTCAACCTTCTGGGTGATCCTCTGCCTCTGCCTTCAGCCTTCCAAGTAGCTGGGACTACAGGTGCATGCCACCATACTCAGCTAATTTTTTTGATTTGGTGCAGAGACGAGGTCTTGCTAAGTTATTTAGGCTAGTCTCGAATCCCTGGGCTCTAGCAATCTTATCTCTGCCTCCCAAAGTGCTGGAATTACAGGCATGAGCCACCATACCCAACTTGTAAAATCAGTCTCTACTTTCCTCTTCCCAGTAGATAATTTCCACCTTCCCCCACTAAAGGTTTTAGGCTTTTCATTACCAAGTGTCTCTAAAATCATCCACAGCACTTTGATATATCTGAAATGGATAACAGTACATTAATCTATATACTAATATGTCGATCAAAAACCGCTAGGCACAGTGGCTCATGCCTGTAATCCCAGCATTTTGGGAGGCCAGGGTGGGAGGACTGCTTGAGTCCAGGAGTTCAAGACCAGCCTGGACAACAGAGTGAGACCTTGTCTCTACAAAAATAATTAGGCAGGTATGATGGTACACACTTGTAGTCCCAGTTACTTGGGAGGCTGAGGCAGGAAGACAGTCTGAGCCCAGGAGGTTGAAGTTGCAGTGAGTCATGATCGTGCCACTGCATTGCAACCTGGGCAACACAGTCAGGTCCCAACGCCAAAAACATACAAACAATGCCTTCTCATGCCTGTAATCCCAGCATTTTGGGAGGCCAAGGTGGGAGGACTGCTTGAGTCCAGGAGTTCAAGACCAGCCTGGACAACAGAGTGAGACCTTGTCTCTACAAAAATAATTAGCCAGGCATGATGGTACACACTTGTAGTCCCAGTTACTTGGGAGGCTGAGGCAGGAAGACAGTCTGAGCCCAGGAGGTTGAAGTTGCAGTGAGTCATGATCGTGCCACTGCATTGCAGCCTGGGCAACACAGTCAGGCCCCAACGCCAAAAACATACAAACAATGCTTTCTCTGTATCTTAATATAGAACCCCAGCATCACAAGCTGCTCATTTTCTTGGTTCAGACAAAGTTATTTTGCAGTGCTGTGCTCAAGAGTAATTATACAGATTTTGCCTTTAAAAAAGTTGTATTTAAAAATTAGGAAAATGGCCGGGCTCGGTGGCTCAGCCTGTAATCCCACGCCTTTGGGAGGCTGAGGTGAGTGGATTGCCTGAGCCCGTGGGTTCGAGACCTGCCTGGGCAGCGAGACCTCTTCTCTACAACAAATCAAAAAATCAGCCGGGCATGCTAGTGCACGCCTGTAGTTCCGGCTACTTGGAAGGCTGAGGCGGAAGGATCGCCGGAGCCCAGCAGGTCGAGGCTCCGGGAGCGGCCACTGCACTCCAGTATGGGTGACAGAGTGAGACTCCAACTCAAAAAAAAAGGAAAATGGTAATAAAAAACTTGCATATGTATAAATGCTGGTTTATGTTGCTATTGTAAAACTTTGCTGTTAGGCTTTTATAATGACCTGAGTCTTTAACTGAGAAAAGTATACAAATTAAAAATAAAACTGGCCAGACTCAGTGGTTCAGTCTGTAATCCCAGCACTCTGGGAGGATGAGCTGAGTGAATTGCCTGAGTCCATGGGTTCAAGACCAGCTTGGGCAATTTGGTGAGACCTTGTCTCTACAATACATCAAAAATTAGCCATGCATGGTAACACGCCCCTGTAGTTCCGGCCTCTTGGAAGGCTGAGGTGGAAGGATCACAGGAGTCTGGCAGGTCGACACTGGGGTGGCCGTGAATGTGTCACTGTACTCCAGCCTGGGCGACATAGTGACTCCAACTCAAAAAAAAAAAAAAATTACCAGCCGCGCTCAGCTTGTAATCCCAGCACTTTGGGAAGCTGAGATGAGCGGATTGTCTGAGTCCATGGGTTCGAGAATGGTCTGGGCAACTTGGAAAGACCTCATCTTTACAATAATAAAAAAATTAGCCGGGTGTGGTAGCGCGTACCTGAGGTTTCGGCTACTTGGAAGGCTGAGGGAAGGATCGCCTGAGCCCAGTAGGTGGACGCTGGGGTGGCTGTGAGCGTGCCAACTATACTCCAGCCTGGGCAACAGAATGAGACTCCAACACAAAAAAATAAAATAAAATAAAATGAAATTACCAGGCTGACTAAAATCTTTTGCAATTTGGAAAATAAAAATACTGAATTGTATTAATAATGAAGTATATTAAATTAACTGTACAAAAACAGTCTCAAAACCACGACCATATTTGGATAGAACATGTGCACCAACCTGGTTAACAACGGACTTTGTAGCAATCCACAGATCAAAAAAACCAAGAATGACCTTTCTTTGAGTCCAGTGCCCAGCTAGTTTGGTTGATCTATTATATTCAAATTTATGTACTAATAGCATTTGGTCATCATGTGGTCCTGGAACACTTGCAATCACCATTAACCATGAATGTTATGCCAATTTTATATTTTCAAAATAAGAGTCCCAAAACACTGATATAATTGTTTCTTCTGTTTACATAAGCAATATATATCTATGTCCTCTGTGGAAGCACTAAGAAAAAACAGTTAATATAAAGAAGGAAAACACAAAATGAGTTTTAACTCCTGATCCAATTTGAACACAAGGAAAAGTATCATCTATTTTAAAAAACGTGCTAAGAAAACAATTAGAAAGCATATGAAAGGCCTATGTGCAACTTGACTGTGGTATAAGAGGTAATGTTTTCCTTCATCCTATAATGTAGATGTGAAAGCATCATGTGGAGAGAAAGTGGACACAACTGCAATTACAAGTTGTATAATTAATCCCATGACGTCCTGAGGTGAGGGTCATAGTGACAAGTAAGTGGTCAAAGAACCATGGCTAGGAAAATATCACTGCTGCAGTTATTGTTGCAAAGGAATTGTGGCTCCAAATTCCTGGTTTTCTCCACAAAAACTACAACAGAGCTACTGTAGGGCGGCAGACAGAATCCTGCTGTGCACCCTCAGGCCTCTGGAATTAATTGAGGAGGCATCATTCTACCAACCCTGCCTGGCTTGTTTCTATTGCACAGCCCTTCCTTGGAGGGCTGCCAGCTTCAATCCCAAGTCCAATGAAACACTGAGCTATATCCATTCTTCTCAAAACTTCATTACCTACTATTAAAGTTACCCTTCTCTGGGTAATTATCACATTTTAAACTTAAAGACACTATACTTTAAGATACTGGAAAACTCAAATACTTAATCTTACTATTTTGCTATTTTTAAATAGGCAGGTTTATTAAACTGAAAAGACCTTCAAAGTATTACCTCTCTAAGCTAATGTTAAAAATGGCAACTACACTGCTAACTTAGATTACTTAAGGTACCTATGATCCTCTTTAACATTTTCCTAAGTCAGTTAATAGTTAGCTTAGTAAATGTAAACTCATGACCAAAATGAAAGACAAAAGAAAGGGTTAAAATGAAACCCATGTTGAGAAACATGAAGAGAGATGGGTTCTATGGGCTGAAAGATCTAGAACCTACACTTAGTATCATTCTGTGCATTCAGTAATCAACAAATTTCCCAAGACAGACAAATGATGCAATAAACTGCAGACCAGGGCCAAGGCGAGGCCATAGCCAAGCAGTTATAAATTTGAGAGGCCTCCTTACTTGTCTAGCAGCGAAGTTTTGGGGGTTGAGCCCTGTGCCGATTGCTCCAAGGCTGACGTTGGGTAGTGTGGAACCAGAGGGAGACAGCTTGTAGCTGGGAGAAGGGGAGAAGGGAGAGCAGGGAGCCTCATCCCCAAGGCACCCATCTTGATTGGAGAAAGGCAAAGTCAGCTGAAAAGTAGTAGGAGTTAGCCAATCACAATGAGTGTTGGTTAGTGAAGCAACAGAATGCAAGAAGGGAAAAGAGAAACACTAGCAATAAACAGAGTTAGAGTGTATTAGCAATAACAGAGGATAGAATTTGGATCTGATAATAAGCATCATACTCTGCCCAGCAGACACCATCTGTCATCCCCTTTGATACAGATTTTTCTTATCCTCTAAGTTAGTATCACATTCTGTCAATTGCACTAAGATAAAATTTGCCAAACACTTTGTTTTTATGCATCTAATATTGATAACTCTATGTGGCTGCTGAAACACAAGCCAGGGCAATCCTGTGAATATGTTGCTGTCTGGACCAGCATCAATGGTGTCTAAACATGCCAGATCTAAAAATTTTGGTTCTAACTGCTGTCTGAAGACAAGGAGCACTGCAAATTGGTATTCTGAATCAAGTTATAATCTCCACCATTAGAAATGTTAAAAATAAAAACCAATAGGAATAAATTACTTGGTTCAATCAGGTAGATGAGAATTTGAAAAGTATACCACAGATTACTAGGGAAACAGGAAAAGTAACAAAAGAGTTCTCTAAAAACTAGAAGGGAAGGCCTTAGGAGACACACAGTATTTGCACAAAATCCCACAATTTATTTTGCAGCTGCACAGCAGCAGAGAAAAGAGCTCAGAATAAATTTATTTCTAAAGTTTCCACACTTCATAAATTTTTCAAAACATAGATTTTCTTCATAATACTCACATGTTAAAGACAGATGATTCTAGCTCCTTCCTAATCACCTGTTGACATAAATTGCTTTTAGGTCATCACTTGCATGCAGGTGATGTTAGTGTTTTGCTCATTTAGATCAGTAATTCCATGCTTCCTCTAGAATCAGTTACCAAAAGACAAATGGGAACCAAAGCAGTTCTCATTAATTATTATCTTAAACAAAGGATTCAACTCACCTTCTCAAAATAAGGCCCACTATCTGTGGTTCCCATGTCTTTGGAATTAGGTGGACGGAACCCAGATCGATCCTTCCTCATGATATCATTAAAATCCCCGAGATTCATTGCTCGCTTGTCCACATCAAATTTTTTATCTGAAAGGCTTCCTGAAAAGCAGCATAAACGAGTGAAAATTTCCAAAGTCAGTGTCTTCCACATGAATCAAGAGTCATCTGCCCCACCATCCTCACTGGGGTGCCAGGTGTAAGCTCTTTCTATTTTCTGGGGATAAGACCAGAAGAGCTCTCACTTGTCCAGGCTGCTGGTTTTGTCCCTTGAACTCATGTGGGTCCTTTTTTAAATTTTTATTTACTTATTTTTATTTTTTTTGAGTTGGAGTCTCATTCTGTCACCCAGACTGGAGTGCAGCAGCTGCTCTCGGCCACCACAGCCTCGACCTGCTAGGCTCTGGCGATCCTTCCGCCTCAGCCTTCCAAGTAGCTGGAACTACAGGCGCGTGCTACCACGCCCGGCTAATTTTTGATTTATTGTAGAGATGAGGTCTCAAAACAAAACAGGTATCTATTGTAGCTTGTTCTCCATAGAAAACTAAAAGAGAGCCTTATGTCTAACCTGATTAAAATCTGGCTAAAAAAATGTTCAGACTGGTTATTGATGTGTTTGATGTACCTATCTTGCTCATAAAATCAAATATCCTCAATGAGAGAAGTTGTCTGTTTTTGCTATTTTAGCAACGGTTAGATAAATGGTTGGGGTGAAATATAGTTATGGGGAATAAAAAGATCAAAGAGGCACAGCAGTTGCCCTAAAATTCAGAATTTAAGAGTTGAATACAGAGGATGTATCCACATTAACTGTACCATGTCCTTTCCCAGGTGCAATGCCTCAATCCACTTTCCTTTCACAGTTCTTATAAATCTGCTATTGTATGCTGACACAATCGGTACCCCAGGAAGCTTATGTTTTAATTAATCTTATATTTTAAAATATAGATCAAAGACTACCTATTTCTCTTACCACCAAGAATTGTTTTCTTTTCTTCTTAGTTTGATTCTTTTTAAATTCTGCAGGGTGACCAAGAGCCTTGTTGTGAAAATCCCACAGACTGAAGGCTGACGCTGCATCCACTCCAGTTACAATGGGAGAGTTTGTCAATAATTGAACACCCTGGTGCAGACAGGACTGGCAACCTGAGGGCCATGTGTAGCACATAATTTGTTTGGCCCCACACAGCATTTTAAAAGATCTGACCAGGATGTCAATATATATCTGAATTTCTGGCCCCTCTTGAAAGACTTGGCACAGCTTAGTCTGGATTCCTCCACAGAAACAACCACTAGGAGTGAAGTGAGGCTTATTTCTTTTAGGTGGTATAGACTCACAGTTAATCAGTAGTTTCCTTGTCCCAATTTCTTATAGCTGGGACACATCACCTAGTTACATTCCTTCCTGGCTCTTGCAGTCATTTGAGTTTCTAGCCCTCCCTAGTGTCTAGCATGGTATCTTACAAAGAGTAAGCATTCCATACATGTCTACTAAACTGCACCCACCCCAACTTAAATTGGGCTGGAGATCCCAAAAGGATACCATTAACACCAACATATTCCATTCCTATCAGTAGAGTGATACATACCTACAGACAAATCCATTTTGCTGCTTGGATTATCTTCAGTTTGACTCTGAAAAATAAAAAACAGATGAGAGAGAATTAGGATGCTCATATTTGAATCAGAGAAGTGGCATTATTCATGTGAGTGTCAAATCTTACTACTGACAGTACACAAGATCCTTTGAAATGGGAATTAAGACATTAACATTTTTAATACAATTATTTGATTGCTGCTAGTGCCTATATTCCTAAAATTCAATTTTCACATACAATTAGACTAAATAAACCTATGAACAGAGCAACAGCTAAACAGCTGCCTGAGGAAATAAACCCCTGTCTTTAAGTTCCAGTCAGTTCAGGATCAAATTCCATGAGTGGCAGCCAGATGATGACCACTTCTTCTCGTGACTTGTCAAGTCATCAGATCTTGAAATGTGCAGCCAAGTCATTTGTCTTCTGGCAACCAGGGACAGGGTGTCCCCACAATGTTCCCAATAGATAAGGAAACTGGAAATTCTATAAGAATTCCCTATCTAATGAGTCCCAATGTAGTTTTTCTAGTTATTTTGTTGCTGCCATTTAAAAATTATATGAAAACTAGTACAGGAGTCTGGTTGGGAAAAATAATATAAATTTTAAGTGCCTGGCTCTTTCTTCCCTACCCTTCTCTGAGGACGAGGATACAAAAATTACAAATGTAAAAGCCATAACCTTTAAATGTTGCAGTATGTCATTAGGAATAAAAGAATACAAAACAAATATTTCTTAATCCGAAAGATCAAGAACACTGCTTAACCAATTTCTAAATCTATAATTTTGTATGTGGCAATGGTCTTAAAATTTGTATTAAGCCTAAAAGTTAGGAAAAATAAAACTTACCAGCAATCCCATATTTGAAAACTGCTTGGCAAGAGGATTCATCCATGAATCACTGTTTCCTCCTTTTAGTGAGCACTACAGAAATGAAACATGTAACCTCAGAACCAAATAATTTTATTTCACCCTCCTGCGTTGCAAAAATATCAACTGAAAATGCAGAATCAAGAGTTTCCTTTTAATTCCTATTTCTCTTTAACTACAATTATTTTTATATTCATCTGTTCATTTAAATAATTAATAAGCTCTAGTTGTATCTATGTTTTCATTCTTTTTTATTTATCACACTGAACTAGAAGTAACTGAAAAAATACATGGTCAGCTTGTGTTTTTACTTTTTATATAGAAAGAAGTCAATATTGATTTTCTAAAATATAATTTTTGCACATGACTACTTTTACTAGGCTCCTATCCTTGTAACCCAAGCTTAAGAGTTTGGATCAGGAGAAAAGATAAGAGTTTGATGCCAGTGCATGCTATTTGGAAAGGAGCCTATTTAAACTAGTCATTATGAGGAACTTGTCCATGCAGCAATTTCTCTATTTCATAGCATAAAGGACACTGGTTCCCAGTAGGAAAGAAGCCTAGTGGAAGATCCTATCACTGGTCTCATGGGCAAAGTAAGGCAGAGGTGGGTCTTTGCTTTATGATAGAACTAACTAGTTTCTCCCTATACAAGGCAGAAACTATCTTCTCTACATTCACTTCTGTGAAGAAGGCAGGCAGAACTTTGATGAAGACTTGTTGGGGTGGCAGTGTAAGGTTTTCTGTACTTGTGCATTCCACAAGTACAAATTCTGTGTGCTGTGATGACAGCTGTCATATCAATTTTACTAGTTTTGAAAGTGGTAAGATACTTGAATTTAGTATAGGTTATAAGGTTAAAAAAATCCTCACTGAAGGGAGGGTGGAATGAGTTATTATATAACAGGTAAAGAGTTTCAATTGTGTAAGATGAAGAGTTCTATGAATAGATGTGGTGAGGATAGTATAAGAATGTCAATTTGCATAATGCCACTGGACTGTACACTTAAAATGATTAATCCCAGTACTTTGGAAAGCTGAGGTGAAAGAATTGCTTGAGCCCAGGAGTTTGAGACCAGCCTGGACAACACAGCTAGACCTCATCTATAAAAAAAAATTTAAAAAATTAGCCAGGCATGGTGGTACATGCCGGTAGTGTCAGCTACTCAGAAGGCTGAGATGGGAGGATCACTTGAGTCCAAGAGATCAAGGTTGCAATGGGCTGTGATTGTACCACTGCACTCCAGCCTGGGCAAGAGAGTGAGGATTCGACTCAAAAATTTAAAAATGATCAAATTTTGCAATGCGTATTTTATCACAATTTTTTTTTAATGGCTCTCAGAATGAAAAGTCAGAATCACTGGTACTAGAGCCAAAACATTCAACTCCCAATTAACCAAACACTGGTTAACACTTGCCCAGAGTATGTATTAGTTTCTTTCACTCAGTTAATTTGGTATCACTGTTAATTTGTAAATAACCAAAAGAGAGCCAAAATCAGACCAGACAACATAAGAATACAAAGAATGCTAAGAAATTTGCTGAATAATTCCTTCTGTGACTAGAGTAAGGAAATAAAAGTCCTTAAAAGAAGGAAAACTATAAATAACTACTTAAACAAAATGCCTCTAATAGAAACAAACTGAATACTTATGCAAAGAAAGCTATATTAAACAAATATCCTATAGGCAAAGGCATACTCCTCAGTCATTGGAAGGTTTTTCAAGACAGCCATTTGGTGTTCAACATCAGGGAGTATTAGCCATGAAGTGTTTCATATGTCAGTAGGGATCTTCTGAAATTAAATAATTGATGCCCATTTCTTATTTCCACCATTTTATTTGTAAAAAGAAAAAAAAAGAGCTTCTGCCAAGATAGTGTTTCAGATTCAAAGACTACTACTGTTCTAGATTAAGAGCCAAATTTCTCATCAAATTATGCAAATCCAAGGAGAAATTGAGTTGTTAGGAGATATGGAAACTGAAAAGTTTAGAACACAACCTGGCACAGGATGCAGAGAAATCATCTCGTTGCTGCAGCACACTGAAGTGCACAATAGTACTTCTCCTATGTTGAGAGAAGGGTCTTGGGATTTCCCAAATCAGGGAAATTGAGACATGCTGATTGCCAGACAGGCTGATTGCCATTGGAAAAGCCAGTATTATTTTTATTTTTGGTTCTCATCTACATATTCATGGAGATTTACTATAAGGACTTCTTTAGCTTTAAATGTAAAAGCATAAAGCATTCAAAAAGTATGCCTCAAGAGTCTCCAATGAATTACTATAATGTGGAAAATGAAAAATGTCTCATATCTTTGAAAAGATTCAGTTCTGTAGTTCAAGGTTTCAAAGGTCATGAGAAAAGAAGATGCAGGATATAGTTGTTTGTAAGAAAATATTTTTCCACTTACTTAGAATCTTGAGGACCCCAGCAGTTTCATACCTTCCACTAAAAATATCTCAGTTCTGCCTTCTAAGTACAAAAAAGCAAGCTCAAACACTTTAAAGTGAGCTACCTTCATTTGTTTCTTTCCTCCTTGTCCCCAGCTTGCTGAGTTGTGGGAGGAAGCACTTCCCTGAGAGCCGGCGGTGTTCCAGACTCCTCCATCATCCTCCTCTTCCCAGCTGGGATGGCGAGTTCCTGTGACTGGCCCGTCACTCTCCCCCCAGCCATCTTGCATAGATTTGGAATCTTTTAAGGCAAGAATGAGTCAACTCTTTGCAACAGCTATGTATAACAATAACCAGAAAAACAATTCCTTGCAGATGTAGTATTTCAGTATCTTTACAATTTTATCTACTCCATCTTCATGGCAAAGCAAATATGATTATTAATTTTTTAGAGAGTAGGAAACTGAAATCCATAAAGCTTCAATGACACACAGTAAATTAACCATAGAATCAAGACATCCTGACTTCTGGTTCAACACTTTTTCCCTTGCATCAGGTTGACAGGAATTTCAAAATTGAAAAGAACTAATTATGTATTTCCTGACAAGAAATTTCGCATCTCAATAAGAGAAATCTGCTCCCCTTAATGAGCATGGTTTACTGTAGCCTTTGTTTTACCCTCCTATACACTATGTATTTTATATACAATGTACATTGCAAATTATGAGGTATGATAAAGGATAACTGTCTAACTTGCTTAGGGTGAAGTGAAGAAAAGAACATGAAAAATGGGGAAAAAAGAAAAATTGTAAGATTTTAAATATTAAAATTATGGTGAAAGATGAGAAATTCACATGCAGCCATAGAAATTTGAAATTTGTTATATTTACACTTGAAATGTATTAGATACTAAAGACATACTAGGCAAAGACAATGTGCATGCATGGTTCTGAAGAAACAAGAGGAGAAAACGTGGAGGATAGAGGAAGGAAAATGGAGAAATCAGAGAAGAGGCTTTGATGTTCAAAGGAGGACATCAGTATCTACCAACATTCCCTTCTAAACGAGGATCTTTATTTTTTATTTTTATTTATTTATTGAGTCGGAGTATCACTCTATGGCCCAGGCTGGAGTGCAGTGGCACTCACAGCCACTGCAGCCTCAACCTGCTGGGCTCAGGTGATCCTTCCATCTCAGCCCTCCAAGTACCTGGAACTACAGAGGTGCGCTACAACGCCTGACTTATTTTTTGATTTATTGTAGAGACAAGGTCTCACCAAGTTGCCGAGGCTGGTCTCGAACCTCTGGGCTCAGGCAATCCTCTCACTTCGGCCTACCAAAGTGCTGGGATTACAGGCTGAGTCAACAAAGATCTTTAATTTGAAGATTAGGGTCCTTAATTTCCCTTTGAAAATACCATACAGAATCAAAAGATATACTTTGCCATACTAACACTGTATGAAATGATGAAAGAAAGGAAATATTTTCTCTCACTTAGAAACTTCTATCCACATCTTTACTTTTCCTAAATGACAGAACATTTAAGAAAGTCTTTTGATTTGCGTGTAGGTTCATGTGATTAGTTTAGAGCCAGAAAAATGGCTCTTTGAAGTCTTTCCTCAAATGACGGCTGCCAACCCCTAGGACCAAGTCTATGACAGCCACATAGGTTTCAGCCAAGTACACAAGGTACAGGGGGATGATTTATTCTTACCACCCACCTTCCAGCAAGACCCAAGTAAATCTGATAGCTTACATTGGGGCGATTCATCCTTGCCACATGGAAGAGCTTTCTGTCTGAATAGTAACAAGAGGCAGGGCTGGGATGCTACTCTCCCTGCTGCAGCCCTGACCTGCTGGGCACAGGCAACCCTTCCACTTCAGCCTTCCAATTAGCTGGAACTACAGGCGTGCATCACCACACCTGGCTAATTTTTTTTTTTTTTTGGGTCTTGAATCCCTGGACTTAGGCAATCTTCTCACCTCTGCCTCTCAAAGTGCTGGGATTACAGGCATGAGCCACTGTGCGTGGCTATGGTTTACATTGTGTAAGCATAGGCTTCATACCATCCACTGACAAGCAATCAGAATTTAAAATCCAATATAAATAACACATTGACTCCTTAAGGAAAATGAAGACATGCAGTGAACCCTCCTTCTTTCAGAGAAAGAAGCTCAACTTGTAACAAATGTTTCTCATAGAAAAAATAAGAGAGCTCAAATTTTTAATCATAGGACTCACAATATCAAATTTAAGACATCTGCAGGCTAGAGAAGATCACAGGATAACTACCCGCATCAGTGGTAGGTGGTGACGATTTAGCCCATTCCTCTGCACATTACAACACTCAAATTACCCAGAGAAAAAACAGGAGCTATAACTACAGAAGATCCTGAGGAGCAGAAGCCATTTTAGAATCTGGAGAAAAGTGAGGGTTTTTGTGATGAAGAGAGGTGATCCTGAGCTTGGGAAAGACACATAAAAATCCTGAAAGTACTGCTAAAGAATCCCTTTGTGCTAAGGGTCTAGTTAATGTTGTCTAACAGCATTCTGGATCTATTTCAAGTCTACTAAATGACATTTTCCATGTGATACAATGATTTCACAATCAAAACCATAATGAAAACAAAATCTTCATAAAGCTGGCTATTTCTATGAAGCGGGAGAGAGTCATGATTTTAAAAATGCAGTCAAATTACTATGTATACACCGAGTATGAATTTCTAGAATATAGTTAATATCATATTACTTCACGTGGCACTGTACGAGTCTGAATATCATATGATAAACGTTAAGAACAGAATGTTTTGTTACCCAAACTTCAAGCATTTCATAGAATTTCATTATTTAATCAAAACATAATGCCTTAAATCTGCTATATGATTGAAAAGAGGTGTTGGAATATTTTTGAGAAAGTTACAAAGTCAGGCATGGTGGTTTACACCTGTAATCCCAGTACTTTGA
Source organism: Carlito syrichta (assembly GCF_000164805.1). Classification (NCBI taxonomy): domain Eukaryota; kingdom Metazoa; phylum Chordata; class Mammalia; order Primates; family Tarsiidae; genus Carlito; species Carlito syrichta. The sequence goes on along the minus strand of NW_007260398.1, from coordinate 2,072,347 downwards.
GAGGCTGAGGTGGGAGGACCGCTTGAGCCCAGGAGTTCAGGACTAGCTTGGGCAATATAGAGAGACTTTATCTCCACAAAAAAATTTTAAAAAAATTAGCCAGGCATAGAGGTGCACATCTGTAATCCTAGCTACTCAGGAGGCTGAGGCTCGGTGAGCCATGATTGTGCCTCTGCACTCCAACCTGGGCAACAGAGTGAGAATCCCTCACCCCCATCTCAAAATCAATCAATCAATCAATCTAACAAAGCAGTAGAAATGTAAACTGAACATGGTTAGTATACTTAAGCTATTAGGCAAAAACAGCATCACATCAAAATTATAATTCTGTCCAGATATTAAACTTAATTGAAAGCAGAATCAAAAAAAATTAATGCCATTTAGTTAACTGTAAACATTTTAACATATGCCAAGTCACCACCACTTGCTATTAACTATTTATTTAACATTCGAGGTCCTGAATTTCATTGAATTAACAGTTTAAACATTAAACAGCCCTTACCAAAATCTTCTTCCCAAATTAACAAAGAATTCTTCAAGACTAAAAATGCCACACACTTACTAGGTTTCATGGCATTGGGAGCGCTGGCTGGTGCATTCCCCCAGCCTGTGGTCGATGCTCCTGTATCATCCATTTCGCCCCACCCAGAACAGCTTTCATTTGGCTCACCCCAAGCTGAAGTACCATTATCTGGAGCAGGTGGTGTGCTTTTGCTCCAGACTGTAAAGAAAAGAAATGTGTCTCTAAGAGTGACTTATTAAATGAAACACCATAATATCCAATGTGGGTGAAGGTGGCAGGGACAGGCATGCCTAAATTCTGTCGGTAGAAATAAAAACAAATTCAACCTTCATGGAGGTTGGTAATGTCACTTTTAAAAAGTCTGATGCACATAACTTTTGACCTAGTAACTCCATTGCCAGGAAATTATACCAGATGCTTGTAAAAAGCATAAAATTTCATGTACAATAGTGCTCACTATATCACCGTTAGAAAAAATTTGGAAGCAATCTAAATATATACCAGAAGGACTGGTGAGACCAATTGTGGGTCACCCACAAAATAAATGCTGTATACAAAGCAATTAAGAAACAGCAACTGTATATGCTAAAATGGTCAGCTTCTAAATAAGCATAGCTTTAAAAGAAGGTGAAGAATAGTATAGAAAGCACAATCCCTTATTGGCTACACTTCTTTTTTGTTTTTTGAGTCGAAGTCTCACTCTGTCACCTAGGTTGGAGTGCAGTGGCACACTCACAGTCATCCCAGCATCAACCTGCTGGGCTCTGGCGATCCTTCCACCTCAGCCTTCCAAGTAGCCGGAACTACAGGCACGCGCTACCACACCCGGTTAATTTTTGACTTATTGTGGAGATAAGATCTTGCCAAGTTGTCCAGACTGGTCTCAAACCCACAAGCTCAGGCAATCCACTCACCCCGGCCTCCAAAGTGCTGGGATTACAGGCTGAGCCACCAAGCCCAGCTTGGCTACACTCTTAAAGGCTAGATATGTCTTGCTATGTAGCTGAACGCAGTTTTGAAAAGGACACAAATTTTTAACAGATTGGGGAGAGACACATAATACTTCCCTTAGCTGGGAAAAAGAAACACAGAGGATGTATCCACAGGTATAAACAAAATAGAAATCAAATAAATTTTTGCTTCTACTTTATTTATTTTAAAATCTAGGGCATAGTTTGGCAAGATATAAGTCTTTTGGATTCTGTAGACCAATACAATTACAGAAAAATAATTTTGAGGACTAACACGGGGTTGTCATCTTTTCCTTTTGCCAAGAAAAAACACTGAAATGTACTACCAGCATCTGTCGTCACTAGCATTTTATAAAGAGAAGTTCTGTTAGCAGAAGAATAGGAACCATAGAAAAGATTCTGAGAACAAAGTTAAGCTGAATAAATGCATTAAATGCACCTTGATAAAAATGTCTTGCTCTAGGATTTCTTTTCTTCATTAGAACTGATGAGAAGTCATTGCTTACCTGATGCCGATTTACCAGTCATCGGGGTGGGCAGATTTGGTTCTCGAGGTGCTGGGCCCCCTTGGGAATTCTTATCCCACAGATTCACATTCTTGTAGTTGTAACTGTTAGGGTCTCCCCATGCTGAAGTGCCATCATCAATGTCCATTTTCCGACTAATTGACTGTGGGGATGGCTCTTCCCAACCACTGGGTTCCTCATCCTTGGGGGTTGCAGGCTGTGGCCCGCTGCTCCAGTTGGAATTAGAAGGTCGAATGTTGCCTGGAGGTGGTGGGGGTGGGCCTCCCCATGAACCAGATGCCTCTGGTTGTGGTGGCGGTGGCTGCTGTGACGGTTGCTGCTGTTGGTGTTGTTTATTCCAGGAACTGGACTGTCTGCCTGTCTCTGTCCACGCCGGGGATCTTTTGCAGTCTTCCCACCCACCTTTTGAAGCTAAGCTTGTATTTCCACCATTACCCCAAGTTCCAATTTCATTCTGCCCTCCTTCACCCCACCCAGTCACAGGTTTACTTGCAGAACTTTCCCAATTGCTGTTTTTTGCTTGATCAACTTCCTCTCCCCAACCATTCTTTCCAGAAGTCCATCCTTGATTGGGCTGGCGTCCACCTCCCCACCCTTGATCCTTGCTGGGATTCTCATTCCAAGAGGAAGATGTTTTTTCATCTGGTCGTCCTCCTCCCCAGTTGGAAGAGTTACTGTTCTTATAGTCATTCCAGCCTCCTGTGTTCTTGGGGTCCTTCCACTCTGCAGAGGCTGAGAGCTCTCCCCATCCAGACTTCATTTGATTGCTTTGGCTGGGTGCGTCTCCCCAGCCCCCTGAGTTCTTGGTCTGTGTGGCAGCGCTCTCCCACCCCTCAGTTCCTTTGTCGGATTTCCCCTCGGGCCTTGGCACCTCTTCAATATCCCACACCGTGTCCTGCTTAATTTGAGTTTGTCCCCAGCCAGTGTTTGAGAGCACCCTGGGGTCCAAATCAGTTCGGCTCAAAAGAGTCTGCAAGACAGCCTGACAATCAGGATGTGTGGGCCTGTACGATCGACGGCCAGAATTATGACTGTCACTACTTCCCGCTTTGTGGTTGCTTCCAGTGCTTTGACCTCCAACTTCACTTCCTGTGGAGCTGGAAGATCTTCCCCAACAGGGAGCCTGGGCATTGCCTTGGTTTTCAGGGAGGGGGTGGCCCTTTTGATTGTCCCATGCTCCAGTGCTAGAATTTGGTTGGTTTGGACCACTCCATTCTCCAATTTTCAACTCATCAGACCCAGTCGGCTGTTTCCATTCTCCCTGAGAGACCCCAGATGTCATTTTGTTCCCTTCACCCCATTTGTTGTCATTAGAGTCCTGAGGGCCAAAGTTCCAGGACCCACCCGTAGACCTGTTATTGTTGTCCCAAGAGTCATTTTTTGACCCAGTTGATTTCTGAACAGAAGCTCCTTTCCAGGAGTCCTCTCTCTCTTTTCCATTGTTCCCATTGTTTCCAGAATTGCTTTGTCCAGAGACTGTGTCAGTTCCAGAAGGCCCCCTAGCTGCACCCCAAGATCCAACACTGCCAGTCTTTCGATCTCCAGTGCTTTGTGAAGGGGCATCAGTGCTCCTGGAGGTGTTCCCCAAGCCCATTGCAAAGGGCATTCCCTTATTCTCCATGGGGTTTGGTGAACTTAAGTTCAAGGAGTTAGTGTTTCCATTTTTTGGTCCATCAGTGTTATGAATTTGAGCCTGTTCTCTGCCAGAGACAACAAAATTAACACCCGCATTTTCCATCTTTGACTGCTGTTCCCTGGATGTCTGACCTACTGTGCTAACCTGTGCACTGGAATTACTATTATCCGTTTCCAATGCCCCTTTCCTAGAAGTTCCTTCTTGGACCAGTGCTGGCCAGGCAGATGGGTTGCTATTTGGGTTAAAGTTGCTGAAGCCAGAGCCAGGTCCAATTCTATCCTGACCACTCACATTCCTCCAATTTCCTAGTCCATTGTTGCTCTCTGTGGTAGAGTTGGAAGATTGAACAGATTTAGCCTTAGGGTCAGATTTCCAGACCCCAAGATTACATTCGTTCCCAGAACTTGCAGACTGGCACTGGCTCCCTTTTCCTTTGTTACTAGTGGTGCTTCCTGGCAGAGTGCTCTTCTCAGAGCCAGGGTTCGAGGCACTGTTGTTATCGGTGGTGTTTTCGGAAGAAGATTCAGTGTCTTTGCTGGCAATACAAGGCCACTCTTCCATGTCAGACCCGTCTACAATCACCTTGTCCCAGATGTGAATTGGGTTGGGGGAGGTGCCGTTGTTGGAGGAGGCTCCCGGGCCCCAAGTGGAATTTGCATAATTTGAAGCAGCAGCACCTCCAAGGGTTGACTCTGGGAAAGAGATGGTCTTATCAGTCACAGCTTCACATGCATTAGTTACCCATTAATACCTGGGGCTCAAACTGTCCCTAGGATAGCTCATCACATTTCCCACAAACCAGCTTCTCTACCGAGTTGCTTTTATCACAACTGTCCTAATTATCTCTTCAATCTGACCAGTGTTATACTGGCTAAGTCTAACCCCACTTTGAGAAGATAGTCTCAAAGCTAACTTCTTCACATTCTTATTGATAGAGAAGGGCCTTCTTGTATCCTTTTTTTTTTTGAGTTGGAGTCTCACTGTCACCCAGGTTGGAGTGCAGTGGCATGATTACAGCCCACTGTGACCTCAACCTCTTGGGCTTAGACAATCCTTCTGCCTTATCCTCCTAAGTAGCTGGGACTACAGCATGCACCACCACACCCAGCAATTCTTTTTTGTAGAGATGAAGTCCTGCTATGTTGCCCAGGCTGGTCTTGAACTCGTGGGCTCAAGCAATCCTCCCGGCTAGGCCTCCCAAAGTGCTGGGATTACAGGCATGGCAGAAATGGCAGATCCCTTCTGGTACCTTATAATAACGCAATCACCTTCTTAACTTGCTCTGTATCTCCAATCTACTCTAAACACCCCTGGCTGAAGTCATTTTTCTATAGCACACTTTAGATTATGTCACTGCTGTATCAGAGCCTTTGACAGTTCCTTCCTATACAAGAATAAAGTGAAACTCTTTGGCTTAGAGCTTTTTTGTTTTATTATTTTTTTAATACAGGGTCTGACTTTGTTGTTGGAGTGCAGTGGCATGATCACAGCTCACTGCAGTCTCAACCTCCTGGGCTCATGTGATCCTCCTGCATCAACCTCCTCAGTAGCTAGGAGTACAACACTGCCTAGTTATTTTTTAAAAATTTTATTTTTGTAGAGATGGGGGTTTCACTATGTTGCCCAGGTGGGTCTTGAACTCCCATCCTCAAGTGATCTTCCCACCTTGGCCTCCCAAAGTACTAAGATTACAGGTATGTGCCATCACATCCAGCCTTGGCTTGGAGTTTGATGAAGATGTTTGCTCCACGTCCTCGGACCAACCAACTTTTCTAGTTTTATCTTTCGCTACTTTCTATATAGATGCCTACATTCCACACCACTCAACATTCTACAAGTTGCGCCTTTTCACTCTGGCACCATTCCATGTTAGCATCTACTATTTTTTCCTCCTGAATTCACACAATGAAATTTACTCATCCTCTTGGGCCTAATTCAAGTGCCATTTAATCTAAGTTTTTGAGCTCATCACCTGAAAATAATCTTTCCCTGTCTAGAGTCATTTTGCTCAGTGCTATAGTACTGTGGTCTCATCTTTCCTTCTCCATGTTAGCACCTTTTAGACAGAGACCCTATCTTGCTAAAGTTTGAATTCTACACAGTGGCCAGGGCAACGATGCTCAGTAACCATCTACTGAATGTCCACTGAGTTAGATGCTGGGTGGGTCACACAAGAATGAACAGTTCAAAGCCCCAAAGAACTTAATCTAATAAATTAGTCTGGTTCAGCACATATTTTATATACTTGATAGGCTAAAATTATAATGAGATAATATCTTCTAAACTGAATCCCAAACTCTTGAGATTTAGGGACCTCCTTGGTTTTAATAATGTAGACTCTGATTCACACTGGATCCATGTCTCCATCTAGGCCTGCTACACTCAGCTGCAGAAATGCCACCAGGACTCGTCCCTTACATGCTTCCTTTTGCAACTGGTTATGAGGGCGAGGAAGGAAGGGCCACAGGAAGGGCCCTGTCTGCTCTGGGCCTGGCCTGGAGCCCCATGGGTAAGTTGTACCTGTGCATGAAGCCTGTGTCACCTCTAGGTTTCCTTCCATTCTTACTCTGTAGATGAGGTGGTGACAAAACTTTTCAAGGCAAATCTTTCTCCAAACTCAGAACTCAAATAAAGCGTCCTATTGGTGACAATTATTAATCCATCAATTCATTGTCCTTGCCAATGTCTGATGGAGTTCATGCTCTGATTTTTTTTTTTTTTGAGTCAGAGTCTCTCTCTGTTATGCAGTGGCATGATCAAGGCTACTGCAGTCTTAACCTGTTGGGCTCAGGTGATCCTTCCACCTCAGCCTTCCAAGCAGCTGGGACTATAGGTGCATATCACCACGCCCAGCTAATTTTTTTAATGTATTGTAGACATGTGGTCTTGCCATGCTGCCCAGGCTGGTCTCAGGTAATCCTCTCACCTCAGCCTCTCAAAGTGCTGGGATTATAGGCATGAGTCATTGCACCCAGCCAAGCTCTGAAATGTAACATCATCTCAAAACATCTTAAGAGAGAAGTCAAAATCTATTAAATACATTAAAAAATGTTTAAAGGGTATTTTAAAGTTCTTAACTGTTGGTTAACTTAGCACATCTATTAAAAACTCTAAAAACTTCTTGTTAGAACCCTTCAGCCACAGATCTCATGTCTACACACAGTTTTTAACAAAGCTCAAAATCCACAAATCTTGAGAGAAACTGATTTTTAAAATCTAATTAAAAACTACAGAATGGTATTATTTTGGTATCCTCCCAAGATTCTATATTATAATCTAAGAAATCATTTTTTCTGCCCTCTTAGAATTCGGGAAACATAAACATAGGCACCCGAAGATCAGAACAAGCCTTTGCGAATCATGCCTCGAACACATATTTGTGTTAACAGTGGAATTACAGAGATTCAAATTTATAATGCTCTTGTCTGAAAAGGGGAAAAAAAGGCCCAAGTAAAGACTGACAGCCACTAGACTGGTCTGTCAGGCCAAGAGCACACACAGGACCTTAAAACCCAGTTTCCAAGAATCACTGACACATTTTATACTGGGATCCTCTCCCATCTTTTGAATAATCCCAATGGCTTTTATAATTAACTGTTTTCATGGACTTTACATCAGGTACTGAAAACGAAGTGCTTTTTCTTCCCTAAGCTGTCATAAATTCAAGTCACCTATGGGATGCCTTACCTGGTGCAGTCCCACTCTCACTCTGCAGCAGCGTTCCTGTCACTTGTGCGTTGTTTGGGTTTGCTCCAGGTGCTGTGCAGGGAGGAGGCCCTGCCCCACCCCCGAGGAGCATGCAGGACGGTGGAGGGGGCTGCCCACGTTTTAGTAACACTTTGTGGTCCTGCTGGCAACGGAATCGCGGCGGCACCTCCCGAGGCATGTAGCGGGCGGCGCTTGGCGGTTGTCCGTTCGGCACTGCCACCCTTTTGGCATTGTTGCCACCATTGACTGGTGGCGATGGAGAGCTGCCAGTTGGGCTGGCGGCCGTTGGTTGGCTTAAACTTGGTTTCGTCACTTCGGGCACTGAAAGAGAGAGGTTGGGAAATGGTCTTTGAAATACATCAAATACATTATTTTAAAGATTATTTTTAAGAAAGCTTGCATGAGGATCAGTTCTAACAAGGTAACTGTTCTCTCACTCTGCTCTCAAAGGACATAGTCCTTCCAAATTTCCCACAGCATCTTCAGTTTACTGAAGGTAGGTTGGAGGCAGCAGGAGATGGCGACAAGAATTCAGACACAGTGGGATCATGGAATTACATCCATTAGTTAAGGGGGAGAAGGAAGCAATCACCATTCACCCCCCCCAAACCAACAGTGTAGTAAATTCACTGAAGAGCTGCCTGGCAGGGTTAAATGTCTGTGCCAGAATCCTCAGCAAAGGGTTTTAAGCCTCTCAGCCTAAGATTCTCTTCTGTTCATCCACATTCTTAAAAATCTACCTCTGAGAAACCTTTTCTGAAGTCCCTGGACTAGGTGAGCTGTGAAACCTTCACTTGTGCTCCTGGAACATGCTCTCCATCTCACTCCATCACTGAATATACCAGATTATGTTCAAAATCTCCATCTATAGGTCCTTCTCCCTCAGGGAGACTGTGACTCCCTCAGGAAAGGGACCCATCTTTCTTTTTTTTTCTTTTTCCCCTTAGGGCACAGTACAGAGCTAGACCCCCTACAGGAAACTTTAGGTCTGGAGAATTACAAAAATTTGATTTGGTTTGATTTCTCCAGACACCTGGACTCAAAGACTTGCCCAGGTCTCTGTGTAGTTATTAGAAATATCATAAATCTTTTTGCTTTTGCTAAAATTTTTTCCCTTAACTCTTAAAATAAAAATTTCAAAATGTAGAGGCTTTTTCTATTTACTAAATAGTTATTTACCATAACTTTTGTATATTATTTATTTTTTAGAGATAGGATCTTTCTCTGCCACCTAGGCTAGACTGCAATGGCATGATTAAGGCTCACTGCAGTCTCGACCTCCTGGGATCAGGCAACCCTTCCACCTCAGTCTCCTAGGTAGCTGGGACTACAGGCAAGAACTACCACACCAAGCTAGTTTTTTAAATTTCTTGTATAGATGAGGTTTCCCTAAGTTGCCTAGGCTGAGCTCAAGCAATCTTCCCGCCCTGACCTCCCAAAGTCCTAGGATTATTGGTGTGAGCCACTGCTCCCAGCTTGGCCTAATTTTTGAAATGGCAAATGAACAGCATGGAACTGTGCAGGGCAAGTATGAAGCTACATTTTGCCAGACCCTTGGCTCTCCCCTTAGCCCTATAGAAAGAAGGTCCTCTTAGATCTATACTTCCTTTACTTCATGCTACCAAAGGATCACTACCATTTTCGTAAAAATTAACCTGGTAAATAGAGGCTAGAAGTGTATTACAGAAATAATCATCAGGCCTGATAATTAAGATAATTTGGAGGTCCAAATCCTTGCTGCCCAGAGTAACATCAGGGCCAACTCTGGTGGTAGTACTGCTATGACTACTAGAAGTGGCTCCTTTATAAGGAGCTACATCATTGGAAATCAAGGGATCCAATCTATATCACCACTGGACACAAGTGGGGTAATATGAATGACAGGTGAAAAGAGCAGGTGCCTGAAGCAACTTTTGGACAATCACTATATCTAACCGTAGCCAGTCACAAGATAGTACTGGGTCTCCCAGTAAGAAAGAGAGGTCAGGGGATCCAAAAACCTGATGAGAAGAATAAATGTGTGACTTAAGAAGATAAATGAGTCATTATTTAATATGAATGACCTATAACAGCAGATGAATAAATAACTGGTAAATGAATAAAGATTATTTAATTATTCATTTTCTATTTGTTTCTGCAGGATTCCAATTCCCTTTTTTCTTATTATGAGAATAAACAAAAAACTAGCAAAGCCTAGGAGATTTTTCCCAACTGGTATTTTAGGATGGAAAAAAGGAATGCTTCTATGACACTGCCCTTCTACAAAAGGACTAGAATCTTCACTATAAGTTAACCAGGTCTGCTACATGCCTTAATGTATTTTCCTTAAAACAAACAAACAAACAAAAAACTGTCCCAATCAAAGAAATATGGTATCACATGCTAAGCAAGACTTCTGACAAAAGCTCCTCAGGCACTTTACCACCCTCATATCAGAGATAGAATGGATCATAAATGATAAAGTCATTATAAAACAGAAACACAGCTCAACCACTTTCCTTCCAATTCAGCGCTCTGTCCCAGGAGACTTGGCATTCAAAACTCCAGTACACATCAGAAAAAGCCTGAGACACCATGTTAGTCATAAGCAAACTATGTTTCAGGACCTGAATGAATTCTTATTCTGTTTTATTTATTTATTTATTTTTGAGTTGGAGTCTCACTCTGTCGCCCAGACTGGAGTGCAGTGGTCGCTTCCGGCCTCTGCAGCCTCAACCTGCTGGGCTCCAGTGATCCTTCCGCCTCAGGCTTCCAAGTAGCCGGAATTACAGGCATGCGCTACCACGCCCGGCTGATTTTTTGATTTATTGTAGAGATGAGGTCTCGCTGCCCAGGTGGGTCTCGAACCCGCGGGCTCAGGCAATCCACTTACCTCAGCCTCCCAAAGGCACGGGATTACAGGCTGAGCCACCAAGCCCAGCTCTTATTCTGTTTTTCTAACACAACTTTCTACAAATTTAAGAACATTTAAAACCAATTTATTTTTTTGAGTTGGAGTCTCACTCTATCGCCCAGACTGGAGTGCAGTGACTGCTCCCGGCTACCGCAGCCTCCATCTGCTGGGCTCCGGCGATCCTTCCGCCTCAGCCTTCACAGTAGCCGGAATTACAGGCGAGCGCTACCACGCCCAGCTAATTTTTCAATTTATTGTATAAAGATGAGATCTCGCCTGCCCAGGTGGGTCTCGAACCCGCTGGCTCAGACAATCCACTCACCTCAGCCTCCCAAAGGCGCGGGATTACAGGCTGAGCCACCGAGCCCGGCTAAAACCAATTTAAAAGCCAATCAGAATTCTAGGCACTAAGTAGAGAAGTACAGCTACTAGGCAGGAAATCTGATTCAGAATCAGTGTGGTTCTCTTCTCTTGCTTCCAGAATGTTAGATGATAACAGAAGAGAGAGAGAAACTATCATTAAGTCTGAATACATTATTTCTCAGGCCCTCTCTTCCCCGACTCTTAAAGACTCGTAGGTTGTAGTGCAAATATTTCCAAAGACAAGCTGCTCAAAATTAGGGCACAATTTTTTATTTTCCAGAGAAAAGCTCTGTGAGTTACACATGATCTCTGTTCTCAAAGGGAAATAAAAATATTGGTTATTCTATTTTCTAATTTTCAATCATTTATTTCTAAAAACCATTTATGCATTCTAATGCTGAATCTTTTCCCCTCCCCTTTATCTTGTGCTATTCTTATATCTCACAGTTTGAACTGCTAATTGCCCTATTTCCAAAAAACATCAATGAGATGTGACTTTTGCAGATAAAGTATTCTTTAAGAAACTTCTGAAACACATAGGTTTCTGAACCCAACAACTGCACAGGATCAATACAAACTATTATTTCCTCTAATTATTTCAATGGTAGCAAACAAACAAAAAACCTAGACATGTTTTTAAAGCAGTAGTGAAAATATAAACAGCCCTAGACAATATATTATTTTAGGATGAAAAATTTAAATCTGATGACACACAGTGAGTAGCCAATGTATACTGAACATGTTTCAGTAAACTCTAAGCACCATCTCTATTTCTTTCTTTTCTTTTCCTTTTTTTTAAGACTCAGTTTAAATCTGTCACCCAGTCTGGAGTACATGGTTTGACCATGGCTCACTGCAGTCTCAACCTACTGGGTTCAAGCGATCTTCCTGCCTCGGCCTCTCAAGTAGCTGGGACTATAGGAATGTACCACCATGCCCAGCCAATTTCTCTGTTTTTTGTAGAGATGGGGTTTGCTTTGCTGCCCAGGCTGGCCTCAGGTGATCCTCACACCTCAGACTCCCAAAGTGCTGGGATTACAGGCATGTCCCACTGCACCTGCCTTGCCTCCATTTCTTTACATTCACTCTTCAACCCAATGTACTTTGGCTTTTGCCCTGAACACTACCCTGGAAGCCTCTCTCCTCACGAAGACACTAGTGATCTTCTTTGCTACTCTAATGGACGCTTGTTGGACCTTTTCTTCTTCGACTTTTCTGTAGCTTCTGACACAACTGGTCATTCCCTCCTTCCCTTCTATTTTTGTGAGATCTGCTCCAGTTAGCTCTTCAGCTCTTCCCTTCTCTCTGCCTTTGTGGGTTTCTCATACTCCTGACCATGGGTCAGCCAACTTTTTCTGTAAAGGGCCAGATAGTAAATAATATTTTAGGCTTTCCTGACCATAGGGTCTTCATCACAACAACTCAGCTCTGAACTTGTAGGGCAAAAGTAGCCACAGACAATGTATAAACAAACAAGTGTGGATGTGTTCCAATAAAACTTTATTTATGGACAGTGAAATGTGAATTTCATATCATTTTCACATCATGGAATAGTTTTTCTTTTTTTCCTTAATAATTTTTAAAAATGCAGAAAACATTCTTAGCTCATGGGCAGTACAAAAACATGCAGTGAGGCAGACTTGGCCCATGGCCATAATGGCAATCTCTGCTTTTCGCTGTTTCCATTAATCCTAACTGCAGAGTGGCAGCTAGATTTGGCCATGAGTTGTGGTTTAAAAAAAAAAAAATCAGTTGTGTGTGGTGGCTCAAGCCTGTAGTTCCAGCTACTTGAAATGCTGAGGTGGAAGGATTGCCTGAGGCCAGTGAATCGACGCTGGGGTGGCTGTGAGCAAGCCACTGCACTCCAGCCTGGGCAACGAAGTGAGACTCCAACTCAATAAGAAAAAAAAAATCAGTATGATGGCAGGGCCTGAACCCTTCCCACATTTAAATTACTTGAGTACAAACTCTTCCATGCTCAGGTTCTAACTACCACTTCTATGTAGATGTTTTTCCAATCACAATCTCTAATTCAGATCTTTCATCCTTTCCTTTTCCCTCAAACTTGTTCCTTATGCCCTACTCCAATTTCTCCTTCCTTAAAGAAAGAAGACATCACCCAACTAGCTGCTCAAGCCAGAAACCTGGCTGGCACCTGAAACTTTCTCAGTGCTCCCCCATCCACACACCATTATCCAATCAACGTTAAGTTAAACACTAAAAGCATCTCTCCACTTCACTCCCTCCCCTCTACCACCAGTGGGTCTAACCGGGTCCAGGTCTGCATTACTATTTTCATTCCCACTTATCTGAGTCATGTCTTCCAATACCTCACATTCATTCACTCTCTTAGAGGCAGCTGGTTCCATCTCTGTACAAGTGGTTCCCAACCACAGTGTTAGGACACACAACTGTTTCTACAATGTTTGAGGGGTACGGCAAGTAGTTTAGTTTACCAATTATTTAATGGAGGGCAGGACCGCCAATACTAATTAATAACTTAAATAAGTATAGATTCAAGGTTACCCTGTATTCACTGTACCTCTGCCTTATGGAATACCCTCAAAAGAAAGTTATGCCAATCAATGTACTGCGTTGGCCCAGAGCCACAGGTATGCTGATGGGGAAAAGGTGCTGCCCTCAGCTGTGTCCCACCCGGGGAAAGGGGCAAGGTTATGAATTACTGCTTTGAAAAAAAAAAAAAAGAATTACTGCTTTGAAAAACATCTAAACATTTTAACTTATACTGAGCTGGCAGCTTTTTCCTGTTGCTTTGACTCATCATTGCTACACTGCAGGTCAGAATAAGTTTCTCTGCACAAAACATATGACAGACAATTACTAAGGAACTATTAAGGGCCAGGCACTACAGACCTTCAGATTTTTAAAGACAGTTACCTGAAGTTCCCCAAGGTAAGAAGACTGAGAGCTAAACAATTTTAGGTGTTTCAACCTTCCTAAGATGACAGATTTCTTGACCAATCTAGCCAAAACTCCACATGGTCCATGGATGCTGATCTCTGTTCCTTTCCACAGTGTGGTGCCCATTACACGAACCGGAAATCCCTTTTTGGATACTACATCTCTATTGGTCATTTTAGTTTTTATAAATCAGTCATTTCATGCTGACAACTCTCATTAAGCCAACCATCATCCTAACATCTTTTTAACAAGGTTAGATTGCTATGTCCAAATTCCTCCACTACATAATCTACACAATTGGGCCTTTTAATACTAAGCTTATCCTTCATCCCTACTAAATTTCATCCTGTTAAATCTGACCTAATATACCAAACCCTCAAACTCTTTTGATTCTAATTCTAATATCCAACCAAGGAAGATATCAGCTTCTACCACAGGTGCTCTTTATTACTTGGTACCTAGGTAGCAAGTCGGGTTTAGCCTTTCATATAGCCTCCACTTAAAATCCTATCCTATTCTTCACTTTTTAAAAAAAATAATGGAAGATACAGGAAGAATATATAATGAATCTACTTTTTTGCTGAAATATGGCAAAATCCTACATCAGTATAACCAGACACTCAGCACCAACAGTCTTTTTTTTTCTTACAGTGTCTATTGGGGAAAGGGGGTAGATTCAGAGTTAAGAAGAGACTGCCTGAGGAAGAAATCATGTCTGGGAAGAGGAATAGGACCCAGACATGTCTTATTTATTTATTTTGAGTCAGTGTCTGTTACCCAGGCTGGAGTGCACTGGCACAATCATGGCTCACTGAAGCCTCGACCTCCTGGGCTCAGGCGATCCTTTCTCCCCAGCCCCGCGAATAGCTGGGATTACAGGTGTGTGCCACCATACCTGGCTAATTTTTTGTATTTTTTTTAATATACTGTAGAGATGAGGTCTTGTTCTGTTGCCTAGGCTGGTCTTGAACTCCGGGTTCAAGTGATCCTCCTGCCTCAGTCACCTAAAACTGCTGGGATTATAGGAGTGAGCCACTATGCCTGGTCATTTTACCTTTTTTTTTTCCCTTCTTAACATCACACACACACACACACACACACACACACACACACACACACACACATTTTTTGAGTCGAAGTCTCTGTCACCTAGGCTGGATAGCAGTGGCATGCTGGCTCAGGTGATTCTTCCACCTCAGCCTTCCAAGTAGCTGGGACCACAGGCATGCGCCACCACACCCAGCTAATTTTTAATTTATTGTAGAGACGAGGTTTTGCCATGATGCTCAGGCTGGTCTTGAACCCCTGAGCTCAGGCAATTCTGTCATCTCAGACTCCCAAAATGCTGGGATTACAGGTGTGAGCTAGTGTGCTGGGCCTCATTTTATATTTTTTTTATTAGAGGAGTGAGGTGGTAAGACAGTAGGAAGACTATGAAGCTTTATTCCATTTTATGGTAGACATGAGAAAGACTCCAGTTGGGGGAAAAAAAATTCTAGTTAGTAGAAAGGACAGTTTGATTTTTAAGACTGGCAGAGGAAATAATAATATGTTTGAGAACTGATGTTATCAATAATATGTTTGAGAACTGATGTGGTATTTTTTGGTTAGAATCTGCCTAACAGATTTTCAGTTTTCCAGCAGAAACACTACTTATCATACAAAGCAACTTGGTTCTATAGCACAACTAACACAAGGCTTCCTGAGCACTAGACTTATGAACAGGCCAAGGATCCCAACCACTGTGCTCCAGCAACCACAGAGTCTGGTTTGTCCAGGAAAACACCAATTTTCTCATCGTTGTCCTCATAAATCAACAAAAAGTTCTTCAAATATAAATACTTAAGTGCCCCAATCCTTTCCTAGACAGATTTTGGTTTATAAAATATGGACATTATACCAGTATTTCTAAGGCAAAGTAACATACATATATATATTTTCCCCACTTGGAGTCTCACTCTGTCGCCCAGGCTGGAGTGCAGTGGCACGCTCATGGTCACTGCAGCCTCGACCTGCTGGGCTCAGGTGATCCTTCCACCTAAGCCTTCCAAGTAGCTGGAACTACAGGCACGCGCCACAATATTGATTCATTGTAGAGACGAGGTCTCACCAAGTTGCCCAGGCTGGTCTCGAACCCATGGGCTCAGAAAATCCTCTTACCTCGGCCTCCCAAAGTGCTGAGATTATAGGCCTATAACTTATATTTTAAACAAGCAATTTACAAAGATACTTCCAAATAAGGCTGGCAACTGGGGGACTATAAAAGGGGAGAGTATTAGTTCCTCTAACCAAGTAAGAGAATTGTAACTAATTATGATTTCTCTCAGTTTATTTTATAATCACTACAAAGTCCCAGACTATATTCTCCTCTGAAATGTCTTTTGATTAGAAATATATTAATGTCTAGTATCTGAGAATTTGTTTTCCATTACTAAGTTTCCAGAGAAACGAGGACTGTCTTTACTAGTCTTCCATCACTGTGTGACATGCTTAGGCCCAGGAGTCCAATAAAACAAAACAATGAAGAAACCAATCATTACAGGGCCTCCCATCAAGCCTTGACCTCTCCATCACCCTCCATCATGGTCCTCTAAGTTATCACAGTCACATCTGATTACCTTCATCCAGAAGCATGATTCTCAACTGGGGATATGTACTGGGGTCACCTGCAGAGCTTTTCAAGATACATCTGGTAGGGCCATGGCCTGGGACTCAAGATTTGGCAGGAGGCTTGGGTTTATATGCAAATAATTCTCATGCACATAAAACATATTTAGATGGGCAAGGAGAGGAGCTATCTCAAGAAATTAAGTCTCTTTTTGTTTTCGTCAGAGTCTCACTCTGTCACCTAGGCTGGAGTACAGTGGTATGTTCATGGTTACCATAGCCTCAACCTAATGGGCTCAGGCAAGCCTTCCACCTCAGCCTTTCAAGTAGCTGGGACTACAGGTGTGTGTGAACATGTCCAGTTAATTTTTTGATTTAGTGTATATATATATATATAATTTTTTGATTTAGTATAGAGACTAGGTGTCTCCATGTTGCCCAAGTTGGTCTCAAATTCCTGAGCTCAGGCCATCCTCTCGCCTAGGCCTTTCAAAGTGCTGGGATTACAGGTATAAGCCACTGTGCCCAGGCTTTTTTTCCTTCTTCTTCTTCTTCTTTTTTTTTTTAAAGTAAGTTTTCATTCTCAAAGGAAACTGACCAAAAGTGTGACTATCACCAGACAAAACTATGTAATCAAAAATAATGGGAGAGAAAGAAGCAAAAAAGACATAGACCATTAGGTTGAAAATGACCTTAGGGACACTTGCTTCTGTTTACAACATCTCACTATTTTGTAAAAGATAAACCCACTCAAAATATTTTTAAGAAGCATATTCCAAACTCTAGTTCAGAAGATAGATGTGACACTCCATTTTCAGATTCAGTGCACATGCCATGGGTCAAGGTGGCTGACAACCCTTTGAAGTTCCCATCTGCAAATTAGGAACTAGTATTTTGTTTTTTGTTACTGTTCATTAAAAAGTTTCAAAAAGTTTAGTTCAAAATCAGGACGTGTGTGTGTGTGTGTGTGTGTGTGTGTGTGCGTGTGTGTGCGCGCGCGCGCGCGCGCATGTCCAGGTCTCACTTTGTCACCCAGGCTGGGATGCAGTGCCATGATCACAGCTCACTGCAGCCTTGATCTCCTGGGTTCAGGTGATCCTCCCACCTATGCCTACTATGTAGCTGAGACTGCAGGTGTGTGCCACCATACCCAGCTAGCTTTTTAATTTTTTGTAGACAGAAGGTCTCACTATATGTTGCCTAAGCTGGTCTTGAACTTCCAGGCTCAAGCAATTCTCCCACTTTGGTCTTCCAAAGTGCTGGGATTATAAGTGTGAGCCACTGTGCCTGGTCCCATGTACTTTTAAAACTCTTTTGTCACCTAAAAAATTTAAGGTCAATTAGACATACTAATTAAAGTACGAAGGGGACCAAAAAAAAAAAAAATCCCTGGAATTTATTTTTTTAAAATTGTGTACTTATTCTTACATGTTTAAACTTCAGTCAATCACCTTCAAAATACTGTCTGTTTTATTCAATATACCTAATCCTGATGCTTTTTCCACAGCTCAAAAGTTTTTGAACTTGTCAATTTTGGTGCCTTTTAGTGCTTCTGCTGTTTTTTGTTTCACCTATTCCACATCGGCAAAATATTTCCTTTTCATGACCTTTTTCATCAGAGAAACAAAAAAAAGTCACTTGAGGTGAGACAGGATGGATAGGGAGGATGGGGCACGGGGATCAAAAACTGCTCAACACTCAGTATGGTGTGGGCAGGTGTACTCTCGTAAATCACCTGTCATGAAATGGGCAAATGCACTGAAAGACTCTAAAAAAATTCACTAAATCCAAATGCAGCCTCTCACAACACTAGCTGGTACACTGATGCCAATGGGTTCCTAGCAGGGAAAGTAAGGGGCCCATCCTCCAAAATAATTCCAGTTTTTTGGGGGTTCCTCTAGTATTTTCAATTTGTCATCATTGCTCTTCAGTGACTGCAAACAACCCATCTTAATTACTCTACATCTACTCTCTTTTCAAGTGAATTGGAGGCTGAGTCAGGAACAGTGTAAAATCGAGACACAAAAGGTTCTAATAACAACAACAACAAAAAAACCTTACCTTTGGTTTTTTGTTCCGTGACCTGCAAAATAAACAGACATAAATAAATGAGATTTGATTTCTACTTCAGTACTGTATTATAAGACCACTTTAATAGTGGTAACTCAAGGAATTCAAGTTCTCATATCCACAGGCATAGTTGAAATCCAGAAAAAGAAGCTGGGAGTCAGTTTAGACAGCCTTCTAAAGACTATAGCCATGTGTCCAGCTTTAATTTATATGACTACTATTAGAAAGAATACTAAAAAAAATTTTTTTAAAGCATTCCACTCATTATCTGATGAGGTTCCTATACTGGGAATGCTATTTGCCATTTTGATTGCCATGGCTAGAGAAAATCAAATAGACGTGACCCAGAAACTAAATTAGCCATAGAGACAAACAGATTTCTCTATGAATATAGACTCAAACACTTGATCCCAAATCTAAAAAGCAAAACCTTTGGGACCCCACCATCAGAAGCATCAAAGGTTATGGTAGGAAAGCAGGATTCAAAACCAAGCCTTGTCACTTCCTGGCTGTGTGATCTCAGTTTTTTATTATCTGTAGAATGGAGATAATAATAGTATATCCCTGCAAAATGTTGCTATAAGGATTCAATCAGATATTCTATACCAATGCTCAATGAATGCTTGCTGTTACTATAAAAGTTTATATAAAATAGCATAAAATACAGCATTAAGATGGAAATATGTAAATTCTGAACAAATCAAGAGTGCTTTGTTAAAAGTATACCCTTATTTATCAACTAACACATTTACAGAAGTGATCAAACTAAAAGGTTGGACAGGTTGAATACAGTAATGGGCCTTTTTTTTGGGTCATGTTCTCACTCTGTTGCCCAGGCTGGAATGCAGTGGCACGATCATGGCTCATCACAGCCTTGACCTCCTGGCGTCAGGCAATCCTTCCACCTCAGCCTCCCGAGTAACTGGACTACAGGTGCATGCCACCACATCCAGCTAATTTTTTGGAGACACAAGGTCTTACTATATTGCCTAGGCTGGTCTCGAACTCCTGAGCTCAAGCAGTTCTCCTGTCTCAGCCTCCCAAAGTACTGGGATTACAGGCTTGAGCCACTGTGCTCAGTTCAGTAATGGATTTTAAAGAGTTTAGAAATGATGATTAGGAGCCACAAGGAAAGCTGCTTTTAATATTGTTAAGAGTGAAAGATAAAGCTCATGCCTAATTATACATGTCCTGTAATATAAAAACAAAACCACATTGGTCATGCATAAGAAAACATCTAAAAGGAAACATGCCAGAATTCAGATAGTGGTTACATTACATTACTGAGATATGAGTGACTCTGACCCACTTTTCCCAATTGTCAATCTTCTAAAGCATTTTTACACTGGTCATCTAACTTTTGGAACAAAAATGTCTATATATAAAAAAAGAGACCTGATTATTTCTGGCCGGTAATCATTCGGGGTTATGGCTATGGAGAGTCACAAAAACATGGTCATCTTTGGAGGGGCTGTCCTGTAGCAAACTAGCCCACTTCACAATGGATGCCAGTACACCACTATTGAGTTAAACAATCTACTTGCAGGACCTCCTGGAGTGCCTCTTACATTCTTGTGTTAAAGAACAAGCTAATTCTATTGTAGTGAACTTGTGGAACACAGTGTCTTAAAGATGAATGTTTCCCAGTACTAATTGTTACAGGGTTCAATTCCACCGAAAATACCCTGGTATAATTTTTCTATAACCCTACTTATCCAGGAATGAATGAATGGCATCCACATACCAATTCCCTAAGGCAATTTGGGTTTTACTGCATTGTAAATATTTCTTAGAATACCATTTTGAAGATCAGTTATACAGGAAGTCGGTGCCTTCCTGCTGTAAGCAACAAACCCAAATAATGTCAAATACGTCGTATAATGTGGGTTCTGTTGAAAGAGCTGTCCCCAGATGGTGAAAAGCTGGATGATCAAAGCATGTGTTCTGCCAACACTAAACAATACTCCTTTAGCAGCATCAGCCTAATGAATGTGAATAGAATCCTTCTTTGACACCTCTCTCATGAATGGAAATCTAACACAGTTTTACTCAGTGATGGCTCTAGAAAGAGCAAACTGCCACAACCACTGAACACAGTGGAAAATGCTTATGTGTAATTTCTGTGTGGAAGTAATTTAATTTCAGCTTTAAATAAAAGTCAATTCTTCAAGAAAATTACGTGGCCATCATTCATTCTTGACCATTCACTTATTAAATAAACAATTTTTGAGTGACTATTCTGTACCCGGCACTGCTCTGGTTACTGGAAATATTAAAATGAGAAACTTACGGTCTAATGGTGAAGACAGACACAAAGAGGTGGGTATAAAGCACTGGGGTAAGCAGCATGAAAGATGTGGAAGCACTTAGAAGAGGCATGATGAATGTTTACTGACTGAATGAATGAACGACTGACCACATAATAGAACCTCTGGCATGTTCTCTACAATTCTTTGCTCCATAGCACATTTTATGCCTCCTAGTTGAGGCGCTGTTTCTACAATAAGGTTGGAAACCACTAAGACAATCACATGGTAAGCTTTGTGTTCTCTTCTTAAAACTGCTAAATCAGAATTTAATTCTGAAATTATGCAATGGTTCAGTATAATAAAACAATATCAAAGGCCACACGTCAGTCTAGGTCAGCCTAGATTCTGTGTCAAGCTGATCTAGAACATTCTTGAGCAAAAATGATTCAATTTTCACTGTCAATAATTAACCACTTCAAAATTTTATGTATGGTGATTATTCTCTTTGCCATCAGTTTTTAATGCTGATACACAGGGGACACTATCCAGCTGCATAAACTATATCCTCTGCATAAATAATCCCAATTCACTCTCAAATACATCCATACCACCTTATTTTTAAATAATTTTACTTAGTGGAATCCACAATGAAAGTTTACATAAGTGTATTTTATTAAAAACCTAGATATTAATATTTTTAGTTTAAGAAAACACTGTTATCTATGTTAAGAATGAAAAAAGTAGGCTGGACACGGTGGCTCATGCCTGTAATCCTCCACTTTGGGAGGTGGAGGCAAGAGGATTGCCTGAGCCCAGGGGTTGGGACCAGCCTGGACAACTTGGCAAGACCTCGTCTCTACAATAAATCAAAAAATTAGCTGGGTGTACTGGCTTGTGTCTATAGTTCCAGCTACTCGAAGGCTGAGGCAGAAGGATAGCCCAAGCCCGGCAGGTTGAGGCTGTGGTGGCCGTGAGCGTTTCATTGCACTCTAGCCTGGGCAATAGAATGAGACTCCAACTCGAAAAAAAAAAAAAAAGTACATTGTCTAAAACAATCTCTCTACTTGGCATCCATCCTCTTGTTAATAGCCTTTGTTTAAGCTCCCCTGGTGTCCAGCTATTGACCATGCATCCATTCCTACAGATGGCAAAATCCAATTTTTGTACAAATTTAGTAGATGAAATATGCGGTACCCTGAAGGAAAGAAAGCTTTCACTGAGGTTTAGTCTCACACCACTATAGCTGGGGAGGGTCAGAGTTGCAGGGTACAGGGACAACAGCCCAGAAGCCACAGGGGTAATGCCACTAACACTCACAGTTGGTGAACCTGCATATCATAACCTCAGTGACAGAGACTGTGGCTGTGCACCCAAAAGGAAGTAAAAAAAAAAAAAAGCCCTGGGTTGTCAACTGACTTCTTTATTCAGACTCTTCACTCTAGAATTTTAGACAATTATAACAAACTTAGATGAGAGGCAACACATTAGAAGCACACGCCCTGATAGCAGGAAGATGTGATGGGAAACACATCACTATTAATAGAAACAAACACAATTAAAAGCAGACAATTCTTGGAGCACAGCAATGCATGCTCCTCTTAATTAAGTCATGAGGAAAAGACAAAATTATATTTCACATTTAAAACGGCAGAATCATATGCAATCCAATTCAGGATCACATGCAATTCAATTAAGAATTTCTCTTATGGGGGTACTCATAAACAATCTATTTCAGTAATTCAAAAATGGAATTATGGGAAATGCTATATCCAATACTGCTAGGAAAACTTGCAAAGCCCCCTATCTATACCTTACATTGGCATGTGTTTGACTGCCTTGGCTGTTCTAAATCCAGAGTTCCCTCTGAACTTTGTCACAGTTCCCACATCCCTAAACTTAGCTTCAATAACGAGCACCACAGCAAGGACCCTCCAAACCTGTTCCACAGTGAGGCCCTGCTTTCTGAAGTGTGCTAAGGACTGGCAGCAAATCACTCTGTCTCCAAAAAGGGCACCAAAGTAACTCTTCTAAGTCAGAGCCCAAGTCAGGAGAAGCAAACAGAATAGTGAGGTGGGGAAATAAGAAATATCAGGGAATGGTCAGGCAGAGGGGCATGCTTCACAAGCAAAGGGGACACAGGGCAGGTGCATTCTAACCACTCTGTGCCTTGGACGTTTCTGCCAGATAAACACTTCAGCTGAGACCTGACAGGCGACAGCTGTCAGCCCTATGTCTTTTTTCTTTTAGCACCCCTCCTTTCTTCCTATGCAATTCCTCAAAGCCATGCAACGCTACAGCCCCCAAAACACTACACAGGCCCACTGGATGATTTCCGAGGGCAGTCTCTGCATGGAGTTCTTCAAAAGCAGACTATCTTGACAACAGCACTGTGGGTGGACCAAAAGAATGTCAGGGCAATCTCCAGCCAGTTTTTGAAAGTTATTCTGTAAATTTGCTTAAGAAAATGGAGATTAAATTATTATACAAATAAGAAAATGCAATAAGAGTTGACAGTCTTAAAATTCTCCTACCTTTCTCAGTATTGTTTACAATAATATATTGTTTTCAAAAACACAGCTGCAGTAGTATTTAACATCTACTTTTTGGTAACAAAGGTAGGCCTTGAACGTTCTCCCACTTCCAAACCTTAAGACTTATATAAACTAATGTCTCAAGTAGAATTATTGAGATATCAGGCATCCAAGCCAAAACAGTTTCTTATTCTGGATGGTTGGTGGATGTAACGACAGAGTTAATTGATTAAACTCACCTTCTGAGTGGCTTCTTTTTTCTTTTTATCCTCTTTCTTCCTTTTCTTGTCTTCCATTAACTGTTCTTCCCTTTCTTGCTCCTTCTCTCTGTTAAAGTAATATCATACCAGAAAGTTATACATCTATATTCACAATCCATTTCTGTAGCAAATTAAATGCTTGTAGAGTGGCAAAACAACATTTCACCTCTGTGACTGAGTAGAACATAGTATTTTTTTTTTTTTTGAGTTGGAGTCTCACTCTGTCGCCCAGACTGGAGTGCAGTGGCCGCTCCCGGCCACTGCAGACTCAACCTGCTGAGCTCTGGAGATACTTCCGCCTCAGCCTTCCAAGTAGTTGGAACTACAGGCGCGCGCTACCACGACCGGCTCATTTTTTGATTTATTGTAGAAATGAGGTCTCGCCAAGTTGCCCGGGTGGGTCTCGAACCCGCGGGCTCCGGCAATTCACTCACCTCAGCCTCCCAAGGTGCGGGATTACAGGCTGAGCCACAAAGCCCGGCTAAGAACATAGTATTATCATTTAAGCCAACAGATGCAGAGAACTAACTACATTTAATTATTTCTACATCTTGGTTTGTCACCCCTTTTGCAAAACATGACATTAAGCTTAATTTCAAAGAAGTCTGTTAAAGCGAGTTTTTATAATATCTACCCAAAAGAATACACACACACCCACATACACACAGGATTGATATATTTCCACTGAACCTGATCTGAATATGACAATATCCAGCTGGTTTCTGACAATATTCCTCACAAATAATGCAGAATATATTAACTCAATTATGGTACATATGTATTTATTAAAATTTAGGTGTTTTCTCATGATATCATCAGAATGGTGAACATAAAATTCTATGTTTTATATCTACATTTAATATATGTTTTATACTGGGCTCGGTGGTTCAGCCTGTAATTCCAGCACTTTGGGAGGCTGAGGCAAGTGGATTGTCTAAGCCTGAGGGTTCGAGACCAGCCCAGGCAACTTGGCAAGATCTTGTCTCTACAATAAATAAAAAATAAGCCGGGTGCAGTAGCACGCTCCTGTAGTTCCAGCTACTTGGAAGGCTGAGGTGGAAGGATCACTGGAGCCCAGCAGGTCAAGGTGGCTTGACATGAGTGTGACACTGTACTCCAGCCTGGGGTACAGAGTGAGACTTCAACTCAAAAAAAAAAAAAAAAAAAGAAGTATATGTCTTACATATTTTCTATTTGTATTTTTAAGACAGGTACTGAGTGTCTGGTAAATCAATGTTATACCCTACTGGGCGGTTCACAATTATATCCTCCTGTACCCATGAATTAAGATGGTCAAGTTTTGCTCTATTCAACTAGAATCAAAACAATATACAATAGTAACCATTCCAGTTGAAGAAATGTGCTGAATTTTTAAAGAAATTAATATAATATGTATACTGCACACTTGAAAAGTAACTTTGAAACATAGCATTTATTCTAATGCTGCCAACTTTCACTCTATTTATCAACTGGAAAAAACCATATAAGCAACCAACTGGTGTAACTTCAAAGCTCTATATGGGAAACCCCAGACTCAATGCTTACTGAATTTCAGAGCTAGAAGGAGAGTTAGAGATCTAGTTCCCATGACCCCAGAGTACTGAACAGATACTGCCTGCAGTACTTATGATTCAAGGTATGGAATCATAACATAACAAATCCATGATTTCACAGATATCACCTAGAATAAGGCCAAGTTAAAAGTGAGTCAAGGTCGGGCTTGGTGGCTCAGCCTGTAATCCTGCACTTTGGGAGGCCGAGGTGAGTGGACTGCCTGAGCCCAAGGGTTTGAGACCCGCCTGGGCAACTTGGCGAGACCTCATCTTTACAATAAATCAAAAATTAGCTGGGCGTGGTAGCGCGCACCTGTAGTTCCAGCTACTTGGAAGGTTGAGGCGGAAGAATCGCCGGAGCCCAGCAGGTCGAGGCTGCGGTGACCGGGAACGGCCACTGCACTCTAGTCTGGGCGACAGAGTGAGACTCCAACTCAAAAAAAAAAAAAAAAAAAGTGAGTCAAATTAAAGAAAAATTTTAAGTAAATCACTGGTTTGCAAACAAGGCAAAAGTCACAAAAATCGTTCCTGAAGGACTCAGGATTGTTTCTGAAGAGAAGTGAGGATCTAGTTTAACGCACTCAAACTATGCAGAAGGAATAAAGAACCAAAATTGAGTTCAGCACTTATGAATAAGTAATTAATCTTTTATTTGTAGAAAACAAGAATTTTTTAAAAATTGTCCTTACATATTATCAGCGACTTTATTCACAAATATTTTCCTTTCTCCTTCTGAACCCTTGAGCATAGATATACAAAAATCTAATATGCAAAATTCACACAATCAAGGACAAGATTTTACTGAAATTTCCTTAAATCTAATGCTGGGTTTCTTTGGAGTCAGATTATGTGTGCTTTGGTCTAGGTGTGAAACTCTCAGAGAAAATCCACTTGCAGCAGTGTACTACTTTAAGTAAATGGATTTACGATAACTGGTAAGATGAATGCGGACCATCTCAGGTAGGCTGGCCACAGATCCTGTTATATTTGGCTCTAAAAGCTTCTTGCTTGTTCTGGCTGTGAGCGGAAAAGAGAGGATAGGGATTCTCGTGTCTAAATTGCTGTAACTTGGCTTCCACATTTTACAGTGAAACTGACTACAGAAAAGGAGCAACCACAGCCTGACATTTTGTTTAACCCTTTGCCCTGAGGAGACATTGTAAATCCAGCAAACCACTGGATGTCCCCTCATTCAGAGGACATAAAGAGATTGCTGGTGATTATACAAGACAAACATGCCAGGGCAAATTTTCAAAAAGTGTATGTTTCCTTAAAGTTTTCCATTCAAAAACAACAAAAAACCTATGTCCCATTAGAAATCTGTCAAGCTTCTAATGGAGCAGTTGAGAAGTGTTTTTCAGGAATCACAAGTGTGTCCTTCAACACTGTTTTTGAACAACTGACTGGACAATAAATTACATTCATATTATTAATGTGGGAGTTAGAAAACGAGATTGCACTGAATGCTCAAATAGAAAAACACCAGGTGAAAGATGTCAAACAAATTACTATTGCATAACACTTATCAATGAACCTGCAATGCACATCAGTGACTGTTTCACATGTTAGAAAAATATAAGATATAAAATGTTGATTTGTCATAAATAAGTTTCTCAATGTCCAAAATTCCATTATAAGCCAAGTATTGTTACAATAAAATAAATGGTTCCAAAGCTATTTAATATGAAATGATTCGCTTTTCATAAGTTTGTAAAAAAGTACAGTGGAATTGCTGGTAGGCGATCCGTGAGAAGCCTCTGAGTGCAAAGGACTAAATATACCATGCTTTTTAAAAAAGGCATTAAAAAAAGACATTGCTATTTTTTCTAAATTTAAATTTATTCTAAAAGTTTATTTTTAAAATACAATGTAAAAAAAACCAGCACATTTTAGTGAGACATTCTTAAAAAACAACTAACCTTTTGAAATATTTTCCCTATAAACAGGTAATTCAGGGAAAGAACTGGAAAACTCATATTTACTAGAAGAGAATTTTTTCTAAAACAAATATTTTCCAAAGCTTTCCAGGAGACAGGCCGCGCTTTCATGCTTTTTTTTTTTTTTAAACCAAGCATCTTGGTGGAATTTAGCCTTCTCTTTAAATTTCACTTCCTTAGGAAGAATTTACTTGCCAAACCTGGCTTAAAAACCTGCCATTTACTTAATAATGAATCAAATAGTGTGGAATTCACCATTATCTAATTCAATTGTGCTAACTAGGCTGCACATTAGCATCATTTGGAATTTTTAAAATTCCTATGCTGAGCAAGAGCCCAAGCAGAGAGAGGAAAGCATCCATGATAATGGTGATATGAGATGGGCGACGAACAGGGGAACTGATGGATTATTTTAGTAAATTAAGGATAATGACAGCAGGTTTCCCACTGCTGAAAAAAAGGAGTTATGGTTGGGCTCGGTGGCTCAGCCTGTAATCCAGCACATTGGGAGGCCGAGGCAAGTGGATTGCCTGAGACCAGCCCAGGAAACTTGGTGAGACCTCTTGGCGAGACAAAATACAATAAAAAACAAAAATTAGCTGGGCCTGGTAGTGCGTTCCTGTAGTTCCGCCTACTTGGAATGCTGAGGCGGAAGGATTACTGGCACCAGCAGGTTGACGCTGGGGTGGCCATGAGTGTGCCACTGCACTCTAGCCTGGGCGACAGAGTGAGACGCCAACTCAATTAAAAAAAAAAGAAGAAAAAAGGAGTTACAAAGATGGAATAGGGGAAAACGCAAATGAAGCTTGAGGGGTTGCATCTAAATTTGTTTTGGGCATGAATTCATGGTATATAGGATAAACATAATAAATATAGCTGTAACTTTGTATATGTGTATGAGAACATGTTCCTTCATGTACACATACACACAACACACACCCACACACACACTCATACTCCCTACCTAAAGAACAAGCAACATCCAAATAGCAATGAACCCCACTGAGCACCCAGTTTTGTGGCTTCTAAATACCACTCTTCAGTAAACAAACCAGAGTTCTTTGGAAAAAGAGATAATTCTGAGGACAGTGTAAGGAAAGTACAAGATGAACCAGGAATGCATATTTGCCAAGAAGCAAAGGAGTGCTCAAAGAATGATGGGACATTTCAAATGGTCACAGAAGACAGTTTGGAGGAGTGCCTACTGACTAAATGTGGAACAGCATGACTATAAAAATGGTAGTAAGAGATTAGAACGAGAGTGGTGGCTCACACCTGTAATCTCAGCACTCTGAGAGGCAGAGGCAAGAGGACTGCTTGAGCCCAGGAGTTCCAGATCAGCCCAGGCAATATAGTGAGACTTTGTCTCTCCCCCAAATTAAAAATTAGTTGGGTGTGGTGGCACGCACTTATAGACCCAGCAACTTGGGAGGCTGAGGAGGAAGGAATGCACCTGAGCCCAGGAGGTTGAGGCTGCCATGAGCTGTGAGTGTGACACTGCACTCCAGCCTGGGCAATATGGTAAGACCCTGACTCAAAAAAACCCCAAAACAAACAAGATAGTAAGAGATTGTAAGATTATAGGAAAACACAAGTCCAAACAGAGAGAAATAAGTGAGTGAATACATTCAAAGTTACAAGGAATGGAATATTCAGTTTCAAAGCACCTCCTCGTAAAATACCTTAATCAAGTAATCCATGAGAACATAATCAGTAGTAATGGAACAAATTGAAACTATGAGTTGCTTGATAGGGTGCTGTAAGAAAAACAAGTATCACTTCTGTGATATTCCTTTCAAATATGTATAAACTGAATACCAGACAAGTACTCATTGAGAGGCATTCTACAAAATAACTGACCTTCAGTCTTCAAAAGTTTCAAGGTTGTTTTCACAGACAAGAAAAAATTGAGGAACTGTTCCAAATAGGAGACTAAGGAGACTTAACAACCATGACAACACACCTGCCTACACAACGCTGAGTATTCAGTCGTTTTTGGCCCAAATCAGCATGATTCCTGTGCTCTATCCTCTCTGTTCACCTGATCTCACCCTGTGACTTTCTTTTTCCCCCAGATGAAGAAAGTCCTCAAAGGGAAATGTTTTGCCAATGTGCAAGAGGTGAAACAAAAAATGGCAGAAGCACTAAAAGGCAGCAAAATCGATAAGTTCAAAAGCTGTTTTGAGCAGTGGATAAAGCATCTTGATAGGTGTAATGCATCAAACGGAGAGTACTCTGAAGGTGACTGAAGTTTAAACATCTAAGAATAAATATGTAATTTTTAATAAATAAATTCTGTTTTGGGGTTCCCTCCTCATATCAGTGTTATTATTTTTCCTTTGATGGTCATATTGTGGAGTTCTATAAAAAAAAAGTTCTTTTGTTAGAAATATAATGTGGTGTTGCCGAAAGAGCTACAGGTGATAGAGCATTAGGTTAGCAGTTTCTTTTCTTTCTTTTCTTTTTTTTTTGAGTTGGAGTCTCACTCTGTTGCCCAGACTGGAGTGCAGTGGCACGCTCCCGGCCACCGCAGCCTTGACCTGCTGGGCTCTGGCGATCCTTCCGCCTCAGCCTTCCAAGTAGCTGGAACTACAGGTGCAGCCTTCCAGGTAGCTGTAACTACCACGCCCGGATAATTTTTTGATTTATTGTAGAGATGAGGTCTCGCCAAGTTGCCCTGGTGGGTCTCAAACCCGCTGGCTCAGGCAATTCACTCACCTCAGCTTCCCAAAGTGTGGGATTACAGGCTGAGCCACTGAGCCTGGCTGAGCCACTGAGCCTGGCTTAGCAGTTTATTTTCAAATGACTCAGGAAAAAAGTCTTTGGAAAAATCACACAGATTTCGAACTCCGTAAGTTTGAGATTATTTCCAAAATCCAAACAACAAACACCGAGTATAAAACTACTGCTCAGGCAGCAACCCAGATCAATTACATAGAAATCTCTAGAGAGTTTCAGAAGTGCTCCCAAGAGGTTCTAACATATAGCTAAGGTTAAGAACCACTGCTCTAAATTCCTGTGGTTTTTGTTTGGGTTTATTTTTTTAAGAGACAAAGTCTTACTCTGTTGCCCAGGATGGAGTGCAGTGGAGGGATTACAACTCACAGTAATCTCAAACTCCTAGGCTCAAGGGATTCTCCCACCTTGGCCTCCCAAGTAGCTGGGACTACAGACACGTACTAGCACATCTGGCTAATTTTTTTTTTTTTAAGAACCCACGGACTCAGGCAATCCACTCACCTCGGCCTCCCAAAGTGCTGGGATTACAGGCTGAGCCACCGAGCCTGGCCAAATTTACTTTTCTCAATGTTATCACAAAAATTAAAGACGAAAACTACTGTGGTATTCTTTTCTCACCTTAGAGTATTTTCTTTTTTTTTGAGTCCCAGTCTTACTCTGTCTTCCAGACTGGAGTGCAATGGCATGCTCACAGCCACCGAAACCTTGACCTGCTGAGCTCAGGTGATCCTTCAGTTTCAGTCTTCCAAGTAGCTGGAACTACAGGCATGTGCCATTATGCCCAGCTACCTTTTTTTTGTTTTTTGAGTTGGAGTCTCACTCTGTCACTCAGGCTGGGGGCTAGAGTGCAGTGGCACATTCACGGCCACCACAGCCTTGGCCTACTGGGCTCAGGCGAGCCTTCCGCTTCAACTCCAAGTAGCTGGAACTGTAGGCAAATGCCACCAAGCCTGGCTAATTTTTTAATTTATTATAGAGATGAGGTCTCACCAGGTTGCCCAGGCTTGAACCCTGGGCTCAGGCAATTCTCTCCTCCGCCTCCTAAAGTTATGGGAACCCTAGAGATTCTTAAGAGTAGTTTGGCTTTTTACCATTCTAGTCTTATTCTAAATTTGCACTTGCCCAGTACCTCAATGTTTCCAGTGTTGATAAGAGTTAAGTAGAAGTGACCTGAATTTGTCTCTTGCAGAGACAGAATTAAATCCTGAACTCCTAACCCTAACTCTAACCCCAGTCTTCTCCACAGACACATACCACACCCTTCAGTTTTCTGTGCTTACTTGGTAATAGCTCTCACCCACACCAGCAAAACTGGACATCCTATTTAAAAGCTTTTCTTCTACCTCATTGATTCCTTCAGCATTTCAGTACCTACTTGATGCTAGGCACCTGGTTAAGGCCAAGAATTCAGTAGCAAACAAGCTGCCATGCTGTCCACCCTCCTAGAGTTCTCAGCTCAACTTCTTCTTTTTTTTGAGTTGGAGTCTCACTCCACCTCCCAGATCAGAGTACAGTGGCACACTCACAGCCACCCCAGCGTCGACCTGCTGGGCTCCGACGATCCTTCCGCCTCAGCCTTCCAAGTAGCTGAAACTACCATGCTCGGCTAATTTTTAAAAATTTATTGTAGAGATGAGGTCTTGCCAAGTTGCCCGGGCTGGTCTCAAACCCACAGGCTCAGGTAGTCCACTCACCTCAGCCTCCCAAGGTGCTGGGATTACAGGCTGAGCACAGAGACCAGTCAGCTCAACTTCTTAAATAGCTGCATCTTGCCTCACGACCTGGACAGTACGTACAAGGTGGGAATTTGTGCTCTTCTTGCTCTGCTCTCTACCTTTCCCACACTTTGGGGTACTCTGTAGAGAGCCTGCAGTGCCTTTGGTGTTTTTAAAGTGCCAGAACCTTGGACGTTTGAATTCATACTTGCAATAATCCAGGGAGATCAACCTCTTTCCATAAACGAGTCATGCATACCCAGTGGTTCTTGAATTCATGACCCAGAGTCCATCATGACTCAAACACACTGGAGAGGTTGGACAATTCCACATTTGAGGGTAGCAGTCCACCAGTATGTTGACTGGAGTGAAATGATGACAAGAATCTCAACTTAGACATACAGCCAGTGCTCATCTTGACAAGAAAATGGCTCTGGACACCCAGGAGCATCTTCCTTTTCTTTAAGGTCTGGATAACTGATCATAATGGCATCAAAACCTATCCCTGACACTGCGTGACTGATAGGTGTGGCAGTGCCACATAACCAACTCCACACAATTGAGGTAGACAGAACTTAACAGTAACAGAACCACCCAACACATGCACCATGCCAGAAGGCAAATAAATACTGTAAAAGATTAAAAAGACCTTCACAGTAATAAGGAACAAACTATTATTAATAATAACATACCAACAACTTAGATGAATCTCCAGGGAATTATGCTGAATGAGACAAGCCAGTGCCTAAGGTTATGTACTGCAGGTTCCATTTATATAACACTTCTGATAATGAAAAGTGCTTAGGTGCCAGAGGTTGCAAGGTGGATGGGGTAAGGCAGGTGTGGTTATAAAATAGGGTACACTAGTGGTGATGAATTGTTCTGTATTTGATAGTGTTGGTAAATACACAAACCTATACATGACAAAATTATACAGAACTAAACAGATGTAATTAAGTATAACTGGAAAAATCATAATAAGACCAGTAGATTGTATCACTATGGAAATCTTGGTTTCGATATTGTACTATAGTTCTGCAAGAAGTTACCACTGGTGGAAATGGCGTGTGGAATCTGTGTAATTTCTTACAACTGCATGTGAGTCTACAATTATCTCAAAATTTTAATTAAAAAAAAAGAGGGCCGGGCTCAGTGGCTCAGCCTGTAATCCCAGCACTTTGGGAAGCTGAGACGAGTGGGTTGACTGAGCCTGTGGGTTCAAGACCCACCTGGGCAACTTGGCGAGATCTCGTCTCTACAATAAATCAAAAATTAGCTGGGCATGGTAGTGCACTACAGTTCCAGCTACTTGAAAGGCTGAGGTGGAAGGATTGCTGGAGCCCAGCAGGTTGAGGCTGCGGTGGCCAGGAGCATGCCACTGCACTCCAGTCTGGGTGACAGAGTGAGACTACAACTCAAAAAAAAAAAAGAACTTCAAACACTGACCCATCTTTTGGTCACCTGTTTACAATTTTTTCAAGGACTTACTTCTACTTTAAACCATTCTGTTAACAGCTCTTTAGGAAAGTCACACGAGAGTCAAACGGAATTTTAGAAATCGCTTAGTACCAACATTACAGAAATAGATTTCCAAAAATATTCTAGCATCTACACTTCATCCTAACATGTTCAGATTGTTTACAGTTTAACTGATCAAGTGCTCCTTGTCTTAAGTACCTTAGAAATATAATAGATATCCACAAGGGTATTTAAAATACTCCTCTTCCACAAAATTCACAATACAATTCTTTTACTAAGAATTTCAGAGGTGAGCTAGTCACAAAAGGTATTGCTTCACTTTGTGGTGGTATGTCCAGCAGC
The DNA here is from genome assembly GCF_000164805.1 of Carlito syrichta. NCBI lineage: Eukaryota > Metazoa > Chordata > Mammalia > Primates > Tarsiidae > Carlito > Carlito syrichta. The sequence continues at coordinate 2,039,322 of NW_007260398.1, read as the reverse complement.
TCAGTCAACACCAGCTCCAAGCCTCTCTGGTCTACTTCCAAGACTCCTTCACAACTAGACACGGAGATGCGATTTATGCTCTGGCAATAAGGTGCGCTTGTGACTTTAATAGGAACACACACAGTACCCATCTTCTCAGGGAGCATGGCAGGGATGAAATGGTCCTGGAGCCTATACTTGTAATAGCAATTCTGAATGTGCAGGAAAAGAAACCCGTGGAATCCCCAGTTCTGTGGTGTGGTGCTTGCAGGCAATTGGCCCTCAGCCTCTCAAGGATCTGTGAGACAAGTCTCACCATTTAATAAACCCATGCGCCAGGAAGAATGAATCCTGCTATCTACACATTAAAAACTCTCCCCAACACAGATTTAAACAGGATTTTTAAAAATGCACCTAAAACATGTGTCTTGCATAGACATGTATTTCCTTAGAAGACAAAAGGTATTCTTGGCAATTTATAAAACAGCAAGAAAATAACTAGGCACAAAACCATTACCAATCATAACTAATTAAGGACTAATGATACCACATACATATTTGGGTTAAGAAAAATTAACAAAGGAGTGCAATGAAAAGAGTTAAGCAAAGTGCTCAACGTATCCATTTAGAATGTTTTTAATTAAAAACGCACACACAAAAAAGAGAGCATGTTGGAATATATCCATTCAGGCAGAGAAAATTACATAGTATGGTACTCCAAATATCTGTGTTGGATTTGTTCTTAACATTTTTTCATTTGCTGGATCTGACTGAGGGAATTTAATGGGATGCTTAATGTAATTTGCACATATTAAATCAGTAGAGAAGGCCAAATAGCACTGGAGCATAAAAAATCATTCTGAGACTAAGTGGCTCATAAGAAGAAAACAATAACATTAAACTTAGAAAAATGAAGGTAAATGCATTTTTTTCATCAATTTAAGAAGGATGTAGAAATTTATCTTGCCTTCAGTTATACTATGTCACATATGCTAGGTAATACTTTTATAAGTTGATAACAAAATGTAACACAGCTCCTTCTACACTGGGTTATCTTCCTTTCTGAGGTTGTGCAAGGCAATGCATCTTAAACTTTTAACGGGAATCTTGTTAAATGCAGATTCTTATTTAGTAGGTACAGGATGGGGTCTATCGTTCTCCATTTCTTTCTCTTTCCTGAAATAGTTTTTTATTAAACAGCAAAATAGAATTGCAACACAATTTAAACGTCTGTAAATTAGGTCACAAAAGGGATGCAAATGTTTGCGTATGACTATTATATATTCATACGGCTAAAGTCATTCATCAACTCTTACACCAATACATAAGATCATTCCATGATTAAAAGCCCAAATCTAATCACTATAAACTATATTAGTGTATCTCTTTTTCTATGATAACTTTTTAGCATAACTTCTGATATTGATTCTCTTACCAAACGGTATCTACAAATCAGATTTATAGAAACTGTTAAAGGATGAATAAAACTTTGCAAACCAAGTAGTTGATCTGACAGAAAATTCTAGGATAACAAGTGAGACAAAATACTGAACAAGATAATCAATAAGTATATATGTAAAACCCTCCCATTTTATTCACGATTCTGATACTAATGCACTCAAGAAATTTTGCAAGCCGGGCTCGGTGGCTCAGCCTGTAATCCTGCGCTTTGGGAGGCTGAGGTGAGTGGACTGCCTGAGCCTGCGGGTTCGAGACCCACCTGAGAAACTTGGTGAGACCTCATCTCTACAATAAAAATAAAAAATTAGCCGGGTGTGATAGCGCGCACCTGTAGTTCCAGCTACTTGGAAGGCTGAAGTGGAAGGATCACCGGAGCCCAGCAGGTCGAGGCTGCGGTGGCCGGGAGCGGCCACTGCACTCCAGTCTGGGTGACAGAGTGAGACTCTGACTCAAAAAAAAAAATTTTTTTTGCAAAAGTTGATCTGCTGGGTATAAATAAACCTTGAGACCAAACTCTGTGTAACTGCTCTCCTAGATGTGGTTGACAAAAGGCTAGTCAACCGTAATCCACTTTCAAATATACTTCCCAAAATATCTGCTCTGTGGCAGAGATAATACAAATCTAGTGAAAATATTTGGAGTTGGTTACTGTTGTTTACCAAGCACTTTCCCACCCTATTTCTGTTTTTTCTTCAAGATTTCTATTTTAAACCCACAAATAGACCAGAATTTATATCTTTTCAGACAATACAGAAAGTGAGTTCTTTTGTGCACAAAAGTTTTTATCAACAAATCTTCCCAAGTCGACAATTCAGTTTCAAAGAAACAGCTTTAAGCTCATAGTCTCCATCTGTTTTCAATTGATTCAGGAGAAACCAGAAATCCTACCTCAATACTAAATATCACAAATGGCAAGCCTTAGCTGAGAAAGTATCTTATTTTGGTTAAGTTTCAGCAAAGTTTAGGTTACTCTCAGAGTGATTAACTATTAAAATTACTTTTACAAATGTGAAATCAGTTTTCCCCAAGGGGAAGGGAAGTAGGAAGGAGAGGCCAATGGAGAAGAGGCACAAGATGGCGGATGGGGACATAAAGCTGTGCATTCAGGACATGATTTTGGTCACTTTTTCGCAGCATGGTGGTTATTGTCTTGTACTAAGTCTATAAGAAACAACAGTGCTAAGCCTACAAACCAGAGCAAATTTGATAAAACACTCACCATTAAGTTTCATAAATATATGCAATTATAAAGTCTCTACAATACATTTGCACATTTTCATAGACTAACATAATACACAAACTCACGGAAGTCTCCTGTTATACTGTTAATTTTGCCTACTTCTGACATTATTTTCGTAAATATTCAGTGAAGCCACAAACAAAGGTACTGCAACTTCTGGAATCTACCCAAGTTTTAAAGAAAAAAGATCAGCAGTAATTCCATAAAACAGAAGGGTATCAATCCCTTACTTTCTTTTGCTCCTTGTGTTAGTTGGTTGAAAAACACTAGAAGATGGGCTCAGTGGCTCAGCCTGTAATCCTGCGCCTTAGGAGGCTGAGGTGAATGAATTGCCTGAGCCTGCCGGTTCGAGACCCGCCTGGGCAACTTGGTGAGACCTCATCTCTACAATAAATCAAAAAATTAGCCGGGCGTGGTAGTGCGCACCTGTAGTTCCAGCTACTTGGAAGGCTGAGGTGGAAGGATTGCCGGAGCCCAGCAGGTCGAGGCTGCGGTGGTCGGGAATGGCCACTGCACTCCAGTCTGGGCGACAGAGTGAGACACCAACTCAAAAAAAAAAAAAAAAAAAGAAAAGAAAAGAAAAGAAAAACACTAGAAGCTGACATGGAGTTTTCTATATATTGTCCAAGAACTTGGTTTTCTGATTTTAGCTTCAGATTTTCTTCCTTAACTACATCTACTCTTGTTGAGAGATCTTCAAGTATGTGTTGGAGTTTCAACACTTGATTAATAAGTCGTGTTTTTTCCTCCAGTTTCACCTGATTCTCAGCATTAACTGCATCCATGTCAGCATTCATCATCTTGGGTAGCAAACTTTTGAGCCTTGGATACACAATCCTTGATGAATGGTCTTTGGTTGGAGGCGCTGGCAGGGGGAGGGATCTCATTCTCCATTTCTAACAAGCTGCTGATCCCTAGACCTTACTTTGAGTGGTATAAGTATAAAGCAACTAGTTGCTTCTTTCCAAGAAAGTAAAGAACTGTAGCCACTTTTTATTGAGTCATAACCTCATTAATATCAAGCTTATGTCTCATTATTCCTATCTCCGTTTCAATGCCAAATTACAGTGTAATCTTTATGAAGGTATTTTAAAAGGCATTAAACAACTCATGTAGTTCCGACTACAAGAAGCTCCACTGTGATGTGATGACATTAGCAATAGCCAGGATCAATCTGTGCATGTGCAGGCAAAGACAATTGTCAGCTAGATGACAGCAAATGAAATGCACCAGCCATCCAAGGGTGCCATCAGCTGTAGGGTGAATAAAGATTTCAGAGATGGCAAGTAAGTAAAAGAATGTGTCTTAAAATCAATGGAATATGGCAAAAGATTTGCAGACACAGTCTCTGATTCTAAGCTTTTCATAAATTCCCCAGTTTCCATATTTTGAGAAAACTATAAGGAATTGGCTTGTCTTGGAATTACTCAAACCAAATAAAGACAATAATAATATTTTTAAAACTTGCTTTTACTTTCAGAAATTCCATGTGGCAAAGGTTGCAACCAACTATTTGGGGATTTTTCCCTGCAAAGAATTTCAGGGTTAGAATGGTGCCAGAAGAACACCGAATTAGAAGCCATTCATCTTATGCCTTATACATTCTAGTGGGGCAACTCAAAAAACTGTAACAAAGAGAGATGTGGATTCTTATTCAATCTTAGTGCGGCTGCACAGGAGGTTCTTCATATTGTCTTGAGAAAAGTCTCCTAATAGTTTCGATCCACTGATCATAAGCCTACCTTTTCAGATTACACAGAACAGATCTTCAAAATACTTGTAGTTATCCATCATGAATTCTTTAGTTCCTTCAAACATTCTGCTCGTGACCTGGTTTACCACTAGGATTGTTATCCCCTAAACATGTTCCAGTTTATCTACGTTCATCCAATTACTGGGCAATACAGCACCAAAGAGAATGGGCCTGCCACCTCCTTGTCTCAGATGATATACCATTGTCACTGCTGTCCTTTAAAGAGGCTGTTCGCTTTCTTGGAAATCACATCTTACTGATTTACAGTCACCTAACTCCCCTCTTTTTTCACAATATTAAGTACTTTTCCATGACCAAGTACAGGATCTTGCATGTATCTCTATTAATGTCCTCCAAGCCAGATTGTCAACCTACCATCATCATTGCCCCCTATCTTCCCTGCACTTGCAAGGAAAGGCCTGGAACTGCATTTTCCAGAATTTCCTTCCTCATATGGTTGCAGGTTACCTATCACCTAGGATAGGTACCTTCTTGAGATCTGGAAGGTAGAAAAGAAGTCAACATTCTCTAGAAGCAGTTGCAAAAGGACACGTAGATAACAGCAGACAGGACTTTTCACTTATGCAGCATCTTCCAGATAATCTAAAGTCATACTGGAGTAGCAGACAACTGAGATCACTGTTTCTTTGGGAATAGGCACTCTAATTGTTTCTAATTGTTGTATGACTTTCTAATTGTTGTATGAGCCTTTAATTCCCTATGTTAAAATCCTTCCTATTTGGAAAGTCAAATGGATTCTACAAAAAAAAAGTTACCAGAACTAATAAATGGTTTAGCAAGGCTTTAGGGTACAAGATCAATATTTTTTGTATATCCACACAGCAGCAATAATCAGAAACTGAATTTTTTTTTCAAATTCCATATATAATAGCATCAAAACCTATGAATACATGGGAATAAATCTGAACAAAAACATGCAAGCCCTGTACTCTAAAAACTATAAATTAGTGCAGATAAAAAAAATTTAAAAGCCTAAATAAGTGGAGAGATATACCATATTCATGAATTGAAAAACTACATATTGTTAAGATATCAATCCTCTCCAATTAATTTACAGAGAACAAAATTTCTATATCAAAATCCCAGAACTTTTTGTAGAAACTGATAAGTGCCTTCAAAAATTCATATGTTAATGCAAAGAAACCAGAATAGTAGACAAATTTTAATAAGAACAAAGTTGGAAGACTTATACAACCTGACATTAAGACTTACTATAGGCCAGGCACAGTGACTCAGGCCTGCAATGCCAGAGCTTTGGGAAGCTAAGGCAGGAAGATTTCTTGAGCCCAGGAGTTTAAGACAATCCTGAGCAACACAGCGAGGGTCTGTAGTTCCAGCTATCTGGGAGGATTGCTTGAGCCCAGGAGTTCGAGAATGCAGGGAACTCTGACCATGCCACCGTACTACAGCCTGAGTGACAGAGTGAGACCCTGTCTCTAAATAATAAATAAGTAAATTAAAATGGGTAAAATATTTGAAAAGACACTTCACCAAAGAAGATGTGCAGATGGCAAATACATAAAAAGATGATCAGAGCATGTCCCTGTCACGGGGACACACCTTCTCTCTCCCATCCTTTCTTCCTCTTCCTTCTCCTCCCTCACTTGTCCCCTCCAAGATGTGTGAATATGTTCAACATCATTAGTGATTATGAAAAAACAAATTAAAGCCACAATAAATTCCAACACATATGGACTTCTAGAATGTCCAAAATTGAAAAGACCCACCATATCAAGCCTTGGCAACTGGAACTCACTCATGGTAGGAAAAGCAAAATGGTGCAACAACCTTGGAAACATTTAGCAGTTTCTTAAAAAGCTAAACATACCATACACAAAAATTAACTCTAAATGTAAAATTAACTCTAAATGTAAACCTAAAGGTAAAACCTCAAACTGTAAGAATCTTAGAAAACACAGGAGACACCCTTATGGAAATTGGAATTGGTAACCAATTCCTATTCAGAATCCAAAATGCCCATACCTGAAGAAATAATATAGACAAGTGAGACCTCATCAAACTAATGAGCTTCTGCAAAGCAAAAGAAACCATCAAGAGAGCAGGGAGACAGTCCACAGAATGGGAAAAAATATTTGCCAACTGTATATCTGACAGAGGCCTAACATCTAGGATATACAAGGAGCTCAAATGCACATAGAGGAAAAAAAACAGCCCCATTAAAAAGTGGGCAAAAGACATGAATAGACATTTCTCAAAAGAAGATAAACGGGCAGCTAACAGACACATGAAAAAGTGCTCAACCTCACTCATCATCAGAGAAAAGGAAACCTAAACCACACTGAGATACCACTTAACCCCAGTAAGAACGGTCATCATTAATAAAACAAACAACAACAGATGCTGGGGAGGATGCGGAGAAAAAGGAATGCTTCTACACTGCTGGTGGGAATGCAAACTAGTGCATCCTCTTTGGAAGACAGTGTGGCAATTTCTGAAAGAACTAGAAATTGACCTTCCATATGACCCAGCAATTCCCCTATTGGGAATATACCTGGAGGAACTCAAATCATTCTACAAAAAAGATACCGGCACACGTATGTTTGTTGCAACCCTATTCACAGTAGCAAAACATGGAGCCAACCATGCTGCCCACTGAAGCTGAACTGGATAAAAAAAAAAAGTGGTACATATACACAATGGAATATTACGCAGTCATAAAAAAGGACAAATATATGGATGTTGCAGCAACTTGGACGGATTCAGAGTTGATCATACTCAGTGATCTATCACAGAAACAAAGAACAGAGTACCATATGTTGTCACTCATAAGTGGAACTTGAACAATTTATAAGAAAGGGATTGTCAGTATTGGGAAACTGTCAGGGGAGGGGGGGTAGGTGGGATTGGCAGTTGAGGGAAACTGCTAGGGGAGGGAGGGGCACACCTCATCAACAAGGGTATCTGCATAATCAACCCTGAACTGTACCCCACATCTTTATTATAAAAAAAAAAAAAAAAAAAGCTAAACATGGCCAGGTGCGGTGGCTCATGGGAAGATTGTTTGAGCCTAGGAGTTTGAGACCAGACTGGGCAACATAACAAGACCCTGACTCTACAAAAATTTTAAAATTAGCTAGGCATGGTGGTACATGACTGTAGTCCCAGCTACTCAAGAGGCTGAAGCAGGACTGCCTGAGCCCAGGAGGTCAAGGCTGCGGTGAGCCATGATGGTGCCACTGCACTCCAGCCTGGGTAACAGAGTAAGATTCTGACAAAAAAAAAAACAAACAAAAAAAATTAAAAACACACCTACCATATGACTCAAGTTCCATGCCTAGGTATTTACCCCAGAGAAAAGAAAGCATATGTCCAACAAAGACTTCCAAATAAATGTACATAGCTTTATTCATAATAGCTGAAATAATGTACATAGCTTTATTCATAATAGCTGAAAACTAGCAACTGCCCAAATGTACATCAATAGGTAAGTGGCCAAACAAATTAAGGTATAGCATACAACAGAATGCTACTCACTAAGCAATAAAAAGAATGAACTACTGATACATACAATGATCCCACTTGTATAAATTCTAGAAAATCAAACCAATCTACGGTGATAGAACACAGACCAATATTCATTAACTTTTGTATACATAGCTCTAAACTTACCAAATTGTACACCTCAAATATAAGCAGCTTATTACATGCCAATTATACCTCAATAAGAGGCTGAAGGTAAAAATAAAGAGAAAAATTCTTCCTATATGGAATACCTAGAATGGGCCTTGTTTCCCTGGCAGAACCCTGATTGACACAGGCCTAGAAGTGAGACCTCTTTATCAGTTGAAATTTCACCCTGGGTGTGCACACTGTTCCTAAAGAACACAAATCTTTAAATGGGAGTTTCTGCACAGATAACGTTTCTACAATGGTTGTCAGGTTTCATTTTTCAATGCAATGAAGCCTCCTGCAAAAGAGAGTTTAATAAGGCAAATCTTTACATCTTTAGACTTGTATCTGTACATGTCACTGCTTTAACTCTCTGGACCGCCATAGCTACTCAGCACCTTCAGTGAATTTTTCCTAAACTTTTCTTCAATTAGTAATTCCTATACTATGTGTTTATATAGTAATTCAATCAAAGCTATTAATTTTTCAACCATTCTTGTGGTTTTTCTTCACAAGAGTCTTCAAGAGGCCCCTTAGGTTTTGTTGCTGTTTTCAAGACAGGGTTCTCACTCTGTTGTCCAGGCTGGAGTGCAGTGGCACAATCATGGCTCACTGAATCTCGATCTCCTAGGCAAGTGATCCTCCTACCTCAGCCTCCTGAGTAGCTTGGGACTATAGGCATGTGCCACCATGCCCAGCTAATTGTTACAGATTTCTCTGTAGAGATGAGGTCTTACTCTGTTGCTCAGAATTGTCTTGAACACCTTGGCCTCAAGCAATCCTCTCATCTTGGCCTCCCAAAGTGCTGGGATTACAGGCGTGAGCCACGGCATCTGGCTTGCCCCTTACGTTTTAATGTAAGATCTGGTGAATAAATCTTTGTTGACATCACCCTACATTTTACTCTTTTTTTTTTGAGTTGGAGTCTCACTCTGTCACCCAGACTGGAGTGCAGTGGCAAGCTCCCGGCCACCGCAGCCTCGACCTGCTGGGCTCCGGCGATCCTTCTGCCTCAGCCTTCCAAGTAGCTGGAACTACAGGCGCACGCTACCATGCCTGGATAACTTTTTTGATTTATTGTAGAGATGAGGTCTCACCAAGTTGCCCAGGCGGGTCTTGAACCCCCGGGCCTCCCAAATGAAGGATTTCAGGCTGAGCCACCGAGCCTGGCTACATGTTACTCTTGAAAGTATTTTCCCGGCCGTGCACAGTGGCTCAAGCCTGTAATCCCAGCACTGACAACCTAAATTAGAAGTAGTTTCATAACTATCCAAACAGGCTAAGGAACAGCAACATAATATTGGCAATACCACATACGCTAATATTATCAGGAACTATTAAAAATTATGTTTGCACCTTAAGGGCCAGTCAAACCCACAAAAGCCAGAGCAGCATTCTACCCTAGCATTTCAACAGTAAGGAATGAGGAACAGGACTCTAAGTCATGGCTTTGGAAAGAACTATTCATACAGAAAAGGGATAAAATATGGCTTCTCAACCAGAAAGAACAGAAGTTTATCAGTGAGAACCTACAGTTCTGAGACACATGTTATTTAGGAGAAGAACTGAGGACTTATTAACAGTAGACAATAAAGTAGTAGAAGTAGCCAATAAAAAAGTAGTTTGCTTTTACAAATATTTAGGTGCTTTCATTTTTATATTGCAAATTGTTTTCTTCTTTGCTTTCTTCCATGCACAGTCCAACAAAATTACGTTTTCATACTGAAAGAATAAATAATAACTAACCTTTGAAATCTATCAGATTGTTAGCAATTCAACACCAAAATCACAGTACATTTAAACTCCATTAAGAGGTAATTTTAAAGCAATTAAAGCATGACACGAGGTTGTCAGAGTATGTGGTATCAAGCAGTAACTCAGTGGCTAGAACATGGAAATGACTCAAGTGCTTTAAACGTGATTGTGTACAACAAGCCTTTTTCTCTGAAGATGCTAATTTAGACCCAGGGTCTGAAAATTCCCAGTGGGAAAACCAGTGATTCTGGGAGGCCCCCTACCCACCAACATCAGGAAGGGGAGCTGGGAAGTATGTGCCCTCAACTAAGAGCCTGACCTGCAGGTTCTGGATCCTCTTCTCGCTGACGTAGCAGGTGCCTCTCTTAGGACCCTGCATGTGCACACAGAAAAAAATGGACTAAATATCGTGCATAAAAATATTTAAAAGCGGGCCAGGCGCAGTGGCTCAAGCCTATAATACCAGCACTTTGGGAGGCTGAGGTGAAAGGATTGCCTGAGTCCAGGGGTTCGAGACCAGCCTGAATAACCTGGTGAGACCTTGTCTCCACAATAAATCAAAAATTAGCTGGGCGTGGTAGCATGCGCCTGTAGTTCCGGCTACTTGGAAGGCTGAGGCAGAAGGATCGCTGGAGCCCAGCAGGTGATGGTGAGCGTGCCACTGCACTCCAGCCTGGGCAACAGAGTGAGACTTTGACTCAAAAAAAAAAAATTAAAAGTATTATTCACATATAAGGAATCAAAAGCAGCAGTAAAATCAAACAGCAGTACATCTGACTCTTCCCTGACCAGGTGTCCTCAAATCTGGGGCTTGATGTGTGACGAAGACACAAGGAGGATCGGTAGAGTCTTGTCACAATGTGGTCTAACATTGAAAGTGATTTTTGCACACCTTTCTAGATTTATGCTTTAAGAAAAAGCTAAGCATTTTATTTTAGAAATTAAATGGAAGCAATCTGGACTCTCCTCAGGGATCATACAGTAGCTACTGCAATCAGTGAGTGAGCAGACAGTGTGTAAGCTTCTCAATTATATTGTATCACACCACCATTTTATTAAGTTTATGTCTGTTATTCTAATTCTGGAAACCCTCTGAGAAAGGGTGCTATTTGTGACACTTATCTTGGTATTGAAAAAAAGTAGCAGAGAAGGAAATCAACTCTGAATTCTGGATTCCTCAGGTGACAGTCGTATCCTACTTCTCAATGTTCTTAATTTGTGCTCTATTTTCAGAATAGTAAAAATGGAAAGTCGTGTTCTTGTGTGCCAGCAGTTGTCATTTAAATTTAGCAAGCTGAATGATAATAATTGAATTACCTTGAGGGAAATGTATATTTCTGAAAGATAAGCACATTTAATAGTAATAAGTAATAAAGCTGACTTGTGAACTTGCACGACCCAGTTCTTCAACTAAAATTATACACCAGTGAGAAAATGACTTAAAATCTACGAAATGATTTATATACAGCCTTTTGATAACAACTGAGCCAACGCTTACCAGCATTTAACTTTTCAGGATCAGATACAGGACACCTAGATCCATTCAAGAAACTTGACATTCACGTTTCTATATGCACAATTTCTATTTAAGTAATCTGGGGAAATTTTTAGTGAATACTCTACCACTGTAATTTTTCACAGACAATCTCAGTAATAGCTATGTTAAATACCATGTTTTTCTGAGAGAATACTTCAGTTTCTCTTAAACAAGCTATCAGAAGAAACACCCCCCCCCTTTTAATTTAACATACTTTCTATACAACATTTGAGTCTAGGAATTCTATTAATGAACACATACAGTATTCCGTATTTCTTTGTGTTTCAGGACCCTCAGTTTCCAGCACCTTCTTTAAAGTTCTATTGAAACCATTTCTAAAAATCCTATACCCAAACAAAGCCAACAAGCAGACTCCTCTCCCAAGGGGCTTTCCTGCTACACTAACAGGTAAAGGGGAAAGGTACAGGTTTTGGAGTCTGACAGTTTGAGATCAAATTGTAGCTGGGTGCAGTGGCTCACACCTGTAATTCCAACATTGTGGGAGGCTGAGGCAGGAGAATCTTGAGGCCAGGAGTTCAAGACCAGCCTGAACAATATAGCGAGACCTCATCTCTACAAAAAAAAAAATTAAAAAAATTAGCTGGGCATGGTGACACACACTTGTAGACCCAGCTACTTGGGAGGCTGAGGAGGGAGAGGACTGCTTGAGCCCAAGAGTTCAAGGCTGCAATGAGCTGTGGTTGTGCCACTACACTCCAACCTGGGTGACAGAGTGAGATCCCAACTCAAAAACAAACAAAACCATCAAATTTTATATATATCTATATATCTATATCTTGGAGCCTGGACACACTACCAGTCCCCTAAGTTAGTTTCTGTATCTGTAAAATGGGGATTTATATTACTTACCTTGAAGAGAGGATATGTTGATGAGAAATAATGGATGGAAAACATCAAATAATATAAAACACACAGTTGCTAATGCTTCTGCTGCTTCCGGCAGCAGGGTTTTCCTCCTTCTCCTTTACATCAAGTACCTATTATGCAAAAAGCACTAGAGAAAGCGCTATGAGTAATCCAGAAGTACAAGACACACAACACCCTGAGAAGGCACTCAAAAACCACATGACTCCACAAATTTAGATATATACCTCACATCTTACATGAAAATAAACTCCAGACAGATGAAATACTTAAATGGATGAATGGAAGGATGGAAGGAAGGAAAGAAGGAAAGGGAGGAAGGAAACCATTAAATCACTGGAAGAAACTGTGGCTACTTTTTTTCTCCATAATGCAGAGTGAAAAAGGACTTCCTACTATCATAAACTCAGAAGCCATAAACAAATGATAGCTATATCCAACTAAATAAAAACTTTAAGCCGGGCTCAGTGGCTCAGCCTGTAATCCCGCGGCTATGGGAGACTGAGGTGAGTGGACTGCCTGAGCTGGCGGACTCGTGACCCGCCTGGGCAACTTGGTGACACCTCATCTCTACAATAAATCAAAATGAGCCGGGTGTGGTAGCATGCGCTACTTGGAAGGCTGAGGCGGAAGGATCACCAGAGCTCAGTAGGTCGAGGCTGCGGTGGCTGGGAGCGGCCACTGCACTCCAGTCTGGGTGACAGAGTGAGACTCCAATTCAAAAAAACAAAAACAAAAACTTTAATACATGTATTATTATGAAATCCACCAGAAAGAAAGTCAGTGTTGCTGAGAAAAAAATATGAGCAATTTATAGCACAAAGAGCTGTGTTCCATAATATATAAAGAGTGCATACAAGGCAGAGCAACTAGGCAAGAAAAGCAAAGAAAGAAAGAAAGAAAGAAAGGGTATCCAAATTGAAAAAAAGAAATTGAACTATCTCTGTATGTTGATGATATGATTTTATACCTAGAGTATCCTAAAGACTCCTCCAAAAGACTCCTGGACATGATAAATAAGTTGGGAAAAGTTTCAGGATATAAAATCAATAGCACTGCTGTACACCAATAGTGACCAAGCTGAGAATCAAATCAGTAACTCAATTCCATCTACAATGGCAGCCAAAAAGCTAAAATACCTAGAAAATATATTTATCCAAGGAGGTAAAAGATCTCTACAAGGAGAACTACAAAACTGTGATGAAGGAAACTACGAAGGACACAAACAAATGGAGAAACATCCCATGTTCATGGATTGGAAGAATCAAAATTATTGAAATGACCATATTACCCAAAGGAAACTAAAGATTCAATGCAATCCCTATCAAACTACGAACGTCATTTATCACATAATTAGAAAAAATAATCCTAAAATTTACATGGAACCAAAAAAGAGTCAGATTAGCCAAAGCAATTCTAAGCAAAAAGAACAAAGCTGAAGGCATCACATTGTCTGACCTCTAATTATACTACAAGACTGTAGTAACCAAAACAGCATGGTACTGGTACAAGAGCAAACACATGGATCAATGGAATGGAATAGAGAATCCAGAAATAAATCCAAATACCTACAACCAAATGATCTTTGACAAAGCAGACAAAAACATACACTGGGGAAAGGACACTCTATTCAACAAATGGTGCTGGGAAAATTGGACAGTTACATGCAGAAAAATGAAACTTGACTGCTATCTCTCCCCATATACCAAAATTAACTCAAAATGGGTTAAAGACTTAAACACCACACCTCAAACCATAAAAACCTAGAAGAAGAAAAAAAACTCTTACAGACATTGGCCTAGGCAAATAATTTATGGCTAAAACACCAAAAACAAATGCAACTAAAACAAAAATAAGTAAGTGGGACTTAATTAAACTAAAAAGTTTCTGCATAGCAAAAGAAATAATTAATAGAGCAAATAGGCAACCTACAGAATGGGAGAAGATATTCTCAAACTATACATCTCACAAAGGACTAAAATGTAGAATCTACAAAGAACTCAAAACAAAACAAACAAAAAAACAAGAAAAAAGCAAATAACCCCATTAAAAAATGGGCAAACGACATAAACAGCTGTCTCTCAAAAGAAGATATACAAATGGTCAACAATCATGAAAAAATGCTCAACATCACTCATAATCAGGGAAATGCAAATTAAAACCACAATGAGATATCATCTCATACTAGTAAGAATGGCCACTATTAAAAAATAAAAAAAACAACAGATGCTGGCATGGATGCGGAGAAAAGAGAACACTTATACACGGCTGTGGGAGTATAAATTAGTACAACCTCATGGAAAGCAGTATGATCACTCAAATAACTAAAAGTAGATCTACCATTTGATCCCGCAATCTCACTACTAGCTATCTACCCTAAGGTACAGAGGTCATTACATAAAAAAGACACTTGCACCTGCATGTTTATTGCAGCACAATTCACAATCGCAAAGATGTGGAATCAACCTAAATGCCTATCAACCAACCAGTGGATAATGAAAATGTGGTATACATACACCATGGAATACTACACGGCTATAAAAAAGAATGAAATCATGACTGTGCAGCAACATGGATGGAGCTAGAGATCATCATCCAAAGTCAATTGACTCAGAAACCAAACACCATATGGTCTCATCATATGTGGGAGCTTCATGGTCACAAAGATGGAAATAATAGACGCTGGGGATGTTAATAAGAGGGTAGGACAGAAAAGGGTTAGGGTTCAGAAGCTACCTACAGAGTATAATGTTCACTATCTGGGGAATGGGTCACCTGAGACTCAGTTCCCACCACTATACAATATGTCCGTGTAAGCTAACACACATGCGCACCTCCTGAATCTTAAAAAAAAAAAAAAAAAAAGCACATAAAAATTAACAGGGAAAAGACCAACAATCCAGTAGAAAAAATAGATGAAGGAACGAAGCATTCTAAAACACATGAAAAGATCAATTTTCATGTCCTATAAGGGAACAGCATGCTAAAAGTACACTGAGATATCATTTTTCACTGACCAAACAGGCAAAAATAAAATTTGGTAATAACACAAGTGCTATCAAAGGTAACAGGAAAAAAAGCATTCACATACATTACTGCTGGTGAGAATATAAACTGGTGCAATTTCTATGGAGGACAATTTGACAGTTATCTATCAAAATGAAAATGTATGTGGTTTTTGATCTATCTATCTTACTTCTAGGTATTAATCACAGGAAAAAAATTACACACATGGGAAATTATGTATGCAAAGGACACTAATTGCAACAATTTTTGTAATAGCAAATGATTAGAAACAGTCTATCAATTAGCGGACTGGTTAAATAAATTATACCATATCTACACAAGGGAATACAATTATAAAAAGAAGTTCTGTAAGTACTAATGAAGACAGGTCTTGAAGACATATTGCTAAATTTTTTTAAAGATGCAAAAATGTATATTATATGCTACATGTGTATAAGAAAAAGAGGGCTTGGTTGAGCGTAGTGGCGCAGCCTATAATTCCAGCACTTTGGGAGGCCGTGGTGAGAGGATTGCCTGAGCCCAGGGGTTCGAGACCAGTCTGGGCAACTTGGTGAGACCTTGTCTCTACAATAAATCAAAAAAATTAGCTGGGCAAGGTTGTGCACGCTTGTAGTTCCGGCTACTTGGAAGACTGAGGCAGAAGGATCGCCTGAGCCCAATAAGTCGACACTGCGGTGGCTGTCAGCATGCCACCGCACTCCAGTCTGGGCGACGGAGTGAAACTCCAACTCAAAAAAAAAAAACCTCAAAGAAAAAGAGGGCTTACATGTAATTCTTATATATGACTAGAGACTCCTTGAGGGAAAACAAAAAACCAGTAATGCTACTGAGTCAGAGAAGGAAAAGCTGGCAGTAAGACAATTGTATACCCTCTTTAACCAGATAAATTCAATTTAAAAAGATAACACATTAAGATGTTACAAAGGGGAAACTGGGTGAAATAGTACAAAAGGTTATTTCTTATAACCGCATGTAAATATACAATTATCTCAATATTAAAAATTTGAGCACTCTAGCTTGGGCAACAGAGGGAGACTCCATTTCAAAAAAAGGGGGGCACAAATCAATAAAAGCATTACAAAAAAAAATTTTTTAAGTTAAAAAAGATCATCCGTGCTGGGTTCAGTGGCTTAGCCTGTAATCCCAGCACTTTGGGAGGCCAAGGTAAATGGACTGCCTGAGCCCACAGGTTCAAGACCAGCCCAGACAACTTGACAAGACCTCGTCTCTATAATAAATTAAAAAAATTAGCTGGGTGTAGTAGCTAATTAGCTGGTTATTTGAAAGGCTGAGGAGGAAGGATTGCCGGAGCTCAGCAGGTCGATGCAGGGTGCCACTGCACTCCAGCCTGGGTAGTGGAGAAAGACTCCAACTCAAAAAAAAAAAAAAAAAAAAAAGATCAACCATTTTATTTTATTTGAATAAGTAATACATGACTCTGGAAGTCAAACAAGTGGTTAAGACAGTAATGCTATCCAGGGTTCACAAGAAAGAGTACCTTAGGTTTCCCCACAGAAGCCCTAGGATTCCTACTTGAGAATCCTTAATTCCCTCAAACAAGTCCCATCCTTCTTCCTTGGCCCTCTAACTCAAGCACTTCTTCACCTGAACTGCATCTGGTCCCAGGAAAGCCCTCAAACAGCCCCGAAACTTCCCCTTCATCCATGCTTCCCTGTAAAGCTCTTAATCGTGGCATCTCAGCATTCTGTATAGTTTTACACAGAGGTAACTTAAGATACTCCAGTCATGAAGATGCAGGCTGCCCCAGAGTAGCCATGACAATAAGCTGCAAATGGTTGACTAAGAGATTTCAGGGACTTCCTATTTTTACTTTTAGGAAGGGACCATGAGATGACATGAAGCTAGAATACTACACAAGAGAAATGGGCAGAGTGGTCTCCAAAGAGCAAGACTTAGTTGGTACCTCCACTTTTCCCAGATCTGAAGGTGCCTCCATTATTAGATGTGAATTATCCAATTCCTGGTACACTTTAGAGTAAAAAATGAAATGGATGGGCCAGGACACCTGAACTTCAGGACACGAAGCATTAAGAAGATCCTTTAATTGAACCCCCTGCATATATGAACTCACCAAGCAACCATCTCATTCTCCTACCCGGACAATTGGGTAAGGACAGGCTTGGGCAGAATGTCCAGTGAGAGCCTCGGAGCAAGCAAGGTATAGCAGGAAGGTAGATAGAAGGAGTCAATTAAGGGGATAAGACAATCTTCAGCTAGCTGAGCTACTTCTGAGAGACAACTAACAAGTAAACAAGTTTGCATTTATCTAGTTTCCAAGTACTCAATTGGTGTAGGTACACTGCTCCTGAAATATCAGCTAGACACTCAAGGTAGACACTTGAGATCTATCTTAGGAGCCCAGGTTAATACTATTCATACACCTAAAAGAAGGAAACAACTGCCTTAACAAAAAGGAAACTACCTGCTATGCTGTGTCACAAGGAATAGTGAAAGAACTGGAATCTTCTAAATGCTGGCCTGCCCTGATTGTCCAGACCCATGAAGAATGCTACAGGTATCAACGAGGGTGGGAGGAAGGGTAGAGAATGGAACACTTGAAGAGATACCACTATTGTCAGGAAACCCAAAGATTCCCAGAAACAGTCAAGCTGTAGTAAGCATGAGGTGGGACTTTGGGGTTAAAATTTACAGTTGTTTACTCTCCCCAACATGCCTACTTTCAGCTTCACATTTTTCACTCACTTCATGAGACATGCTTTGGGTCTGTACCAAATCAGACTGAGTCCAGTCTTGAAAAGCTAACAACTGCTCTCCAAACACACCAATTTCCTTTTTCCTAAAACAAAGGCTTTAAAAGGGAAGGAGCAGTGAAGAAAATGCATTCACTATGCCCGCCAACTCTTCTGCCACCTCAGATAAGCTTTCCACTGTTATATGTGCATCTTTTGCATTAAAAAAAAAAAGGTGAAAGGAAATGGGAAATGAAATACTGAGTATCAAAACTAAACCGTAATGGCACGAACCAAAAGGTAAAAAAAAAAATTTCTAAAGAAGATAAAATGATTTAAGTGCACACTTGAACAACAGAGTGCACATATACTTACAAAACTATTTTCTGCCTCCAGCAGGGTAGATTCAAACAGTTCCCCTCTCCACCTCCCTTCTAAGTCATTCTCAAGCTAACAGAGTGACAAAGGCACCCCGGTGGGTGGTAGGAAGTGGAGGGGACTCAAACCTCCACTCCTTCCCCAAAGTGAGTGGAAAATGCATTTCACTGCCTTGCCTGAAACGCTAGCTCCTGGTCACACCGGGAAATCTGGCTCGGGCTTCAGGACCACTGGAACTTGTTGCTCATAAAATTTCTAAGTTTACAAATGATTTGTTTTAAACAAAGGGTCTCCCTCTGCAATAAAATCTATTTTCCTCCCAGGCACTCACTTAGTACCCCCTGTAATCCACACCTTGTCCTGGGTACTCAGGATAGTGAAGAAAAGACCATAACCATGTTTATGTTCCACTAAGGGGAGCAAACATCAAAACAGCAGACTGGCTACAGGTGTGGTGGCTCACACCTGTAATCCCAGCACTGTGGGAGGCTGAGGTGAGAGGACTGTTTGAGACCAGTAGTTCAAGACTAGTCTAGGCAACATAACAAGACCATGTCCCTACCAAAAATTATCCAGGTGTGGTGGTGCACACCTGTAGTCCCAGCTACTTGGGAAGCTAAGGTGAAAGATGGCCTGAGCACAGGAGGCCAAGGCTGTGGTGAGCCGTGATTGTGTCACTGCACTACAATCCAGGCGAAAAAGTGAGACCCAACTGCCACTGCAGTCAAGCCTAGGTGATAAAATGAGACCCCAATTAAAAAAAAAAAAAAAAAGTCCAAAAAAACCAACCACAAAACCCAGCAGCCTAATGAATAAGACTATTTTAGTAATGATCAACACTAAGAAGAAAATTAACTGTCAGGGTAATGGGGCAGTGAGGGGGCTTTAGATAACTAAGGGCAGGGAAGGTTTCTGAAGGGGGATATTTGAGAGCTGAATGCTGAAACTAGGCCACTGGGAAAAGCAATCCAGGAAGAGGAAGAAGCAGCCCCAAAACTCAGGGAAACAGCTTCGTTTGAGCGTAAGGTACAGGAAGAAGGTCTAGCCAGCCACTGAGGACACCTGTTCCCTCAGCTGAAGTCAGCAGGGCAGATGGAAGTCAGTAGAGTAGGAGCAGCGTGGGTAAGGCATTTTGAATGCCTACAAAACGCCAAAGGAGAGAACCCCTGCCATGCTTTCTGGGACTCTTCCTTTCCTTGGGCTGCAATAAAAAAATCTTCAGCCGGGCTCGGTGGCTCAGCCTGTAATCTCGCGCTTTGGGAGACTGAGGTGAGTAGATTGCCTGAGCCCGTGGATTCGAGACCCGCCTGGGCAACTTGGCAAGACCTCATCTATACAATAAATCAAAAATTAGCCGGGCGTGGTAGTGCGCGCCTGTATTTCCAGCTACTCGGAAGGCTGAGGCAGAAGGATCGCCGGAGCCCAGCAGGTCGAGGCTGCAGTGGCCGGGAGCGGCCACTGCACTCCAGTCTGGGTGACAGAGTGAGACTCCGACTCAAAAAAAAAAAAATCGTCAGCCTCTTGCTGGCCTCCTCCTGTCCTCATCCCCAAGCCTGGACCTTCTGTTTAAGTCATTCCCATTTTCAAAAATGACTTCTTGCTCCTTCATATACTTTCCTCACAACGTGTTCCTGAAAGCCCAGAGCACTTACTGATTTTTAGAGCAAATATTTACTGCCCACCTCTAAGTGTCACGTATTATCCTGGTTTTGGGACAGACGTAGAGGTGAACCGGATACAGCTTGTCTTCAAGGGGCTCACCCTGGTCTCCCAGGGAGAGGAACTGGTAAGCAAACAAATTCTACACAAGTGATTGTACAATAAAATTTCATTTGACTTTTCATCAGATAACTAACTGCCTTTGCCTGCAACTTAACTCTTTTTGAGGGTGTATATAATGTCATCTGCCCAGATCAGACCAAAAACTCAAGAGGAGGTGAACCTGCTTCCTGGAATGCCTAGAAAATTCTTTTTTTTTTTTTTGAGTTGGAGTCTCACTCTGTCGCCCAGACTGGAGTGCAG
>NW_007260398.1:1996296-2018669 GCF_000164805.1 Carlito syrichta | reverse complement strand
ACCTCAGCCTCCCAAAGGCGTGGGATTACAGGCTGAGCCACCGAGCCCGGCTAGAAAGTTCTAATTTAAACCTGTTGCTCCCCCAAAGTGCCTTGCTGTGGACAATTACTTACATTCAGGATTTGCCTGACACAGGAGGTCAAGGCTGTGGTGACCCTTGGCCTGGCTCTTAAAAGCTCGCCATTCAGGCTGGGCACAATGGCTCAAGCCTGTAATCTAGCACTTTGAGAGGCTGAGGTGAGGTGACTGCCTGAGGTCACAGGTTTGAGACCAGCCTGGGCAACTTGACAAGACCTCATCTCTACAATGAATCAAAAAATTAGCCATGCGTGGTAGCACATGCCTATAGTTCCGGCTACTCAGAAGGCTGAGGCGGGAGGCTCACCGGAGCCCAGCAGACGGATGCTGGGGTGGCTGTGAGCATGCCACTGCACTCCAGCCTCGGCAACAGAGTGAGACTCCAACTCAAAAAATAAAAATAAAAAAGCTTGCCATTCACGTGGCCTCAACTTATAACCCATCTCCTCTACCTGTCTCCCTGAACAGACCTTCACCTGCTGTGACCAGAACCCACATATATTGTGTCACCTGTCTTTCTCTGGTCACTGCATGCCATGTGTGTTTGATCCAAGAACAGCATTTAATAAACGCTTGTTAAACAAAGAAATAAAGGAAATGTCCCTCCATCTGAACTAGGGGCTAGTAAGTCTCTCACCCACCAAACTGTCACGGCAGCACCTCTTCTCCCTGTTGAGAGTGCCTAGTCCTATACTTAGTAATCAGTAGGACACTACATAAAAGTTTGAAAAACACTTCTAATATCATCGACTAGGCACTGCCTCTAAGAATATTATAAGCAACTTGAAAATAGTAGCCATGCTCTATAAACTATTATAGAAGAAATGTGCCTGATATTTTAAGAACCATACTGGATTTTACTGAGACAAATAGATTCTGTTTCCTTCAAAGCAGTTACCTTGGAGGATTCTGTGCTTATTCAAGTAATATTTTCTTGGTTCAGTCTGAAAACTCCATTTTCAGACAGACTGAACCAATGCTAGGGTACCTTTTTCAATATCTGCATAGTCTGTTTTAAAGCAACCCGGATTTGGATGAATAAATTCTAGAAGACTAGTTAAAAAAGAAATTAAATTACAGTTATACTGCTCGTCTTTTCCTGACACTGCCCTACACAAAGTAGATTTGTGGTCCTCAAAGTCACCAAAAACATCAAGCAGGGTCGGGAGCCCTGGTTCTGCCTCTGACACCCCATGAGATCTGGACTGGCCACTTACTTGCTCTTCTGGGTCATACATATGAGAGAGGGAATTGGACTTGATGATGTAAGGCTCCTTTCAGTCCTATATTTTATGGTGATTTTAGAGAATTAGTAAACTCCGATGACAACAAAATAATTTGGGAACTATTATGTAGGACAAGTATTAAGAAATGGTCTCTACTCTTTCTATTGTTCACTATAAGAAGATTGATGCCAATGATGCAATGAGGATGACAAGATGCAATGAAGGAAATGTTTCCAAGGTTAGAAGGAATTTTTAGAATATGGTAATGGGCTCCAGAAAGAATGTATGGTGCATTCAGCCAGAGTAGAAGGCTTTGCCTGTGAGAGAAGAGCCTGACTTAGAGGAAAGGAGGGCAAAGGTATAGTTGCCTCAGTAAAACACAAGGTACTACATTGGATTACAAGAAAAACATTTAGGAGGGCAATTAACTGTGGGTTCATATTGTCACAAAACCTCCAATTTGGAACTAACAGCAACTCAAGGAAAAAAAGTAGGATAAATCATGCCTATCTTTTAAGGAGGGGTGGTAACACAGAAATCACCTGTAAGAATTATGCTTCAATGGGGCACAAAAGTTTTTCCATTATCTTTTCACCTGAATATCATGGAAAATACAATGATTTAGTTTAATAAATAGATCTTTGGCCAAGTGTGGTGGTTCACGCTTGCAATTCCAGTACTATGGGAGGCCAAGGTAGGAGGACCGCATAAGCCCAGGAGTATGAGGCAGCCTGGGTAACATAGCGAGACCCCATCTATACAAAAAAAAAAAAAAAAAAAAAAATAGCCAAGTGTGGTGGCGTATGCCTATAGTCCCAGATACTTGGGAGGTTGATGTGGAAGGATTGCCTGAATTCAGAAGGTCAAAGTTGTAGTGAACCATGAGCATGCTACTACACTCCAGCCAGAATGACAGAATAAGATCTTGACTCAAAAAAAGGAGATTTTTCCTCTTGGTTTGGTGCCTTGTCAGATTGTTATTGAAGTAATTTAGGGCACAGCAGGAGACTTTCTCAAAAAATGTTTAGTCTTATAGTAAAAATTGATTCAATATCAGGATATTACTAAATGGCCTCTTCCTACTGTTCATTCAACAAATATTTATGGAGCACATACAATGTGCCAGGTACTGAGAACACAGCAGTAAGAAACACTGACTTAGTTCCTGCACTCATGCAGCTAATTGGTGTAGGTGGGGAGAGGCATACTGTAGGAATGACACATATTAATGTACATTAAGACTGTTACAGTGCAACAAAGGGGAATAAGGTACTTTGGGTACATGTAGTAGGGAACAGACCTCTTCAGGTAGGTCAGCAGGGTGTTCCCCAGGAAGTTACAATTAAGCTGAGACAAAAGTAACTAGGCAAGAAGGTGAGGGGCATCTAAGTAGAGGGAATGGCATGGCCAAAGGTTGTGCAGTGGGAAGAAACCTGGCTGTCGAGAAACTAAGACCAGCGTGTCTGGACTGCAAAGACAGAGGGGAAGCAAATTGTGTGAGATAACATGGGGCTAGTAGATGGGGCGAGACTCTCACGGTTCTGTAAGAATTGTCTTCTTTTTCCTGAGAGCATAGGAATCCACTGATGGATTTTTAAATGGGGGTTATCAGATTTATACTTCGAAAGTTCACTGACCACAGACAACAGAGTGTGTGTGAGAGAGACCCTTGGATGCAGTACATGCTGGAACTGGTGTCTCTGTTGACTGGGTAGTAGTCAAGTTCCACACAGGAGACAGAAATCACACTCATTATTTTAACAGAGATTTTAATATAAAAATCTAGGTATAAAGTTCTTAACTAGTCACCAAGCAGGGCTCAGTGGCTCAGCCTGTAATCCCGCACCTTTGGGAGGCTGAGGTGAATGGATTGCCTGAGCTCGCGGGTTCGAGACCCGCCTGGGCAACTTGGTGAGACCTCATCTCTATAATAAATGAAAAAATCAGCCGGGCGTGGTAGCGCATGCCTGTAATTCCGGCTACTCAGAAGGCTGAGGCGGAAGGATCGCCGGAGCCCAGCAGGTCGAGGCTGCAGTGGCCGGGAGCGGCTACTGCACTCCAGTCTGGGCGACAGAATGAGACTCCAACTCAAAAAAAATATATATATATATTTTTAAAAAGCTAGTCACCAAAAAGGGGGGAGAGGGAGAAGGAGAGAAAGGGGAAGGGGAGAAGAAGGGGGAGAGAGAGGAAGAAATAGAGAGAAAGAGAAAGGCTGCGTGGGGGGGGGAGGAGGAGAAGAACACTAAGGCATCTGAGAAGGAGTGCTCCAGAGCTGGGGGAACAAAGGAAAGAAACTCTCATGGGTTTAGTCCAGGTTAGCACCTCTGGGAGGTGCAATGAAGATGGTCCTCCAAGTATTGGAAAAACCAAACAGATACAGCTCCTGCTACAGAAAGGAACTGCTGCCGCCCCTGGAACAAAAAAGTGTTGCTCAAGTACCCCCATGGGGATAGGAAGCAGCAAGTTCCTTCTTCCTTCTCTGGCCATGTAGCAGCCCCCTTACACCTTTGTTGGCACTGCCTGAAGAAGAGCCAGGTGGCCATCTGAAACATGGTTGGTAGGATCCCAGCTTTCAAGGTATAAAACAGAGAAGTGGGGCTTGAAGCTGAGAAACAAACAATAACTGATAAATCACATACAAAAAATGTACCTAACAAAAATTTCACCAGTTACTGTTCCTTTCCAACATGGTGGAATTACTCACTAATCATATGTATCAAATCTAGGACAGGAGTGATTATAAGACACATCAGCATTTTATATGCCACTAAAAAAACTGCCACCAATTAAAGTGACTCAATGTTAAGTCTCCATGAATTAAGATATATCCTTAGTTCAAAGATGTTGAAAAGTAAGACAAAACAAAAAACAAAACCTTACTAAAAAACTAGTAAGGTGTCAAATTTAATTAAAAAATCATATCTATAGAAAATTATTACTGAAGAAACATCCAGTAAGAGGAAAATACTGAAAACTAGGAGTACCAAGAGAGACCTGCTTTATTCAATTTTTTAAAACTTTTTGATATAATTGTAGACATATATGCAGTTGTAAGAAATACTACACAGAAATCCTGTATACCCTTCAATCAGTTCACCCCAATGGCAACAACTCACATAACTATAGTACAATATCCCAGCCGGGAAATAGACATTGATGAAATCCAACCTTATTGAGATGTCACCAGATTTACAGGCACTTATTTATATGTGTCTGTATTTAGTTCTGTGCAATTTGTCACATGTACAATTCATATAACCACCACCCCAGTCAGGACAGAGAACAATTCCAACACAAGGATCCCGCACACGTCCCTTTCACAGTCAGCCATTTCTCTCTCCAATATCTACTCATATAATTTTTTTAAGGAAAAGAGCTTATATCCTATAACTGTCATGAAAACACCAGAGTTCTCTTTTCATATTTAAAGTGTGATTAATGAACAAGATATCTCAGTTGACTTTGGGTTAGCTACTCCTACATAGTGGTGTACTACAAAATGGGTAAGACTTCTCCAAATGAGGAAATCTTGGCATCTTTGCAAACCCCATCGTTGACTAGCTGTATGACCCCTGCACATAGCCTCTCAGGCTCCCATCATTCCTCTTGAACTACTACAACACTGAATGTTAGCTGCTATTATTACCAATGTGATCTTTATTAGCCTGTTTATGTCTCCCTTGATCCAGTATTTACTACAAAGCAGCCAGACCACTCACAGCCTCAACCTCCTGGGTTCAGGTCATCCTTCTGCCTCAGCCTCCCAAGTAGCTGAGAATACAAGTGCATATCACAACACACACACACACACACACACACACACACACACACATATTTTTTGGTGGAAATGAGGTCTCACTGCGTTGCCCAGGCTGGCCTTGAGTACTGAGCCTCAAGCAATCCTCCTGCTTCAGCCTCCCAAACTACAGGTCCGGAGTGATCTTTATAAAAATAAAATTCAAACTTGTCCTCTGGATCAAGGAGATAATGGGAGCCTGAGAGGCTATGTGCAGGAGTCACACAACTTAAAATCCCTCAATGACTTCCTGTGGTTTTTTGGACCAAGTCTCATCTTTGTAGTCAGTCATAGCAGGCTCTTCATGGCCTAACACCCACTTGCTCTCCAGCCCCTCCAGATCAAGTCAGAAAGCCACTTGTCATCTCTCTTTCCTCGGCCTCTGCCTGTAGTTTTCAGACTCAGGGTGCTGCCACCTCAGTGGAAAGCTCCCTGATGGTCTTTCAATGCAGGTTTTGTGTTCCCTCACTCTGTGCTTTTTTCTAAATTGTGGCAATTAAACACATAACATAAAATTTATAATTTTAACTGCTTTTAAGTGTATAGTTCAGTGGCATTAGTACTTTATTCCATTTTTCTACAAGTTTATTACTCTAGGTGCAGCAGGCATGGAAGTACATAAGAGTTTTCCATAAATGAAAAGAAGAACAAATTAGAGAAGACATGATGTCTTGTTTAACAGAAAGGTGAAGTTATATATATTTTTTGAGTTGGATCTCACTGTCACTCCAGGTTGGAGTGCAGTGGCACGCTCATGGACACCACAGCCTTGACCTGTTGGGCTCAGGCGATCCTTCAGCCTCAGCCTTCCAAGTAGCTGGAACTACAGATATGCACCACCACATCCAGCTAATTTTTTGATTTATTGTGGAGATGAGGTCTCACCAAGTTGCTCAGGCTGGTCTCGAACCCCTGGACTCAGGCAATCCTCTCACCTTGGTCTCCCAAAGTGTTGGGGTTACAGGCTTGAGCTACCGCGCCAGCTGGTTAAGTTATTATTAACGATTAAGACCTGAGCTGTCTAATATGATAGTCTAATATGGTGGCCGCTAGCCACATGTAGCAATTTAACTTACATTAAATTTAAAAATCAGTTCCTCAGTCATACTAGTGTTACATTTCAAATGCTCAGCAGCCACACATGGCTAATAATGCCTGCCATAGGGAACTGCACACATATAGAATGTTTTCATCATCGCAGAAAGTCTACTAGCAATACTAATGAAGACTAATTGAAAAAAAATTACAAACACCCAGCTGGTGAAGGGCAATGCATACAGGCAGAAGCAAAGCTGTCCAGCCACAGAGGAAACTATGCACGCTGGAAGCATGTAGGAACCCAGTATATAGAGACCACAACCTTGGCCTCTGTCCATACCCAAAGGCCACAAAAATTCCAAACTAATCTGTTCCCAAAGGTATACATTTAAAAAATAGTAACTGCTGGCATTAAGGATACTTACTAAAGAGGCTAAGAATGAAATAAGTACAATAAGTAAGGATACTTACTGTAAGTAAGGATACTTACTGTACAAGGCTAAGAATGAAATGGGTTAAGAGGCTAGAGGTAGAAGTTGACAAGGCCTCTCCAGTGAGAACCATATTGCATCTTAAAGAACAGATGTCAGTTAGGGGAACACAGTGGGTAGGGTATTCCAGGTAGAGCCCAAGGTCATAGAGCTAGTAGGAGGTAGAGCCAAGATTCAAACACAGGTTTATTTCTCAGGACCCAGGACCCTGACCACTCCACTCCCCTAGACTGAGGAAACTGCAGAAGCTAAAGTATGAAGTTCTGAAGCAGTGGGTATCTTGAGCCTTAAGTACAAGGAGGTAAATGACAGGAGCTAAGTCTATAACCCTAAGATAAGTAAGGTCAAATAACAAGGGTTTTATCTTTCAGGCTAGATTTGAACTTTTATCTTGTGAAGAACCACTGAAGAAACATAATTAAACAACCAAATCTATAATTTAGAAAGCTAAAATCTTAAGTGAGGGAAGTCTATCCAGCAGAAGAGAGAGCCAAAAGGAAAGAGGCAGTACATAGTAATGGAAAGAGTTCAGGCTTTGGACCAGCCCCATCTGCCTGCAAAGTAGCCTTGGGCACAGGGATTCCCTCCCAGAGCCTCAGTCATTTGACATGTAAAACGGGGATATCTCCCAACACACTTCTGTTGGAGATGAAGGACTAGCCCCTCCAAAGATTGCTGCCAGAGTTCTCCTGGTGACACCCTCCTGCTATCCCTCCCTGGGACACAGGGGAATGGAGGGTTATAAGGACAAGGTGGATGTGGAGCAAAACACACACAAGCACAGTTTGGAAATATACAGAAGGATGGAGTCCAGAGTTTCCTAGTAACTTAGGCCTATAAGCTCCTCTTTGGGTTTAAAGGTGTAGGCTGAGTTTAGGTTGCTTGCAACCCAGAGACCTATAATAAGCTTGTGGTAAGGACTGCATGTAATATATGTAAATAACTGAGCATGGTTACTCAATACAGATGGCGTTTGTAGGAACTACTAGAACAGTTCAGGCATGGGAAAGGAATCTGAACTAAAGTATGAGCATGAGAATAAAGAAAAAAGAAGATATCTCTGAAAGACATTCAGAAAGCAGTATCAAAAGGGTTAGGAGCCGGGCTCGGTGGCTCAGCCTGTAATCCCGCGCCTTTGGGAGGCTGAGGTGAGTAGATTGCCTAAGCCCGCGGGTTTGAGACTCGCCCGGGCAGGTGAGACCTCATCTCTACAATAAAATCAAAAAATTAGCTGGGTGTGGTAGCACGCACCTGTAATTCTGCCTACTCGGAATGCTGAGGTGGAAGGATTGCCGGAGCCCAGCAGGTCAAGGCTGCGGTGGCCAGAAGCGGCCACTGCACTCCAGTCTGGGCGACCGAGTGAGACTCCAACTCAAAAAAAAAAAAAAAAAGAGCTAGTAACTGACTAAATGTGGGAGGAAAGTGAAAAAGAAGAGTGTAAGATGGCAGTTTTCAACAGGGATGATTGTGTTCCCCAGGGTACATGAGACAATGTATAGAGACAGTATGACTGCCATGAATGAAGGGGCAGGGTACTAATGGCATCTGGCAGGCAGCAGCTGAAGCTAAGGAAGCTGCTGAAACCTTACGATGCATCAGATGGCCCCCACAACAAAGAATCATCCAGCCCCAAATGTCATGTCCGAGGTTTAGAAACTCTGGTCTGGCATAATTTCCAGGTCCCTGAACAACAGTGAAAGGTAAAGAATGGGGCTATGGATCAAGACAGAGCACATAGGAGGAAGAATACAGGCTGGGGCTTCTAGAGAAGGGAGCAGAGGAGAGAACACATTCAGTTTTAGACATGGTGAAACAGAGGTGCCCATGGGCCATCCACACAGAGATGCTGAGTAAGGACTTGAAAATGTGTTGGAAAATGTCTGGTAATATGAATCAGGAGTGTTACAGTGCACAGAGATGGAAGCCTAAGAACCAGGAGTAATGAGTTTATCCGGAGAACATGAAGAAAGGATGGCAAAGGACAAATCGTAAGGATGATATCAATCTTAGCAAACTGCAGCATATAAAACTAGTATGTCTTATAATTTGATTGAATGAAGTTCTAGGAAAGATGGGTATCAAAGAACATTTGTTACCAACAGCATGTTAACAGTTTCCAATATCAGTCTTTACTTAAGCCTATCTTTTTCTACTATAGTAAATAGTGGAAATGAGTTCAGATTGTACATTCATTTTAACTACTGAAATCAATGCATATAAAATGGC
Organism: Carlito syrichta; assembly: GCF_000164805.1. Classification (NCBI taxonomy): domain Eukaryota; kingdom Metazoa; phylum Chordata; class Mammalia; order Primates; family Tarsiidae; genus Carlito; species Carlito syrichta. The sequence goes on along the minus strand of NW_007260398.1, from coordinate 2,009,811 downwards.
AAAGAAAATAATTCTGAGGCTAGGCATGGTGGCTCATGCCTGTAATTCCAGTACTTTGTGAGACCAAGGATGGGGAGTGCGTGAGCCCAGGAGTTGAGACCAGCCTGGGTAACACAGGACCTCATTGTTACAAGAAATAAACAAAATTAGCCAAGCATGGTAGTATGTGCCTATAGCCCCAGCTACTGGGGAGTCTAAGGTGGAAGGATCACCTGAGCCAAGGAGGTCAGGGCTGTGGTAAGCCATGATTGTATCACTGCACTCCAGCTGGGACAACAGAGTGAGACCCCAACTCAAAAAAAAGAAAAAAAAAGAAAGGAATTTTGACCAGGTGTTAATAGCTTTCAGTGAATATGGAAGCAAATATGGATACACAAATTCCCTTATCAATTTTAAGAAAGACTCTTTAAACCATGTACAGTCAGAGCAGATCAAACTCTGTGCGTTGAACAAACATGACCAGGCTGGTTCAACAAGGGGGCAATGCCTGGTGTAGGCTAGGATGAACATCTGCGCTTAAATTCTTAGTGTCAGAGATGACAGAGCTTTTTCATACTCACTGTCCATCTCATCTCGCTTGACAACTTGAATTGTGTAGCAAACTGGTAACATAGATATTGCCATCTGTTTTACAGTTGAAGAAACTATTTCACAGGCAGGGGAAGGAGGTGAGATCTCTAAAGAGCAGCACTAGGGGTCTGAGACACCGGGGGTGGCGAGAGGTTGGCCTCAGGAAGGTGTCATGTGGGCACGGGTGCAGAGTCTGCAACAGTGATAATGTGGGCTTTGCAGTTTGCAAAGGTCTTCCAGTGACCAAATACTCTCATGATCACAACTACATTCTCTTTATCCCAGAAAGGTGGAGTCTTTCTACCCAATTTGCAAATGGGGAAACTGAAGTTCAGAGGTCAAGTGAATTACTTGAGATTGCACACTTGGTGACTGTAAGAGGGGTGGGCCTGAATTCGGGGGTATGCTAGTTATGTGTGCCACGGTAGGGTAGTGCAAGGGCCCCACCATCTCCAGAGAGACGGTAGGGTAGTGCAAGGGCCCCACCATCTCCAAAGGCAGAACCATCACCATGTTCTGAATAGAGAGGTTCAGAGACTTTAAGAAAACTTAAAACTGTTACACATAGTAAGTGGCACAGCTGAGGCTAGAATCTAGGTCTGTCTGATTTCCAAGTCCATATTCTTAAGGTGAGATAAAGGTTTGGGCTTTTTCAATTGCTAATTGACCAGACAACTGCATGTCCAGATGGGCTAAGAAGACATGGAAGCTGTTTTTACTTATTTTGTTCTTACTATCTATTAACTATATGATGTCAACAGAAAGGGGCAGGTATAGGCTATCATTAAAAGCTTCTAATCGAGAATAAACTGGACTCTCACAATGATCATGGTAGTATGTGCCTATAGCCCCAGCTACTGGGGAGTCTAAGGAGGAAGGATCACCTGAGCCAAGGAGGTCAAGGCTGTGGTAAGGCATGATCAATTGATCACATTTGTCAATGATCACATTTTGAAATCTTATCATTAGGAGATTAAGGACAGAAAATTAAATGGCTGACACACTGGAAGAGAACCTAACGTGGGAAACGTTTTCCATCTGGCTCAATTACTTGGATGCCAAGAAAAAAAGAAAATGAACAGGAGATGGGCATATTGTTGCTTCGATAAAAATGTGAATATGCTTTCAAATGCTGCTAAAACCCCCTTCAGCTGGCTCGAAACACAGTCACATCTACAGCCGCAGAAACTTCTCAGTGCCAAAGTCATGGGACAAACAAGGATCACTAGGCTTTCCCTTCCATGTTTCAAGCATTTCTCATCTGCAAAGAATTCAAAACACATTTAAAAATAAGTATTCAGTGTTTGAATTACTTTTTGGATGGAGATAACATTTATGTTACTTTTCCACTCTTAAAAATAATAAAACTTCTGAGAGTAATTTTTTATTATTAAATATTTAAGACATACAAAAGAACATCCATTACCCACCAAATCAGCTTAAGGAATAGAACACTTCCAATACCCAGAAACCCCTTGCTTGATCCTACCTGATCCTACTCCACAAGAGTTAACCACTCTCTTAACTGACCACTTAGCATCCCCTTGATTTACCACATAATGCTTGGTAACCTAGACAATATTTCAGTTTTATATATTTTTGAATTTTATAAAATGGAATTTATTCTTCTGTAACTTGCTTTCCTCATTCAATGCTACATTCTTGAAATTCACTTACGTTGACACATTACCACAATATATTTATACATTCTCCTTCTGATGGGCATTTAGATTTCCAGTCTTTACCATTACGTGTCATGTTGCTACATACATCCTAGTACATGTCTCCTGTACGTGTATATATACTTCTGTGGAAATAGGTAACCTGCCCACAACTGAAACTGCTGGGTCATAGAAGGTCATTTTCCAACTTTATTGGATATCACTACACTGTTTTTCAAAGTTACAACAATCACCAGAAGAGTACAAGTTCTCACTGTTCCATGTCCTCACCAAAACTTGGTTATTTCCCAATCTTCTAATTTTTGCCAATTTGACGAGTATTAAATGGTATCTCAGTTTCGCTTAACTTGCATTTCCTTGATTACTAATTAAGTTTGATTCTCGTCTTCCATCTCTGTTGGCCATTTGAATTTTCTCTACTGTGAAATTTCTATTGTTTCTTTTGTCTATTTTTTTTCTACTAGGTCTTTTTCTTACTGATTTGTAGGAGTTCTGTGTTGTATTCTAGATACAAATTCTCTGTTGATCATAAGTGTTGAAAATATTTCCTTCTCGCTTCTCTCACTTTCATCATAGCGTCATTTGGTGAACATAATTATAATGAACATGCATGTATCAACCTTTTCACTTATCTTTTGTACTTTTTGTATTGTGTTTAAGTTATCCGTGATCTAAGGTCATAAATACTCTTCTATATTTTTTCGGAATAAAATAACTTTTCATATTTATCTGATTCCATTTGGTATTTATTTTTGTATGGGGGGTATAACCTGATCCTTACACATAGGGGTAAGATGGTCATCTGAAGATGTCGTTTGTCCCATTGCCAGCAAACACCAGACGCTAAGAAGAGATGGGAATGATTTTTTTCCTAGAGCTTTTGGAAGGAGCATGATTTTGGACTTCTAGTCTGTAAAGTCCAAAGAGAATAAACTTCTGAGGGGAAAGAAAAAACTTTTAATGTTTTAAGCCATTCAGTTTGTGATATATTGTTATGGCAGTCCTAAGAGACTAAATAAATCCAACACCACTTGTTAATAAGTCCACTCTTTCCTCCACTAATCTACAGGGTCAGCTGTCACCTCCTCCCACTGACCGTTAAGGCCTGTTCTATCATACAGCAAGCTTCCATGTACACATGATGGTCTTAGTCTAGGCTTCCCTGGCTGATTCGCTGGCCCATCTCAATCTCTGCATCTACACCACACTGCCTTCATTATTACAGTTTTACAATAAAATAATCTAGTAGGTTAAATCCTCCTACTTGCTATTCTTTTTCTTTCTCTCTTCCATATAAATTTTAATGCCAGATTATCAAGTTTCAGAAAAAGATTCTCGAGATTTTTCCTGGGACTGCTTTAAATTTATATATCCCAACTAAAAGAGAACTGACATCTTAAAATTACTGAGCCTTCTAATCCATGAACATAACAAAGCTCTATGTCCATTATGTCTTATTTTAATGTTTTCTAATATATCATAGGTGGCAAAAAAATGTGTACACATTTTAAGTGATGTTATCTATGTATTACTTCTCAAAGCTGAATTGAATTACGATAGCAATATGCAGTACGGTATTCACTCAAAAGATAGTGCTAATCAAATGAATGCTGTGTCACCATGTGAAAGGCAGGACAAAGAAAATAGTGAAAGTTCAGTTGTCTTTTGAGGAGTACAAGACCATTTTGAAGTGGAATTTCATTGCCTCCTCAGCAATGGAGGCATGAGTATGCAACTGAACCTCCAACACGCCTAATAAATGCACACATTCGTGATAAGTTTGATACACATGGCTCTGTGTGTGATATGCACAAGGGAAGATCCGGGAGGCCTCGCACTGCAACAAGACCTGTTGTAGTTCACAGTAACCAGAAGGGTTTGTATGCTGATGGTAACCACTTTGAGAACCTCTTGTAATTGCAGAAGTCAAATGTAACTTGTATTCATCTTTTGTTATTGGTATATATTATTACAATTTTTTTTTTTTTTTAAGAGTTGGAGTCTCACTCTATTTCCTAGGCTGGAGTGCAGTGGTATGCTCTCAGCCACCGCAGCCTCGACCTTCTGGGCTCAGGCAAGCCTTTCAAGTAGCTGGAACTATAAGCACACACCACCACGCCCGGCTAATTTTTTGATATTTTGTAGAGATGAGGTCTTGTCAAGTTGCCCAGGCTGGTCTTGACCCTGTGGGCTCAGGCAATCCTCTCACCGCAGGCTCCCCAAGTGCTGGGATTATAGGCATGGAGTATTACAATTTTAATAAAGTTTTTTCCTTTCTTAAAATGTGTATACATTTATTTTGGCACCCTCTGTAGTTTTACATTTTGTTCCATGGAGGTCTTGTTAGATTTAGTACCTTACTTCTTATATTTTCTTACTATTGCAATAGTATTTTAAAACATATTTTTAAACAGGGAATCATTTAAATAAAAAAGATGAAACTTTGCTGGTCTTCAGAAACAGTCCTAATCATATACTCACACCCAGTTACCTCTTGAATGAGCATCTATCTGATACAGAAGTCAGACTTTTTTTTTTGAGTCTCATTCTTGTCATCCAGGCTGGAGTTGGTGCAGTGGCACAATCATGGCCTCAACTTCCTGGACCCAGGTGATCCTTTCACCTCAGCCTCCTGAGTACCTGGGACTACAGTCATGCACCACCACATGTGGCTAATCTTTTACATTTTTTGTAGAGAAAAAGCTTCGCTATACTGCCCAGGCTGTTCTCGACCTCCTGGCCTCAAGTGATCCTCCTGATATGACCTCCCAAAGCGCTGGGATTACATGTGTGAGCCACTGTACCCAGCCAAGAAGTCAGACATTTTAATAACCATATTAATACCTATATTTTGGTGCTTATATCGTATTGGACACTGTCCTAAATGTGTAAACCACATACTCCTGAGGTAAATTCTGTTCACCTCATTTTGAACAGCTTAGGAAACAGACTTAAAAAGGAAAGGACCCAAGGAGGTAGTTCTGGAAACAGAAACCAGTATTCGGCTCCACTGTGCAATAAGTATTATTGTGTGCACTGCCCCTTTGTTATGACAGATGAAAAGAATAAAATCCACCTTAGGCTCAGTGCAGTGGCTGAAGCCCATAATCCCAGCACTTTGGGAGGCCGAGGTGAGATGACTGCCTGAGCCCACAAGTTCAAGACCAGCCTGGGCAACTTGGTGAGACCTCATCTCTACAATACATCAAAAACTAGCTGGGCATAGTAGTGCACGCCTGTAGTTCCTGCTACTTGGAAGGCCGAGGTGGAAGGATCACCTGAGTCCAGCAAGTTGAGGCTGTGGTGGCCTTGAGTGAGTCACTGCACTCTAGCCTGGGCAACGGAGTGAGACGCTAACTCAAAAAAATAAACAAAAAAATAAACTCCACCTTAATCTCAGAACTCAAGAAGACTTTCCTAATAATCAAAATCCCTTCTGGCTGCCTAAATTCATTTGGGGGATTCTCCAGATCAAAACAGCATTGAAACTGCACTTATGGACTCAAAGCTGCTTTTCTGATTGGTTTAGAATACAATGCTCTGTAGATGACAAACATCCAATACTTTCAATTGTTACATTTCTTGAATAATTAGATAATATAGAAAATAGAAAATGTCACAAAATTAGTATTTCTGTTACAGTGGTAATTTCCAGATAATTCTTCAATTACTTTTTAAAAAATGCTCCCAATGCTTAACTGTCCACTTTCAGATTAATTACTCACTTTCTAGATTCAGTATTAGATCTTACCCAGATCCCAAAGCTTCTAGGTTAATGATTATCACTGATTCTGTGGGCAAACCAACATTTGACTAATCTAGTGATTTTTGATGATATTAACACATTTTGTCTAAATTCTTAATATGTAAGCCACAGAATCAACATAAATCACAGGAATCTTCTGACCTTAGTCAATGCCAAGGAATTTTTTTTCAGTATTTATGCACAAAACCTTGGTTTCATCTTATATTAACACATAATCTGTATTAAAACACAGATTAATAATAATCTGTGACTACCACCTATTTATTTAATTACAAGTGTTTGCTTACTACAATGTTACAAATATTTACTAAACTTCTACGAGGCACTTGGGTACAACAATGAACTGAATAGAGCCAGGCTTGGTGGCTCAGCCTGTAATCCCGCACCTTGGGAGGCTGAGGTGAGTGGATTGCCTGAGCCCGCGGGTTCGAGACCCACCTGGGCAACTTGGCAAGACCTCATCTCTACAATTAATCAAAAATTAGCTGGGCGTGGTAGCGCGCGCCTGTAGTTCCAGCTACTTGGAAGGCTGAGGTGGAAAGAGCGCCGGAGCCCAGCAGGTCGAGGCTGCGGTGGCCGGGAGCGGCCACTGCACTCCAGTCTGGGTGACAGAATGAGACTCCAACTCAAAAAAACAAAAACAAAATGAACTGAATAGACAAAAGACTCTAACAATTTCCCCTATGAGGTGGGGGCTCAGCATACTCCAGTATGGTCCAGAAGTGGTTAGAAAAAGTTTGTGGAATACACCTGAAATGAACATCACTGTCAAAATAAATGTATGCCTGGCAAACTGCTCTTAGTCACATGGTACACACTGATTTCAAAATGGAAAAATAAACTGTTGTTTAGTGAGATAAAACTACATCTGTGCTTTCAAAATAATAGCTGATGAGAATTATTCTTAACATCATTAATTTCTCTGGATAAATGAAACTGATTAGAAGCCAACTACATTTTTCCTATGTCCATTTCAGCGAATTGCTCATATCCCTACAGAAACCAAGTAATTGACAACTTATTAAAAAGAGAAAAAGCAGTGGACCAGAGAGAACAATAGCAGGTGGTACAAGTATAGCAGAGTTTCTTGATAGCCGCAGGCAGTTCTGTAGTTACCAGAGTCAATTATTCTCACAAAAGAGCATCAGTGAGGCCAGGCAGCCCCCTGGGTTGGTTACACATGTATCATTTAGAGATAACACCATGCTTACAAATAGTGGTGCAAACATTAAACCCCAGTTCCAGAAACTGCTTTGCAACACATAAAATTTACTCTGGCTAGTTACTTGTTAGCATTTTCTGAATACAGTAGGACAAAGGAAGCAGAAGCACAGGTCAACAGCCAGAAAAATGTATACCGACTGCCTGGGCTCTGTTAGTCCCTGGAAACCAAAGTGGCAGGGGATGAATCTGGAAATGACTGGCTCTGGCCGCTGGCCACAGCATCCCAACAAGGGGGAAAAGAATTGAAACCGCACACCCAGTTTGCCTTAAGGGTCCATGAATAAATGCCAGACTTATATTTCATAGAACTGATCAAAATTCTCAAGTACACAAACAGTTCCAATCCCATACCTCCTTCTATAATTAAACAACAAAGAACAACCCACAGAGTCTAAACACAATACAGATGGCTTATGACATACAAAAGACAAAATATTCATACATGTAAAGACAGAGTTAAGTATTTTGCTTAAAACTTTAAATTATAAAATGCTGATTCTACCTTCTCTCTTTCCTGTGGATTCCCTTTCATTTATTAAGAGGCAAACAGAAGGAAAAAGTAGAGAGCTGAAGTCGTTAATGCAATTTGGGTAGGAAGATAGAAAGAAGGAAAACAGAAAGGAAAGAAGTAAGATCAACACATTATAAGAGACAAAAGACAAGCTACAGGCCTTGTCAAAGCTAGCCACTCTCCTCTATCCTGTGACTAATAGCTCGACCACATTCTAGATCACTGAAGCCTCAGAAAGAGGAGGCTAGAATTTTCAGCGGTTTTTGAAGGTACTTCTCAACAGCACCTGCCATGTGGCAGGAAATGAAAACAAAACAAAACAAAATTGGCAGAAGCAGAAGGCATCTCTACATGAGACTGTTCTGATGACTGAACCTGAGGCTGTAAAAAGAAAGAAAACACTGGGTCTCAAAATTTTATCTTAAATACAGAACTTATTATAACTAAATTACCATAAGTGGTATTTATCAGAGCAATCAAAGAGTTTTTTTTAGGAGCTGTCTTCCTAATACTGTCTATTTCACCACAGATTTGTACATTTTTGCATTTAATGACATATCTGGAAGAGATTAAAGTAGAAACAAAGAGTATTCTCATGAGGCTGACTTCTGTTATGGAAGGCAAATGGTGGGACATGGACTGCTGAAAACAGAGAAAGGTGGGTCACACAGCCGAAAAACCCTGATGGGAATCCATTAAGGATAGCCAGACCCCAAGCAGGGGGGAAAACCTGGCATGCTGTGACACGTTAGGTCTTTGTAATGCACTAGAGTGTCCTGACACTTGGCTAGGAAGCATCGATAACTTAGGACCAAAAATACGTTTTGTTTTGTTTGTATAAGTTAAGTTTGTTAACCAACATATGATCACCAGTAATTATCTCTACTATACTCAACAAGACAGGCTGATAATCAGTGACCAGCATTTTTTGGAAACTTGTTTGCTAGTAAGCTAATACCAACCTGCAAACCTGAAGCCCATTCGACACAGAACTTGTTTTCATCATAAGCCCTAACAGGCCTGAAGTCCTCCTCACTAAATTTGTGTTAGATCAAAATGTTAGTGAAAATCTGGGCAAGATACCTGCATGCATGTTTATCACAGCATTACTAACAATAGCAAAAACATGACACCAACTGTGCTGCCCATCAAAAGTGGACTGTATAAAGAAAATGTGGTACATATACACAATGGAATATCACACAGCCACAGAGAAAGACAAAATTACGGACTTCGCAGTAACTTGGATGGACTTAGAGTCTATGATACTCAGTGATCTATCATAGAATCAAAGACTGAAGTAACACATGTACTCACTTATAAGCGGATCCCGAGCATTGATCACAGTATTATAAGAAAGGGATTGGCAGTAGTAGGACACTGCAGTGGGGGGTGGGGGGGAACAACGACAGACATAACATCAATAATCGTAACTGATCTCAACACAGGTGAAGTGGGGACCAAAGAGAGGTCCTAACTTTACCTGTACGATGACCACATATGTACTTAATCCTGAATTATACCCCATATCTTTAAAATAAAAAAAGAGAAAAGACAAAATGTATGAAGGAAAGTCAGATGGAAGCAATGTTGATGAGCTGTAACTTTTGAGATACACAATAGTACAGACTCTCAGAAGGATAGTGTGAAGAGAAGAGCTCCTTCCTACCTGCTGTTATCCCCTCCACTCAGTCCACTACTCCTGTTGCTAACCTAGCAGGCACTGGACATATGGACCCCTCTAATAATCTTCAAGGACTATATGGCCGGTGACATGGAAGAAACACTTTGGTCTTAGCTATGAAAGTATATAACCAACACTGTGGGCTATGTATCTCCAAATTAAATCAATGAGTTATCTCTTTTTTGAAAGATAGACTCCTGGCCGGGTGTGGTGGCTCAAGCCTGTAATCCCAGCACTTTGGGAGGCCAAGGCAAGAGAATTGCCTAAGCCCGTGGGTTCAAGACCAGTCTGGGCAACATGGTGAGACCTCATCTCTACAATAAATCAAAAAATTAGCTGGGTGAGGTAATGCACTCCTGTAGTTCCGGCTACTTGGAAGGCTGAGGCAGAAGGATCGCCTCAGCCCAGCAGGTCAAGGCTGCGGTGGCCGGGAGCGTGCACCGTACTCCAGCCTGGGCAACAGAGTGAGACTCTAACTTAAAAAAAAAAAAAGTAAGAAAGATAGACTCCCTTTTGCTTCACAGTTTTCAAGCACAGCTCCTGTCCTACATAAGTTTATATATAGTCACAGTAGCAATGGTTTGTTTACATTCCTCCACTGAGTACAGAAAATCACAATCTATTTGCAATTATAATACTCTAAAAATAAGTTATCTGATTCTTTCAAATGCAGAAAGTAAGAAGTGGCAACATTCTTGTTAAAAACTCATAATAGAAAGTTGGTCATTTGCAAAATAGGTCTGCCAAAGGCAAATAAAAAAATACCATTTAGAGATTTTAAAAGCCTATCCTGGTTTTCAAGCAGGGTATAAAGGAATATAAATACCAATAATTCCCAATTAAATAACTTTAAAGTAGAACAAGTAGGGGTTAATATTACTCCTTCCTCTGACATTCAAAATTCACTAGGCAAAGTTCCTAAAACCTGGGATACAGTATTTTCTTGCCTTATACCACTTCAGACAAAATAATGTCATATTTTCTAGTGATTAGCATTATATGATCCTTTCAAACCTGAGTAAAGCTCACCTAACCATTCTAAAATTGTTTCACAGGTTGAGTATCCCTTATCCAACACCTCCTGCTCTCAACAGCATCACCCTTGGGATGCTCCTTCACTCCATCAGCAGCATTCTTTCCAGTTTGTGTTTTCCAACACTTGCAAAAGCAGCTTTATTGTGTCCCCTTAATAACATAAGCACCAGCCAGCCAGTACCCCCTCCTGAGAGGACTGGGTCACCACTCCAGAGCCCACACTTCTAAATTTTAATTCCAGCACCTTCCCTTTACCCCCAGCTTTAGGGCTGGTATCCTTGCAGTAGCTCCCTCAGCTTTAGAGCTGGTATCCCTGCAGTAGCTAACTCCACTGATACCTTGGTACAGGTTGAGTATCCCTCACTCAAAATGTTTGAAAATAGAAGTGTCTAGGATTTTGAATATTTACATTATACTTACTGGCTGAGCATTCCAAAACTGAAAATCTGAAATCCAACCTGCTCCAATGAGCATTTCCTTTTAGCATTCACGTCGGCACTCAAGAAGTTACAGGGCATTCAGATTTTAGAGCATTTTGTATTCTGAATTTTCAGATTTGGGATTCTCAATCTGCATCTGAAAATGGGAAAACTGTCACATAAAAACAACCCTTGTTGTGGACCAACCCTTGTATCCTATATGGCACAGAATTTCAGACAAATGTTCCTTATTCTCCATCTAGTTTTCATATCATTCTAACAGACTATCAAAGACACTACAAGCAAAACTTCACCAAAAAAAAGTAACCAAATGTTTAAGAGTTTCTAATGCGTAAATATGCAAAAATGTGTCCAAGGCGATTTTTAGACTTATAAAAGTACAAAATGATAACCTAAGTGTCCCTGGTGGAGCTATCATTTACTGAGTGCTTGTTATGTGCCACGCAAGTGTAGCACCCTACATATATCTCCACCTGTAATTCTCCCAACAGTTCTGTTAAATGGGGACAAGTACCATCTTCAATCTGCAGATAAGGAAATGAGGACCAGTAAAGTGAGTGAGATTTCAGTACAATCACTAGCAGGGCTGGGATACAAATTTAAAGATGGAGCTCCCACCACCACATTCCACTGCCTTTCATAAGAGGAAGCTTAAAGAAATAATGGGCCGGGCACAGTGGCTCACGCCTAGAATCCTAGCACTTTGGGAGGCCGAGGTAAGAGGATTGCCTGGGCAACTTGGCGAGACCTATCTCCACAATGAATCAAAAAATTTGCCAGGTATGATGGCATGTGCCTGTAGTTCCAACTACTTGGAAGGTTGAGGCAGAAGGATCCCCTAAACCCAGCAGGTTGAGGCTGTGGTGGCTGTGAGCAGGTGCCAGTAAATTCCAGCCTGGGCTACAGATTGAGACTCTGACTCAAAGAAGAGAGGAAGGGAGGGAGGAATAATGGCACCTCTAGCTGGGCGCAGTGGCTCACTCCTGTAATCCCAGCATTTGGGGGGGCTGAGGTTAGAGGACTGCCTGAGTCCAGGGGTTCGAGACCAGCCTGGACATCTAGGCAAGACCTCACCTCTACAATAAATCAAAACATTAGCCGGATGTAGTGACATGCGCCTATAGTTCCAGCTATTTGGAAGACTGGGGTGGAAGGATCACCTGAGGCCAGCAGGTCAAGGCTGTGATGGCTGTTAGCGTACCACTGCACTCCAGCCTGGGCAGCAGAGTGATTCCAACTCAGAAAAAAAATAACAAAAAAATAATGGCACCTCCAAATAACACAAGACCACGCAGCTCTTAGAGGAGGGGAATATTCTTTTTGACTGACGATCATTGTAATTCCCAGGAACACTGTGTGCCTAGCACATCAAAAATGGCCAATATGATTTAAAATATATATTATTATATACATTCATACAGTCATAAATAAAATGCCTAAAAGAAAATAAGAACTAGGGAACTTTAAACTTTATGTACTTCTCATGGTTTAAATTTTAGGCAAGAATATTAAAATTCTGAAACAATCTCAAACTTATGGAAAAGTTGCAAGAATAGTACAAAAGAACTCTCACCATAACTAATGAGGGGTAGTTGCCAATTTGAGGCCTTATTCTCCCAAATACTTTAGTACGTGTTTTCCCAAAAAACAAAACCAAGCCATTGTACTATTTAACTATGGTAAAACCATCAAAATCAGAAAATTAACACTGATGCACTTTTTTTTTGAGTTGGAGTCTCACTCTGTCACCCAGGCTGGAGGGCAGTGACATGCTCACAGCCACCACAGCCTTGACCTGCTGGGCTCCTGCGATCCTTCTGGAACTACAGGCGCACACTACCACACCCGGTTAATTTTTGATTTATTGTAGAGATGAGGTCTTGCCAAGTTGCCCAGGTGGGTCTCAAACCCATGGGCTCAGGTAATCCACTCGCCTCGACCTTCCAAAGTGCTGGGCTTACAGGCTGAGCCACTGAGCCCGGCCTACACTGATGCACTTCTACCATAAAATCCTCAAGCCCCATTCAAGTCTCATCACTTGTGCCAGCAGTAGCCTACAGAGCAAAAATGATCCAGGTCAGAATCATGTGTTCTATTTAGTTGACAATCTCCTTAGTTTTGTTCAGTTTGGAATAGCTCCTTGGTCTTGCTTTGAATTTCATAAACTTGAATTTAAAAAAAATTTTTATTATAGAGATGTGGGGTACAAGTGAGCATAAATTTGAATGATTTGAAGATCACAGTCCAGTTATTTTGTAGAATGTCCCTCAAACTGGGTTTGTTTATCATCTCCTCATGATCAGATGCAGGTCATTCATCTCGGCAGGAACATCACAAAAAGAATAGTGCAATCCCTGTGTATCCTAGCAGATGGCATGATTTCAATTTGTCCCATTGCTAGTCACTGGGATCATTTGGTTAAGGTGGTATCTGTCAGTTTTCTCCACTGTAAAGTTGCTCTTTTCCCCCTTTGTAATCAGTAGGTATTTTGTGAAGAGGTACTCTGAAATTCAAGCAACTCATTCTTCAAGCCCTAAATTTTTCCATGAGTCCATACACAGGTTTTCTTTTTCCTTTTTTTTTTTTTTTTGAGTTGGAGTCTC
>NW_007260398.1:1969017-1996131 GCF_000164805.1 Carlito syrichta | reverse complement strand
CCAGGCAGGTCTCGAACCCGCGGGCTCAGGCAATCCACTAACCTCAGCCTCCCAAAGCGCAGGATTACAGGCTGAGCCATCAAGCCCGACTTCATAGGTTTTCTTATAAAGCAGGCGAAGCTGTGTGAGAACTCAAGTTTTCTTTTTTATTCAATAGGTTTTAATCCACAACTATCACTTCTTAAATTTTTGTTGTTGTTGTTGTTCAGTCAGAGTCTCAATCTGTCGCCCAGGCTAGAGTGCTGTGGTACGTTCACGGGCACCACAGCCTTGACCTGCTGGGCTCAGGTGATTCTTCCACCTCAGACTTCTAGGTAGCTGGAGCCACAGGTATGTGCCACCATACCTGGCTAATTTTTTAAATTTATTGTAGACATGAGGTCTTGCCATGTTGTTCAGGCTGGCCTCAAACTCCTGAGCTCAGGTAGTCCTCTTGCCTTGGACTCCCAAAGTGCTGGGATTATAGGCTTGAGTGACCGAGACTGGTACTTCTTAAATTTTGATGATTAAATTATCTCAGATTTGGCCAGTGAGAATCCCTTCAAACTGACTTCTGGGTCCTTTTGGCATGTTTTCAAATGTTTCTCTTTAAAGACTTTCTTGTTTTCGAACATAAAATTTTCCAAGTTTATCATAAATTTATCTGCCTCAATCCTATAATCAGTCATTTCTCCAAGAAGCTGGGGTTTCTTTTAGTGGAAAAGGGTATACAGAAGCCAAGATCTGGGAACCTGAAGTACTCTGCTATTGGAGTACCATTGCTCCCAGATACTCTCATCACCTTCTACTATGGATAGAGCTAGGAAACGGATGTATGGATGTATTGCATATGCACACACATATGTATATAAATACACATGCATGCATGCACTTTACAATGGTTTTATTTCTATATTTATTGACCTTTATTAAAACCCATGCATTCACACCAATACTCCAATACCCCTGATTCCAATCTAGCATTACAAGGTTCATTCTAGTTCTCCTTTCCAATATGTGTAACACACTTCTCTAATAGAGAGAGATGCTGGCTCCCATTATCTGGAACATACTTATTTGATCACTCCTCCTATATTAAACCATCAATATAGGAAGGGCACTCCAGCAGCAATGGATGTCCTTCTCACCTCTCCTGGACTCTGACATATCACACCAGACCCTCCCTTTATGAGACTTTCTCATACTACTCAGGCTCTGACACTCCCAGTCAGTCCTGCTTGCTCTGCCTACTTAGCAGCCTTTAGGACTGACTTATTCAGAAAAAAAAGAGGAAGAGACAAATAATACTTTTAAATTAAAAAGAATTAATGCAAAACTTAAAAAAGGTATCTATTAAATTACAACTTGAAATCATTCTGAGAGCCAAGCTAAAGTTCATATTTACATCATCTACGAAGAACAGGTTTGCTAAGTAAATTAATAGTGTAAACAAGCTTGTAACCCAGATGTTTAACCTACTTAAGAAAACTAATTGTTTTCAAGCACTTTAAAATCACTGGGCATGTACTTGTCTTTAATTACTATCTAATTACAAGTGATTTCTATTTTCTTCATTATAGCTTTGATATGCCCTCTATTTGATTATACTTTAAGAATTACAACTTAAACTCAATACAGTAAAGAAACTTTTAAAAATGTCTCTTTATTAATCAAGTTGGCTTTTCAATTAATTACCTGAAACATATAATCATTCAGTGATTTCTCTTTTTTAGTTAACCTGTCACGTTGCTCAAAAATAAAAAACACCTTTCAGTGGCCATACAGGACTGCTCCAAAGACCTCCCATTCTGTACACCATCAGCAAAGGTCTCCTGTTACAAATCATGAATGCAGTGCTGAGGACGCCCATAAAGCCAGTGGTTCCCATTATTTGCATCCTTATTTTATTTAAGACACCGCAATTTGCAAAACAGGGATTCTCCCAATCAATTAACAAAATCTTCTGCACTGCATTTAAGAAGACTTGGGAGCCAGGCTTGGTGCCTCAGCCTGTAATCCCGTGCCTTTGGGAGGCTGAGGTGAGTGGACTGCCTGAGCCTGCGGGGTTCAAGACCCGCCTGGGCAACTTGGCGAGACCTCATCTCTACAATAAATAAATAAAAAAATTAGCCGGGCGTGGTAGCGCGCACCTGTAGTTCCAGCTACTTGGAAGGCTGAGACGGAAGGATAGCCAGAGCCCAGCAGGTCGAGGCTGCGGTGGCCGGGAGTGGTCACAGTACTCCAGTCTGGGCGACAGAGTGAGACTCCAACTCAAAAAAAAAGAAGACTTGGGAAGAGAAGTTATTTTGGAGTTGCACACCCAGTTCCTGCACTCCTTGTATACATGGTCTCAGACTGATCACTGAGCTGTCAGCGCCCCATTTTTCTTGTGGAGATAAAACCAATCTCCACATCAGGTTGTCAGGAAGACTAAATGAAGTAAGGGAAGTACGTGCTACATAGCAGGTACTTAATGAATATTAGTTCATGTCCCTTCCTCACAGAGCCTCATGGAAAAACTCAGCATGACTCAGAGCAATATTCGAAAATCTGGTCACACAGAACCTCAGAGAGAACCATCTGAAGAGCATGGGTCACATCTGTCAGCTTGAACTGTGTCTGCCTATCCCTGTCTTTTCCCCAAACAAGGGGAAATCAGAAAAAAACACCAGCAAGAGTTCCAAAACCTAAAAATGAGCAACCGACATACATACCCCTTCCCCAGGAGAACAGTATTAGTGTTCAAGGGGAAAAGAAATGAGGAATAAATAGGCTATATTTTCTACCCCGACTTCCAAATAAAGGTGCCAATGAGTCCTAGAAACCCCAGCAACTCCTAGCCTGAGGGCACTGGGACCACTCATTCAGTGGCAGATTATCTGGGTTTTGGTTGTGTGTTTTTTTTAACCTCCTGCTCCATCAAGTACCAATGACTAAATATTAGGATTTGAAATCTGACAGAACATGATCACATTACTTAAAATCCATCAGAGGTGAGCAATTCTAAAAGAGCCATCCTAGCTCTGTGTGTGTGTGTGTGTGTGTGTGTGTGTGTGTGTGTGTGTGTGTGTGTGTGAGAGAGAGAGAGAGAGAGAGAGAGAGAGAGAGAGAGACAAAGACACTAGTCTGTAGCAGCGAACCAAGTAGAAATGGAAAGGTTCCAGTAGAATAGATATTTTCTTCTCCCCTCCAGCCTAGTTGGGGATTGGGGTACCACTCGTCATCCAGGCTAAAGTGCAATGGCACAATCACAGCTCACCATAGCCTCAACCTCCTGGACTCAAGTGATCCTTCCTCCTCAGTCTCCCAAGTAACTGGGACTACAGGTGTGTGCCACCACACCCAGCTAATTTTTCTTATTTTTTGAGAGATGAGGTTTTGCTATGCTGCGTGGGCTGGTCTTGAATTCCTGGGCTCAAGCAAGTCTTCTGCCTCAGCCTCCCAAAGTGCTAAGATTACTGGAATGAGACACTGCACTCAGCCAGGTTAGACATTTCAAACATGTAACCTCAACCGAAAACACTAGGATCAGGAATGAATCTAAAAATTGCCAGCAAATAATGCCAGATGATCTATTTGCTCTGTATTTTCAATATTTGAAGCATCTAACCTTTCTTGGCATGTAAGACTATGTAATTTTGGTGTGTTGTTTCTTTTAAAACCCTGATAATTTATTTATATCGAAGAAAATATAGTGGCATTCCTTACAAACTGCCTCAAGAGCAAAGCCAGATATTTTAAAAATGCAAACAAAAAATGTACCATGAATATACATTGTTGTCTCTGCAAATAATTCTTTCTTTATACAGAAGGATAAAGCTGTCTACATATTTTATTTGCAAAGCCTCTGTGCTTCTGAATGGCCTCCAAGCAAAGTTTAAAGGAGGTCTCTCCTGGGCTTAATAAGGGCCTACCTAGTTCCCGAGTGATATATCACAGGTATCAGATGGAGGTGGAGGGCACAGGGTCACAAATTGGGACTAAATTCCATACCCAACAGCAGAAGTTCAACTAGTTATCCAGGCGAGTCTATTCAACGTAAAACTCGAGTGAACTTTCACATACTCATAATGGTCAAAGGAGAAATTGTAACCTCCCCGAATCACGGCAGATACTACCAGTATTTCTGCAATAGCAACAGAAGTTCCCTTCCTTTCGGCATCACACACTGCTCGGTCTCACATCCCCAAGCTGGAGGTGGAGCCAGCCACTATGGCTTTTCTTCTCTAGTTGGTGAGGGGAGGAAAGGTGAACAGAGAAGGTGTGATAGCTCAGATAATTCACAGGCTGATTTGCATTTAAAGTCTTCACTAATTGGGAAATAAAAGGCATTCTTTGTTTCCTATTAAAGGACATTCAGGCATGAGCAAAGCAAGTGGGGAAAGTTAAGAGTTCTGTAAAAAGCACACTGTTGCCTAAAATATAGATTTTTCTTTTTTGAGTTGGAGTCTCACTCTCTTGCCCAAACTGGAGTGCAGCCTCGACCTGCTGGGCTTCGGCAATCCTTCCGCCTCAGTCTTGCAAGTAGCTGGAACTACAGGCGCGTGCTACCACACCCGGCTAATTTTTTGATTTATTGTAGAGATGAGGTCTCGCCAAGTTACCCAGGCGGGTCTCAAATCCGCGGGCAGAGGCAATCCACTCACCTCAGCCTCCCAAAGCACGGGATTACAGGCTGAGCCACCGAGCCTGGCTAAATATAGATATCTATTATGGGAGGGAGGAACAGCTTACAGCCCCCTTCCACGCCACACCAAAGATTCCCTCCAGGAGGAAAGCTGGTCCAGCAACTTCAGGAAGCTATTGCAAAGCTACTTGGCCTTGGAGAAACTTTTTGTCTGGTTTCTTCTTAAGGCAGAATACCATACTGCTCAAGCACAAAGACCGTCTGGATCACTTTCGACCTATGTTGCCTTGAGCAACACAGTTAACTTCTCATCAGTAAGCGAGCTCATGGGGCCTTCACAAAGATTAAATGAGTTATCATAGGTTAAACACTTAGAATACTGGCGTTCATCACAGGAAGTAACATTATCTTTCCCTTCCAAGACATAAATTCCCACCTCCTCCAACTTAGACCCTTTCTTTCCCCATTCTTTCGGGCCATTTGCCTGCCCCTGCTTTTATTCTATTACCAACCCAGCCTGGACTCTCACAAATATTCACCAGCATTCTCCGAAGACCTCACCCCAGGTTATCTCACACAACCTTTCCATACCAATCCTCCCTCAGCCTCAGATAAAACCCAACCCCAACTTACTGTATTTTTCACCTTGACTTGCTGGGAAAAAACCTGCACAGCCACAGATCACTGTAATTACAAATAAACCATCTTTTTTCTCAGTGAAGCCCTTAGAGTTGGCAGCTGGGTCTCTGTGGGTTTTTTTTTTCCTTTTTCTTGGGGGGCTGTTCCAAATATTTTATCTTTCTTCAGGTTCCCTTTTCCATTCACACTTCACCTCCCACTTTACAGAAGCAGTGAATGCTTCCCAGAACTCCCTCAAACACCCTTCCCTCCATTTCCAAATTTACTTTTCCCTCGCTGAGGCTAACCTTCACCTGTGCAGCAAATCTCTTCCCACGAATCAGGTCTCTGAGGGAAGAGTTTCTCTCAGGAAGGTCCTCTCTCACGTACAAGTCAACTGACTTTATCCATAACCTACTGGGTGCCAGGCTTGAGTTCACAGATGACTGAGATATGGAGATATTCTCATCTCTCCAGTCATTCTCTCTACTTGCTCCTTCCCCTTAATCTTCCTATTCGTTTTAGGATGTAAGCCCAACAAGGGCAGCAGTTTTTATTTTATTTTTTTGAGTTGGAGTCTCACTCTGTCACCCAGACTGGAGTGCAGTGGCATGCTCCCGGACACTGCAGCCTCGACCTGCTGGGTGCCAGCGATTCTTTCGCCTCAGCCTTCCAAGTTGCTGGAACTACAAGTGAGCATCACCACACTCGGCTAATTTTTTTTTAGTTGTAGAGACGAGGTCTTGCCAAGTTCCCCCGGTGGGTCTCGAAACTGCGGGCTTGGGCAATTCACTCGCCTCGGCCTCCCAAAGTGCTGGGATTACAGGCAACAGTTTTTAAAATCTATTTTTGCTCACTGCTTTACCCCCCGAGACTAGCATAGCTCCTGGAAGATATAAGGCACTCAATAAATATTTGTTGAGTTACTTCAAGTCACCTGTGATACACTTATTCATTCAACAAATGCTCACTGAGCACCTACTTTGTGTCAGAGGCCTTGAGGGTGCCGAGATTACAGAGGGCAGTCTTGCTCTAGAGATGCTCAACGCAGGAAGAAACCAGACAGGAAAGCCCATGGGGAGACTTCTTGATGTGGCAGACAGCAGCAAGCAGGATGAACAACAATGTGCTGGGGCTGCTGGGTTTCACTAGAGCCCAATGGACCCCAATGCTTCTCAAGGACAAATCTAACTGTCTACATTCAGGACATTCAGGGTTTTCTAAGCTGACTCCAAAGCACCAGCCCTGATGCTGTCCTTTACATACCTTCAACTCCTTCCTATCTGGTTTCTCTCACACCACCCTTTTCCTGTTCTCATCCCACTCCTCTGATCAACTGCTAAGGGAGTACTGTCACTCCCATAGTTCACATGACCACTTCAATGTGTAAACTGACAGCTTCCAAACTTCTCTCTGGAGCTCCAGAACCTTATCTCTGCTTGCCAAGTTATATTACATGTCCAGCAAATCTAAAATATGTCCAAAGCAAAACTCACCACTTTCCATCTCCAATGCTCACACCACTACTCACCTAAAACCCCTGCTCTATGGCACTGAATGCCCACCCCAATTCATGGCACTATTGCTACACCCAGCCTGGGGCTCATCCATACCCCTCCCTCTTTCTCATTATATTCAGTGGATCCCACTACAGAAACATCTCTACAGTCTGATCTTTGCATTCTTATAGTCACTGCCTTAATTTATGTTCTCCAATCACTCCTCTTGCTTTGACTGCTGTCCCTTCCAGCAGATCCTCAATACAAAGATTAGTGGAAGCTGATTTTTTATACTGCTTCCAAATTTCTTAGAATAAAAAAGCCCATCAAAATACAACTTCAATCTACACTTCCACTCTCCTCCAGACAGCCAACACTTGTGTCCCAATAATATCTCACCACTTCCAACTCTCCCACACACTTCCTAACTCCTTGCCTTTGTTTATGCTATTCCCTCTGCCTGAAATGCTAACAGTAATAATAATGAAAACAGTAGCTAACATTGACCCAAGAAACATGCTCAACACTTTAAACAAATTCTCATCTAATCCTCATGACTATGAGGCAGGCCCTATTATTATCCTCATTTTACCACCGAGAGAGCTGAGGCACACAGATGACGCTACTGGTCCAACACTGGGCTGACCTGACCACACAGCTGTCATGACTCCAGAACGTCAGTTCTTACCCACCAACTCACCCACCCCTAATTTACTCACCATCCCCTTTACCAAGCAACTCCTGTTTGCCCTCCAAAACCCAGTTCAAATGCTTCCTCTTTGGCGGAGACTTCCCCATTTCCCTAGGCCTCTCTCTCCATCCTCTAGGACCCAATAGCATCACTTTGTTGTAGGCAGCCTGATCATTTCTCTATCTAACTACATTAATAGGAGAGTTCCAAAGATTTGGGTCTTGTTTACCTTTGTATTCCCAGCACTATACAGTGCCCAATACTGTACACATGTTCAATAAACACTTAAGCACTAAACACATCCTTACAATTACACAGGACCTAGATGATACCAACTTCCAATTCAAGTCAACCAACATGACACTGCTTCCAAAGGCCCCACACAGCTGCCTTAACCTCGCCTTCTCCTCTCTCTGGCCGTGGACTCTTCATGAGGAGGAGTCAAAGCCTTTGCTGGGGCTACCTCTCTCGTATCAACTGATAGCATTATCATAGCCAGGGCAGGCCAGTGAGCTGCTGCTGTGTTCCCTTTGATTACAGGAGTAAAGTGCATCTGAGAAGCACTTTCTCTCCCTGGGAGAAAAGGACAGAGGGGACATTTGATGTGGAACTGCCAGATTTAAGTCCTCTGTCATTTAAAATGTGATAGTGGATGTGGGACATAAAATTAAAATGTACATAATATGGTAGAAAATCTGTTGTGGCCATTATCCATAACTCATAAAGAGCTAAAACGTGCAGAAATAATTCAGGTTATTAGTGTTATTTCTTTTTTTAGTCAAAATCTCATTCTGTTGCCCAGGCTGGAGTACTGTGGCAGGCTCACAGTCACCATAGCCTCGACCTACTAGGTTCAGGCGATCCTTCCACCTCAGCCTTCCAAGTAGCTAGAAATACAAGCACGAGCCACACCTGGCTAATTTTTTTGGAAGAGATGAGGTCTCAACAAGTTGCCCAGGCTGGTTTTGAACCCCTGAGCTTACGCAGTCCTCTCTCTCACCTCCATCCCCCCAGCACTGAGATTACAGGCACGAGTCACTGTGCCCAGCCATAATCCATCACTAAATTAAACACACACACACACAAACACATACACACTGAATATATACCTCACTAAACCAGATAAACTTTAGAGTAGGTTCTTATTATTATTCTAGATTCTACAGGTGCTCAGCATCCAATGGAGTTGGCATTTTTTTCAATACACTAATGTAGAATGGCTTTCTGTTCACAGTATATTCAGAGGAAACAAAGTTTTTTTTTAAGTGTGAGTCACAAAACTATCATCATAGCAGTCAACAAAAAAGAATGAAGAATGGTAGTCCCAGAACTTGAAAACAGGTTTATTCCTATGAGTGAGGCTAATAAAACCAGCAAACACAGTTAATTGTCACACATGTCAGGAGATGGTCTATAATTAGGTTGTGGTTCCCAAATGCTGCACTTTAGTACCTGTGATGATCTATGGGGAGAAAAAGAAAAAAGGAAACAATGTAATGGTTTTCATAAAGCTATATTCAACTTATTGAAATATTTCTTATTCTGAGACTGTTTATTCTGCTTTTTTGTTTAAATGTTGGGTTTTTTCCCTTCAAAATGGTACTAACGGTGAGTTTTAAAAATGCCTTTACTTGATAAATTTAAATCCAGTAACTCATGATGGATCCCAATTTTACTTGTCCAATGTTACAATTTCCTGAAACTCAAGTCTGGGAACCACCTTATTAAGGTGTTTGAAGAAATTCAGAAAACACCCAAATCCAGCCTGCTTAACTGGGATGTAGTTTTAGAAAGGAATAATTGAAATGGAAAGCTAGTTCTCCACATGGAGACTAAAAAACAAAAATCTGATACTTTAAGAAAAGATTCCCAGGGCATATTATCATTTTAAAGACTCTGAGAAATCCTGTAGTAAGCAAAGGCCAGCTTAATTGAGCTTAATCAGGAAAGAAACCTTTTTAATATTTTTTTTGGCAGGTAAATCTATATGCCTTCATGTAACTGGAAAGGAAGGGAAGTATGTCCCCTCCCCCCAAAAAGAGACGATGGCTGTGTTTTCTCTAAGGCATTTCCAAGAGATAATACATAATCTGATAGCTAAAAGAGTGCTTTCCATTTAAGTTTCTCTAAAATCTGTCGGGAAAGTATACATATATACATATATATTCATTTCTCAATGTATCTGTCTGTAATCTAGTACCCCATATAGATGGCCAACTCTGATCAGAATGAGATGCCCTGGACAAGAAAAACCACATTCTGACCATCCAAAACATCTATCTCCTGCATGTTAAAGTAACAAATTAACATGTTTTAAGTTATGAATTTGGTTATGTGATAACTGAGTGGGACTAGTAAGTGTGATTCTCTAGACCAGCAAAACTAGGGTTCATATCCTGGAATTTGGCAATCCATGAGTGGTTTCTCCTCTAGAACTTTTGAAACCACTGTAGGAAGCCAGGTGCAGTGACTCACACCTGTAATCCCAGCACTTTGGGAGGCTGAGGTGGGAGGAACACTTGAGCCCAGGAGTTAGAGACCAGCCTGGGCCTCTACCAAAAAAAAAAATAGTCAGGCATGGTGGCATGTAAAAGGACTGCCTAAGCCCAGGAGTTAGAGGCTGTGTGGTGAGCCGTGATTGTGCCACTCTAGCCTGGACCACAACAGAATGACACTCTGACTCAAAAACCCCCCAAAAAACAACCAAAAAAAGTGAACTTGAATAGAATATATCTGATTACATTATACATTAGAAAGTAAATGCTTTTTTTTTTTTGAGTTGGAGTCTCACTCTGTAATAAAGGCTGGAGTACAGCCTCAACCCCCTGGACTCAGGAAATCCTTCCACCTCAACCTCCTGAGTAGCTGTAACTACAGGTGCATGTCACCATGCCTGGCTAGTTTTTAAATTTTCTTTGTAGAGACGAGGTCTCACTATGTTGTCTAGGATGGTCTTGAACTCCTGGGCTCAAGCAGTCCTCTCTCCTCAGTCTTCCTTAGTGCTGGGATTACAGGCATGAGCCAACACACCTGGCCAGAAAGTAAATACTTTTGCTTAAGTGTATACATTCATATGTCTGAGGGTCTCAATGCAAATTGTACTTTTTACAGTAGAACCAATCAAAAAGTTTGAAAGCCTCTGTTCTAAGCTGCCCAATCATCTGTCCAACTTCAGCTTATAAATAAGAACTTGCTGACGTAAAAAGAATAGCAATTATTTTATGTAAGCAAAGGGATAATAAGAGAAACAAGGCATCAAGATGCAACTACTCACCACAGGCCTTGAAGCTCTGGGCTCCTGGTGGGGGCAGTGATCATTTGCTAGGTCTCAGGTCTTATTAAGGCACTAAAGGACATTATTTTAAGCCCTCCACTATACAGTCTGGTTTATATAAAGGTATAAATTGATAACCAAAATGCACTTCCAAAGGAAAATGAAAGTATAAGAAATTACTTTCCATAATGATTAAACAAATGAAAAACAGGATTTAAAAGCCGATACCCCAAACTTTTACAGGGCATGTCATAGAAAAATAAACTCCTCTATGTCAGTTGAAATGTAACTGTGTAGAAATCAAAAACCAGTGCTTACTTTCCAGTGTGGTCAAGGTTTGGTTGCACACAGGATTCAAGATCATTTCTATCTTTACTGGCTATCACTTAGAAGGTCTAGTTGATCGCTACCAAGCAGTCTCAATCAATGAGATGATTAAATGGGAAAAAAAATCTCTTTTTTTTGAGTTGGAGTCTTACTCTGTCGCCCAGGTTCGAGTGCAGTGGCACACTCAGCCACCACAGCATAGACCTGATGGGCTCCAGCGATCCTTCTGCCTCAGCCTTCCAAGTAGCTGGAACTACAGGCACACACTACCATGCCCGGCTAATTTTTTATTTATCGTTGAGACAAGGTCGCGCTAAGTTACCCGGGCCAAGGTAATCCACTCACCTCAGCCTTCCAAAGTGCTGGGATTACAGGCTGAGCCACTGAGCCCGGCCAAATGAAAATCTCTGAACCTACTTTTTGTAAACTAAGAAAAACCACCTATATTTAGCGAATATTAGTTCTACTGGCCCAAGATGGCAAAAATACACCATGAGTTTGACAGTCTAAGGCTAAACAGCCTGCATATAGCTCAAGAGAAGTGAGAGACAAGCACAAAGCAAGTAGCCCATGGCACCCTTTCCCCTCAAGACTCCATAACAGGGAGTGTGGATTTAAAGCAATCCTAATTTCATCCCTTCCCATCTGGAGCCACCACCTCACTGAATCCAGAGAGTAAAAGAGAAATTCACAGAAAGGGCAATAGTGTTCCCACCCATCCCCGCTAGATAGGGTTTTTTTTTTTTTTTTTTTGAGATGGAGTCTCACTCTGTCACCCAGACTGGAGTGCAGTGACTGCTCCCGGCCATCGCAGCCTCGACCTGCTGGGCTCTGGTGATCCTTCCGCCTCAGCCTTCCAAGTAGCTGGAACTACAGGCACGCGCTACCACACCTGGCTAGTTTTTGACTTACTGTAAAGATGAGATCATGCCAAGTTGCCCAGGCGGGACTCGAACCCGCAGGCTCAAGCAATTCGCTCACCTCAGCCTCCCAAAGCACGGGATTATAGGCTGAGCCACCGAGCCTGGCTAGATAGGGTTTTAAATGTAAGCCTCTGCATCAAGCTTTTTCGGTGCATATGACACAAACAGTATGTTTAGGAACTTCTACCAATGTTCCATTCTGCTGACCTAGCCAAAACATAAATTCCTGTTTAAATTTTGTAATCTTTGTATGTCAAAAAAAAGTTTGTCTCCTCACATACAAAATTAGGGATCTGATCCTTCTAATTCTAAAAATTTCACACAAGGACAAGTCAACATGTGTTCTTAGAAACACTAACACATGAAATGCTTTGTGATGGCACAAAACCATTTCGGATATTTTTGAATGCACATTCGCTGTAAAGTAGCTTATTTTACTCTGCATAATTGTGCTGTCCAATATGGTAGCTACGTGTGGATAGTGTTCACTTGCAATGAGACTAGTGCCACTTAGAAACTAATTTTTAATTGTATTTTAGTTTAATTATTTTAAATCTAAAAACTGACACTTGTTTCCATTACTGAAAACCTTTTAAATGTTTGGGAAAACTTGGGAATGTGAATCTACTTTTTCATGAAAAAGTAGTAAATTTTATGAAATTTAAATACAGATCAAATATTCCCAACAAAAATTTTATGTTCAAACTGAAATGTATTCTAAGTGTAAGATACACACCAGATTTAGAAGACTTAGTATGAAAAAAAGTAAGATATAGCTTTAATATTTAAAAACCAGTAACATGTTGAAATGATATTCTGCATATACTGGGTTAAATAAAATAATATTAAAATTAATTACGTTAATTTCTTTTTACTTTTTTAATGTGACTCCTGGAAAACTTAAAATAACACATGTGGCTTGCATTCTGTTTCTACTGAACAGTGTAGGTGTAATCTGATGGCTTCCAAACCTTTCCTACTGGACACCTCCCAACACCAGGTTCAGGAACATTGCCATAACCAAATACTCTTCTTGTGCAGCATCTAAAGCTGCTGGCCACACCCGCAATTGAAAGGTCCTTCCCTCATCTTCAGTGATTACCACTGACTGTCCTACAGAACCCCTTTCTCTTCATTCTTTCCCAGGTCTTGTTTCTCTCCCTGTCCCCAAGGTCCCATTCTCAGCTCCCTTTTCTATTCTTCACTCTATGGTGACCTCATCCACTGAATCTCTCAGCTTCCACTATCACCTCTATGTGGAAACCTTCCAATTTTTTATCTCCACTTCTGACCCCTTTCTCAAGCTGCAGTTCCACATTGCCAGCTGCCTGAACAGCTCTGCCCACAAGTCCTACCAACTTCTTAAACCTAGTAGGTCTAACTTGGAATGTACCATCTTCATTTTGTTGAAGATTCCTATCATTCACTTTAAACATCTGAAGTTTCTAGTGCCATGGTCACAGTCTTATTATAGTACGCCCTTTTATTTTTTTAACAGTCCTTTTATACCCAACCTCCAAACTGGCCTGCCTGACTCTAAAGTCTCCCCTTAACCTCCCTACCCCAAGCCCTCCATTGCCCCACTGCCATATTAGTATTCTCAAAATACCACTTTGGTCACAATGCCATTAAATTTTCAGAGCTGGGTATGGTCGCTCACGCCTGTAATCCCAGCACTTTGGAAGGCCGAGGCAAGAGGATTGCCTGAGTCCAGGGCTATGAGACCAGCTTGTGCAACTTGGCAAGACCCTGTCTCTATAAAGTCAAAAAAATTAGCCAGGTGTGGTGGCATGTGCCTATAGTTCCAGCTACTTGGAAGGCTGAGGCGGGAGAACTGCCTCAGCCCAGCGGGCCGAGGCTGTAGTGGCCATGATCATGCCACTGCACTCCAGCGTGAGCAACAGAATGAGACTCCTACTCAAAAAAAATATATTTTCTTCAACAGCTCTTCACTGTCTACCATGGCAACCCAAACTACTCAGCAGATACCCAACTCCTCTACACACATCCAACCTCCTCCATTCAATCCCCCTTAGACATGACCAGTCTTCTTCACCTTCCTTCAGCTAGAATGGCCTGTTATCAGAGTCTACAACAGCACAATTCTGCCTCATCCTTAGGGCTCCAAATTCTAGGTTCTAGCTGGGTTCGGTGGCTCAGCCTGTAATCCCGTGCCTTTGGGAGGCTGAGGTGAGTGGACTGCCTGAGCCCACGGGTTTGAGACCTGCCTGGGCAACTTGGCGAGACCTCATCTCTACAACAAATCAAAATGAGCTGGGCACGGTAGCACGTGCCTGTAGTTCCAGCTACTTGGAAGGTTGAGGTGGAAGGATTGCCGGAGCCCAGCAGGTCGAGGCTGCGGTGGCCGGGAGCGGTCACTGCATTCCAGTCTGGGTGACAGAGTGAGACTCCAACTCAAAAAAATAAAAATAAAAATAAAAAAAGTCAAGGTTCTCATACATTTTCTCTGATCAACACAGCTAGCTGGGCTCGGTGGCTCAGCCTGTAATCCCACGCCTTGGGAGGCTGAGATGAGTGGATTGCCTGAGTCCACGGGTTCGAGACCTGCCTGGGCAACTTGTCGAGACCTCATCTCTACAATAAATAAAAAAATTAGCCGGGTGTGGTAGCGCGCCTGTAGTTCTAGCTGCTTGGAAGGCTGAGGTGGAAGGATTGCCAGAGCCCAGCAGGTCGAGGCTGTGGTGGCCGGGAGCGGCCACTGCACTCCAGTCTGGGACAGAGTAAGACTCCAACTCAAACAAACAAAAAAAAAAGAAACACAGCTAAAATTGGTGTTTCTCCTCTCATAAACTAATAATCACTGTAATAATGTGAGTATATAGCCTTATCTTTTAAATAAAATAATATCCCCTTAACAGTATAAAACAGCACTTTGCACTGCATATTATAGGTATGCCATCTTGCCAAAGAAATCAACTTAAAAAGGGAAATTGGCAAGGTACAGTGGCTCACACCTGTAATCCCAGCACTTTGGGAGGTCAAGGAGAGAGTATCGATTGAGCCCAGAAGTTTGAGACCAGCCTGGGCAACATAGTAAGACCTCATCTCTACAAAAAATTTTTTAAAAATAGCTGAGTGTGATAGCATGTGCGTATAGTACCAGCTACTTGGGAGGCAGAAGTGAAAGGATCCCCTGAGCCTGGGAGATCAAGGCTGTAGTGAGTCATGAGCTTGCCACTGCACTCCAGCCTGAGGGACAGGGTGAGACTCCAACTCAAAATAAAATAAAAATACCAGGTGTGGTGGCTCACGCCTATAATCCCAGCACTTTGAGAGGCAAAGGTGAGAGGACTGCCTGAGCCCTGGGTTCAAGACCAGCCTGGGCAACATGGCGAGATGGCGAGACTTCGTCTCTACAAGAAATCAAAAAAATAGCCAGCCGTGGTGGTTCATGCCTGTAGTACCAGCTACTAGAAAGGCTGAAGCAGAAGGATCACCTGAGCCCAGCAGTTCGAGGCTGCAGTGGCCATGAACGTGCCACTGCACTCCAGCCTAGGCAACAGAATATAACTATGACTCAAAAAAATAAAAGTTAATTAAAAAAAATAAAAATATTAGTGGGCGTCATAGTGTGAACCCGTAGTCCCAGCTACTCAGGAGGCTGAGATAGAAAGATTGTCTGAGCCCATGAAATCAAGGCTGTGGTTGGCCATGACTGTGTCACTTCTCTGACTCAAAAAAAAAAAAAAAAAAAAGTCCACCTGTAATCTCAGTCCTTTGGGAGGCCAAGATGAGAGGATTGCCTGAGCTCAGGGGTTCAAGACCAACCTGGGCAACTTGGCGAGACCTTGTCTCTACAATAAATCAAAAAATTAGCCCGGCATGGTGGTGCATGCTTGTGGCTCCAGCTACTTGAAAGGCTGAGCTGAAGGTCGAGGCTGCAGTGGCGGTGAGCGTGCCACTGCTGTCTAGCCTGGGTGACAGAGTGAGACTCCTACTCAAAAAAAAAAAAAAATTAATCTGAACAGGTGACACTCCTGCTTACCCTTTTCACTGTTCCCAGGATAAAGACTTCCAAACATGGCTTATAGACTCCTCTGCATCCAGATGGCCAAGGTTTAGCTATTCAGCTTCACCTTTCATTTCCTAGATCATTTCTTCCCTTAAGTATATTACAGTCCTACCAAGTCCACCCTTTCCCTAGGGCTTCTACACAAGCAGTTACCTCTATTTGGGCTGGGTAACCTTCCTGTGTAATCATTCAACATATTGCTTCTCGGTCTTCTGGCTAAGATTAACTGTAATCACCCAACACCCTGAGCACTGGCCAGCCTCCTTGCATTTATATGCTTTCTTTTTTTTTTTTTTTTTGAGTTGCAGTCGCACTCTGTTGCCCAGGCTGGAGTGCAGTGGCACACTCACGGCCACCAAAGTCTTAACTTGCTGGGCTCAGGTGATCCTTCCACCTCAGCCTTCCAAGTAGCTGGAACCACAAGCATGCACCACCATGCCGGGCTAATTTTTTGATTTATTGTAGATGAGGTCTCGCCAAGTTGCCCAGGCAATCTTCTCACCTTGGTCTCCCAAAGTGCTGAGATTATAAGCGTGAGCCACTGTGCCCAGATGCATTTTATGCTTTCTAAATTCACAATGGTGCCCGGAAAAAAACCTTCATACTACCTCTGTGCTAGTGCTTATCACAACACCTAGTATGTTATAGGCATTCTAATTATGTGCTGAATGAATAAGTAAACAGATAATAATTTTCTAGGTTTTTAAAAAGCAAATTCCAAGGTCAACGAATGAAAGCCATTTCTGACATCTACAATAATTCAACAGCATTGTATAAAGTGGGCAAGTGACCTAAAATTTTATCTATCTATTGAGTCAAAACTAGTAATAATTTGGTTAAGAAAACAAAATTGATACATATGGGCTCAGAGTACCTGAAATGAAGAGGGAAATGCTGGAATCTATGTTCTCCTTTGCCTTGTAAACTCTAAGACCAATTCATCTGAAATTGCTGGGAATCTTTTTATGCAAAATGTATGAAAAGCAGCCAAGCCAATGTGGATACATCGTACAAAGGCAGAGCCTGAAGGAAACTTAGAGAGTATGAAGAGTCGACATCAGACCACAGGAATGTAGGGTCTTTAATAAAAAGAAAGGGCTCAGCGCTGCGCCTGTCCTTGTCCAGGCTAAAGCTCCATGCAATCGCTGTGCATGCTCCGTGATCCTGGCAGTCATGAGAAAGAACAGAGGCATTCTGACGGGCCATAAAAAGCCTTTCTGGTTTATTCAACAAAGGGAGATACAGCAAAAGGGAAGGAAATACTTACTAAGCAACAAGACTAGGTGCCCAGCCCTCACGTATACCATTTCCTTTATGCTTCACAACAATATATTATCCCCATCACACTGGTGAGGAAACAGGGCCTCCTGTCACACAGCTAGTCCTGGTAACCTTATACTCAAGTTTAACTCAAATACATTTTTACTGTGCACCTATTCCTGCCAAGCCCTGTTCTAAATGCTGGGAACAGAGCAGTGAGCAAGACAGACAAGATCTCTGACCTCAGGAAGCTTTTGTGGAGAGAGATGTAGCATACGCACATAATTTCAGATGGTGATTCAATTAAGGGGTGCTAAAAAAAATTAAAACTCAGGGATGTGACAGAATAACTAGGAAGGTCACTTTGGGTTGCAAAGTTCTCAGAGATGATTCAAAAGACAGTTTTGAAGAGACTGTGAAAAGCTAAGGAAAATGTTTGATAAAGTGACTACCAAGTCAAAACTTAAATGGAAGTCTCTAGAACTACCAGCAGCAAAAAATTACCATCATTTCCTGATTATCGGCAAAGACAGCTATAGCGTTAATCCAGTCAAAACCCAAAGCAGTAAATTAGTCAGCAGATAGCAAATATTTCCACATGAATCAAGTGGCTGTTCAGGGTGATGGACCAACCAAATTAACTCTTAGCTCTCCCATTACCTACATCAAGGCGTAATAAATGATTGCTGAATGAATATACAAAGGAAAGAATAAAGAACAACAATGTGAAGATGTCATGTCATGGGCTAAATCCCTTTTCAGGCCAAGTGGCCTCAATTCACCCCCACCCCCACCCCGTCACTAGTCTTAATCACAAGAAGCAAGTGAGGGAAGTGGGATTAGTGTAAATCCAAGAACAATACTGTACTGGGAAACAATTAGCATTCGCTACCCCTCTCACAGCAAATGGTCACAAACTCCATCTTGAAATCATGGTTCCACTTAAGTCTATCCAAATGATACCTAAAAATTAATGAAGGGGTTGGCTATCTTTTTGGCTTTTAAATAAATTTTAAAATAGGGGCTCGCCTAATGAAGATACTCAAGATACTGCTATTACCAGGTTCTTGTTCTAAATACTGCACATATACCACTAAGTTGTGACAATTTGTTTACCAACCATGCTAGACTGCCCTGAGAAGAGGAACAAAGTACATTCATCTATGTTGCTTCAGGGCCACATCCAGCTTAAATTGCAGATAATCAATGATTATATTATCCGAGTTATAAAAATTAAGTTCCCCTCCAAAAGTTTCAGTCATGGGGCAGCTGGGCAGGGCACTTTTCTGAAGTTTACTTTTAAGGGACTGTCCTAGTGGTGATAGGGAATAACAAATGGCCATTTAGAGCTGAACAACAGAGCTGAGTTTACACCATATATCAAAGATGGCAATGCTTCCATTCTGGGAACCGGATGGAATGGCTGAAAAACACTTTAAAATTAGGATAGCACTTCTGCCATCAATTTTTGCGATGTTTCAGTAATGAACCCATGACATTTCTTTCTGAGACAGAGCAGTGTGATAATATCACAAGCAGACCCAGCATAAGGCAATATGAATGGGGGCAGGGCTTTAGTAGGGATTATATTCACTTTCTCCAGTAAGAAACTTCCTCTAAATACGCCATCTCATTTTTTAAAAGTACAACCACAACATGCAAGTTCTAATACTCCTGAGTTTTGCTCTTTATAACATCAGCCACATCGTTAAAGTTTTCAAAGCCTCAATTCATACTTCCAACAGAAAAAAAATTTTTCAACAAAAAGAACAAATTAAATACTATCCATCTGCACAATTGACTTATTACTCATTTTTATTTGCTTCTGGATACCATCGTTTGAGTGAGCCATAAAGAGTGGCTCTGCAGGATCTTAGATCCAAAATGGCAGCTGAGCTAAAACTCATCAGAGTTCTAATGCTTACCATACGTGAAACCAGGTCTTAATTTATCTCACCTTTCAACTAGTCTGGGGGAAAAGAATTATTTAGAAAAACATTTCAAAGAATCAGATGACATTCTGTTAATGTCCATAACATCATTCTCCTTTTTGCCAGAGAGAGCAGGCATCCTGCTCTGGTACCTCCTCTCTGCAAACTGAATTAACCTGCCACTCACATGTTTACACAGTCCACAAAAACAAGCAAAACATAGAAAGCCTAGGTTTCTCTCTCTTCTTCAGTAAGGTCAACTTTAGAAAATAGGTGTAAAAATGAATGATCTAACAAGTAAAGCCCTAAATAAGCGCTTTCATTTTCAGAAAAATTTTCTTAAGTTTACCACAATGCAACACTCCCTATCACTAAGGTAATTTCCATGTTACCTTAAAATTTTACCTTGTCTCTTAAATTCAACTTGTAAAAAAATTTCAAGACAACTTTGGTCCAGAACATCTCTTTAATGTCCCTCTTACACAAAAGCTGTATATCACCAAAAAATATACAGTGAATCTACAGTGACTTCTCTACTTATTACCATTACTAATATAATAACAACATTAATTTTTCAAAAATAATAAAATGCTTGCTCTTTAGAGACAGAGGACTTTAATTATCTTATGTATTCAAATGGAAAGTCTTTTTGTTAAATTAGCGTGAAAGTCCCTTCATCTACACACAATTGGCCCAAAGAAACAGGCCATTTTCAGCACAAGAGGCCAATCCATTTTAACAGTGAATAAAGCTTTTGAAAGCACTACACACCCTCTTCCAGACTGTCAAATTTTCAAAATGGTCCAGCATTTTTTCCATTTTATCTTTTTTAACACTTTCAGGCCCAGTAAGCATCTCATAATTAGATTAATTAAAAAGGAAACAACAAAAAACACTGCTCCCTTCTGATGAAAATTATTCCATTTATGCTTAATTAGCTTTAATCCATGTCTACATATTTAATGATGGGGATATGACAATTCAACCTATTTGCATATTTTAAATGCCTTTTCTAAACTATACTTTGTAACAGATTTAGAAGAACAGCCTCTTTCTCATGCCAATATGTCACAGTATAAATCAGGAGGATACAAATTAAACAAGGCCTCTCAGAGCCAGGGATGTGCTGAGGGGGGTGGCGTAATTTACCCAGGGATGGGGGCAATTTACCCGCCACATCACAAACTACAATCCTTTCAGCCCACCAGACCGAGAAGCATTACATCACACTTTCACAATGATAGGGGGTGGTGGCTCTGAGAAAGCAAGTTTTCAGCTTTCTTTCCTCCCAGCTCTCAGGCTTCTAGAATCCTGCATTAGGAGTAATGGAATTTAACTTCAGGCATTGCAGTTTCAGGGCTACTAATAATCAAACATTACATGTATGACCCTAAATGAATACTTCACAATGGATACATGGCTAAAACAGGCAAACACACACACACACACACACACACACACACACACACACACGATGTGTTTGTACTGAAAAGCCCAGATATTCATCTGTGTAAGATTAAACACAAATTTTATTTCATGAGAAGGCTCATCTACCGGGAGAACTAATAAAGTAATAATTCCTAATCGCAGAGAGCAGCTGTTTACAGACTAAAAACACCATGTTTACAAGATAGTCCTACCCTTTGGTTGAAACCACGATCAAAATAAAAGCGCATCTGGCTGCACATTTGAGAACACACACAGACATCCAGTGCAAAGGAGCGCGCGCAGAAAGGAGAGGGGTGAGCCACATATTGCTCGGGAGGCTTTCAAGCAGGGGAATCTACAAACCTCAAACCTCCTAGTGTTCACCCGCCCCCAACCTGATGTTTAAAATGTATCAGGTCTTACTTTAGGTTTTACATCTCTCTAGGAAGGATGGCCCAGTTTAAAAAATAAAAAAAGGCTTTCCCGTTCTAGGGCTTGCCCTCCCAGATCCTTTGTCGGCCTTAGCAGCCGAAAGAATGCAAACCCATTTATATTTATGCAAATTTTTGCAGCAGATTTAAGGGGGGAGGGGGAGATCTGTGTTTTTTAAAAACCTCTTTTTAAAAAGCAAATTTCCAATTACTCGCAGCTTCATTTATTTGCAAGATAGAAACGATGATGAAAATCTGCATATAAATTAAAAGTGCAATTAAATCACCTCAAAATCCAAATATTTTACCAAGTCTTTCCATTTCTAAAATGCCGAACCAAAAGTACATCACGGGTCTGATTTACACAGATCCACGAAATGTCTGAAGCCAGTCTCCATGCTAGACAAATGTCGATTTGCAACACCACCAGTGAAAACGGTTAGACAAGATCCATATAAATCAATTGGTTTAAAAAAATTTAAAATATTTACCAACCTCATAAAGTGCAGCAGTGCTTAAATCCAGCAAATTGAGGCATACAAGGTAGAAATGGAAATGAAAAAAGGTCCAAAAAATGAATTCTTTTTGTCTATCTGTTTTTTTGTATTTTAAATATTCAGAAACCAGCAGAGACTCTGTCGGCCATTTTGGCTTGAACTAACTCTCTCACTCACTCTCCCTCTTGCTCTCTCTCTCCCCCTCTGTCTCTAAAGGAAGCAGCTTTTTGTGACCTTCAAATAGAGGCGGGTCACGTGACTTCGGGTAGGTTTGTCAATCAGGAAAGGGGAGGGAGCTGGAGCTGAAACTACCTTAAAGGGGAAGCAGCCCTCTTCCACTCACTTTCATTTGTGAAATGCTGTTATCTCATACTCTCCGCCTACAGACACTGCATGTGAAAGTGGCAACAGCATAAGGGTAACAGATGAACAAAATAGAAAAACCTTTATTGGTTTATAGAAATATGCTCAGTTGCTAACGTTTCTTACAGCTCCTGAATCTTATCCTGGCTCGCTTGCTAGTTATTCTCTAGATGTTTGGGCAAGCACAGGCTGGCAAACTGCTCTTTAAAAGGGGGCTGAAACAAAGCTTTATCCAAACAAGAGACATCAGTTTCAAAAGATAGAGGTGAAATATAGGGCATAACTGATCTCTAGCGAACTCCTAAAATGCACAGAAAAAGACTGAAAGGAAACGCACCAAAAAATAAACGGAATGGCAATTCAGAAAGGTTAAGTGACTTATCCCAAATCAAACTGCTAGACAGCTGCAGAACGGGGACTGGCTTCCCAATTCGGAACGCTACATGTATTGTTTTCCCTGTATATGTGTTCTGTGCCTGCTCCTCCAAACCCAAATAAAAGCTATGCTACAGCATTGCAAACTGAGATCCTCTGGGCTAGGGCAAGTCTGAGTCATCATTAATCCCCTCCCCCACGACAGGAAGTAGCTCTGCAGCTGACAGAGAATAGGCACTAAATTAAAACCTACCTGGTTACTACACCCTTGAGTCCCTTCTTCTCCCTAATGCATCACTATTCCTATCCACCTGAAAACCCAAGCTGGGTCTGGGTCTGCGTCTGAAGACCTACGGCTGACAAGGCTGTGTAACTTTAGTACTAAGAGCAAGTCCCTTTCTACTCCCACCCTCCTCACTTTTTTCAGTTGTAGGATTGGACAACGTTACTTCCAGCTGTAAAACTCTGCACTTGGCTTCTTCTTCTCCTCCTCTTTTTTTTAGTTTTGTTTAACTTATCCTGGCCATCTCAAAAGTCAGTCACTACCCTGGAGAAGTTTCTTGAACTTGGAAGTCTAGACCAGTCCTTCCTGTTAAACAATCCCATAACACCCCTTTACGACTTCGTCACAGCAGTGGCCATAACTGCAATTTAATATTTGTGAAAGAGTTGGCTTAACATTGGTCTTCCCTAGTAGACTGTAAATTGTATAAGGGCAAACACCACGTCTTCTTCACTGCTCTGTGAGGCCCAAAAGCCAAACTCCACATAGGAGGTAAATAAATGAATGACTTGGAACCCATTCAGAAGGGCTAGGCTGAACAGGAGGAAATCCAAATATAAGGAATTGAGGGGAATGAAAGTCACAGGTCCCAGGAACTCACATCCATCTATCTGGTTGAAAGCAGGCAAGAGTATCCTGTGACTATCAGACTCCACCAGAAAAGGGAGGATTCCCCAGCATGCTTCTCTCAAATGAACTAGGCTGACATGCCAGCCAGAAGAGAACTGATGGATCTGGAAGTCCGACTTTCCTTAAAAAGGAACATATGAATCCCACACGTCTGTTGCCATCCTTGCTTATGGGACATTATACAGTCTCTCTTCCTCCTTCGGTTTTTCCACACAGAAAGGAGAACAGGAAAGGAGCTGTTTCAGGGCAAGCAGAGACCAATGCCTAGATGATCTGGCAGCCTGAATACTTGTGGTGTAACTGGCTTCCACTGTCTTTGCCCAGCACTGAGTGGAATAGCCAGGCCTTGGTCTGACAATTGAGATGTAGGTAATAGCAGGAAACTCCTAGGATGGAAATTCTGATTATTTCTTCTATTTTTATCCTCCCAATACCTTCCAGATGAGTTACAGAAAGCTTACTTATATGGAGCATGCTCCAATGTTAAAATGCAAGGAGACTATCCAGTCACCTTGTTTTAATTTGTGATTATCACAATTCCTTTATGAAACTGAATTTTACTAAGTCTCCATTCTCCAATATAGAATATATTACATTCTCCAATGTAGAATATATTACATACAAATGTTTATATGTGTTGCCTTATGTTGTTAAATACCAAGCTCCATGAAAAGTTGGGAAACAGAATAAACACATTTTAAAACAAAGTATTGGTTCTACTTTCAAATAATATGCTCAGTATTTTTTCCTCAACCAGATCTTTTTGTGTGTGATCCTTCTAAATTTAAAGCAATTAGTCCAACTATGCACCTAAAATAAACAAGTACAATAAATATATTATTTTCCCCGTTTTCAGAAATAATAGATTATATATTTATTACATATTTTTCATATTAATAACTACGCAGTATTTTAAAAATATATTATTACAAGGTAAAGACACAAAGTAATAAATTTACTTTCCAAAACAAAAAAATAAGAACATATATATTCAGTGTTGACTTTCAAAGCTGGCACCTTTGAAGGTTACATACCATTTTTATTTATTTATTTATTTATTTTTTGAGGTTGAAGTCTCACTCTGTCGCCCAGACTGGAGTGCAGTGGCACACTCCGGGCCACTGCAGCCTCGACTTGCTGGGCTCCAGGGATCCTTCCGCCTCAGCCTTCCAAGTAACTGGAACTACAGGCGCACTACCATGCCCGGCTAATTTTTTGATTTATTATACAGATAAGGTCTCGCCAAGTTGCCCAGGCAGGTCTCGAACCCGCAGGCTCAGGCAATCCACTCACCTCAGCCTTCCAAAGCGCGGGATTACAGGCTGAGTCACCGAGCCTGGTCTACATACCATTTTTCAAAAATTTTATTTTTATCAGGAAACAAGATTTAAAAATAACGAACTGAACATTTAACTAAAAAATCTAGAAAAAGAGTCAACAAACCCAAAAAAGAAAAAAAAAGAGTAGACTGGATCAATAAAACCAAGCACTGTATTTTGTTTTAAAAATAAATAAATAAGCTGGGCTCAGTGGCTCAGCCTGTAATCCTGCGCTTCAGGAGGCCAAGGTGAGTGGATTGCCTGAGCCCGTCGGTTCGAGACCAGCCTGGGCAACTTGGCAAGACCTCACATCTACAATAAATCAAAAAATTAGCCAGGTGTGGTAGCGCACGTCTGTAGTTCCAGCTACTTGGAAGGCTGAGGTGGAAGGATTGCCGGAGCCTAGCAGGTGGAGGCTGCAGTGGCCAGGAGTGTGCCACTGCATTCCAGTCTGAGCGACAGTGAAACTCCCACTCAATAAATAAATAAATAAATAAATAAATAAATAAAAATATGGCCAGGAGTGGTGGCTCACACCTGTAATACCAGCACTTTGGGAAGCTGAGGTGGGAAAATTGTTTGAGCCTAGGAGTTTCAGACTAGCCTGGGCAACATAGCTAGACCTTCTCTCTACAAAAAAATTAAAATATTAGCCAATATGGTGGTGTGCACCTGGAGTCCCAGCTTCTCGGGAGGCTGAGGTGGGAGGATCACCTGAGCCCAGGAGATCAAGGCTTCAGAGAGTTATGAACATGCCACTTCACTCCAGCATGGATGACAAAAAAGAAATATATAAATAACAATACATAAATAAGTAAAAGTAAATAATCCTTTGAAAAATCTGATCAGTTAAAAAAAGTCACAAATAAACATAAGGGCTGAGAAAAAGGATATTACAACAACAAATTTAGAGATCTTTTAAATTGTGCTAGAATTAAATATAACTTTATGTCAGTATACTTGAAGATTAAAAAAAATGGACGATAGTCAAAGAAATAGAAATTATCACAATCAACTCAAGAAACAATTCACAGCAGAAATTTTTAAGATATTTTTAAGAACTAGCCAATAAAATTACATCAGGCCCATATGATTTTCCAGGGAGATGCTACTGAACTTTCACTGAATACATAATTTCCACGTTATCCCTACTGTTCCAGAATGTATGAGGATTAAAGGGAATGTTTCCTAACTTTTTCTATGAGGCTAACATGTTCCTGATACCCATTTGGACCAAGATGGTACAAAAAATGAAAACTTTAGACCAATCCTCACTTGTAAAGACGGATGCAAAAATCCTAAGTACAATATTATCCGATTTATCAAACAGAATTTAGCAGTTCTGAGAAAAATTCATAATGACCACAGAGGGTTTATATCAATAATATAAGGATGGTTACATTACAACAATACAAGGATAGTTAAATTATCTGTTAACATAACTCTTCATTTGTTCAACAAATATATACCAAGTACTTTCTGTCAGACTCTGTGCTAGGGATAAGCAGTAAACCAGAAGGTGCTTGTCTACATGGAACTAACATTCTCTCAGGAGAAGGAACACACTGAGAAGGAAATAAAGTTTGAGAGGACAAAGAATAACTAAAGGAGGCTCTCTTGAGATGAGGCAGTCAGGGAAGGTTTTTCTCAGGAACAACATTTAAGACATTTAAGCTGAGCTGAAAGCAAATGTTTGAGTGGT
This sequence comes from Carlito syrichta, assembly GCF_000164805.1. Taxonomy (NCBI): domain Eukaryota; kingdom Metazoa; phylum Chordata; class Mammalia; order Primates; family Tarsiidae; genus Carlito; species Carlito syrichta. The sequence continues at coordinate 1,969,941 of NW_007260398.1, read as the reverse complement.
CAAGGAACAGGAGGGATGATCAGGAAGCTAGGACATGTGAGCAGGGAAGAGGTATGACAAGAACCTCAAGCAGCAGACAGAGCTACATCATACTGAGTTCTGCAGGCCACAGCAAAGATTTTATTTATGAACACTGGAAAGTCACAGAAAAGTTATTAGCAACATAGTGACAAGTGCTATTTTATCCGTTAGTTGTTCTCCACCAAATATTTAAGGTCTAGAAGCTTTTCAGGGACTGAAAGCAAGTTTTGGGGCCTGAACAAAATGCAAGTACAAAATGCAAAAAAGAAAATTATAACCATAAAAATTAATAAATGCATAAATGTCCTTGAGATATAATCACAAAGTAATTTCATTCATTCACTGGTAAATTTAGCATTATAAAATTTTCATTACAGTTGAAAACAATTCTCACTTTGCAAAATTTCCTAAATACATTAACTGTTAAGAAGTCTTTGATAATTATGAATAAATCAGCTATTTGTAGCAAAGAATTTCAGAAGCAAAATTATTTTTAAAAAACTTTTTTTGAGTTGGGGTCTCACTCTGTCACCCAGGCTGGAGTGCAGTGGCATGATCGATACAATCACAGCTCAAGGTAGCCTCAACCTCCTGGGCTCAGACGATCCTTCTGCCTCAGCCTCCTAAGTAGTTGGGACTACAAGCATGCGTCAGCAGGTTTAGCTAAATTTTTAAAATTTTTTTGTAGAAATGAGTTCTCAGCCAGCCTCAGTGGCTCAGCCTGTAATTCCGGGCCTTTGGGAGGCTGAGGTGAGTGGATTGCCTGAGCCCGCGGGTTCGAGACCTGCCTGGGCAGCAAGACCTCATCTCTACAATAAATCAAAAAATCAGCTGGGCATGGTAGCGCGCGCCTGTAATTCTGGCTACTTGTAAGGCTGAGGCAGAAGGATCGCCAGAGCCCAG
>NW_007260398.1:1965070-1968997 GCF_000164805.1 Carlito syrichta | reverse complement strand
AACAAAGTGAGACTTCAACTCAAAAAAAAAAAAGAAATGAGTTCTCACTATGTTGCCCAGGAACTCCTGGGCTCAAGCGATCCTCCCACCTCAGCCTCCCAAAGTGCTGGGATTACAGGCATGAGCCGCTGTGCTTAGCCTACAAAAATTCTTTTAAAATGTGATAGCAAAAATAAATAAAACCACATATTTAACATGGGATGTAGGGTGCCTTTTAATTTTTCCCGTAAACAGGGAAATAAGTCTTCAAAAATCTCTAAAACCAAGCATGCCAAGAATCCATGGAGGTCTTACAACCACTTTGGAAAAGACACAATCAAATTTATGTTGCCAAATCTCATCCTGGCTTCTGTATGAAGAATACACTAAAATGGATAAAAAGGAGAAGTAGGAAGACAAGTCAGAAAGCCAGTGTGGCCATTTAGGTGAGAAGGGTAGCTACAGCGAGGTGGAGGTGGGAGAAGTACAGAAAACTATACAAGTACACAGTATATTCTGAAGGTAGAAGTGGTTCCATTGTAAGATAACTGGTACTTGTTAAGAATGCAATCTGTGACCATGAAATACAGTAAAGCCAATTAATTCATTCAAAAATAAGTCTCCAAACTTACCATTCATTCATGAAGTTAATAAATAGTGCCTACTATGTAATAGGTACTGTGCTGGAACCAGGCCCAGGGGGGCATAAAAACGATGGATAACCTCAAAGGACAGAGAAGCATGTAAGTCCATAATTAAAATGTAGTATAGTAAGTATGATGATGAAAGTACAGAGATATAATATGGCTAAGTAGCCGGGCTCAGTGGCTCAGCCTGTAATCTCGTGCTTTGGGAGGCTGAGATGAGTGGATTGCCTGAGCCCGCGGGTTCAAGACCCGCATGGGCAACTTGGTGAGACCTCATCTCTACAATAAATCAAAAAATTAGCCAGGCATGGTAGTGAGCTTAAGACATTTAAGCTGAGCTGAAAGCAAATGTTTGAGTGGTCAAGGAACAGGAGGGATGATCAGGAAGCTAGGACATGTGAGCAGGGAAGAGGTATGACAAGAACCTTAAGCAGCAGACAGAGCTACATCATACTGAGTTCTGCAGGCCACAGCAAAGATTTTATTTATGAACACTGTAGTTCCAGCTACTTGGAAGGCTGAGGCGGAAGGTTCGCCAGAGCCCAGCAGGTCGAGGCTACGGTGGCCAAGGGTATGCCACTGCACTCCAGTCTGGGCGACAAAGTGAGACTCCAACTCAAAATAATAATAATAATAATAATATGGCTATGTTATGGGAATATGAAAGGCTAACTGCTGAAGGAGTCAGAAAAGATTTCACAGCAGGGGCTGGGCATGATGGCTTACACCTGTAATCCCAGCACTTTGGGAGGCTGAGGCAGGAGGGTTGAGTCCAGGAGTTTGAGACCAGTCTGGGTAACACAGTGAGACCTTGTCTCTACAAAAAAATCAAAAAATTAGCCAGGCTGCCCCAGTAGACCCAGCTACTTAGGATGCTGAGGTGGAAGGATCACCTGAGCCCAGAAGGTCGAGGCTGCTGTGAGCCATGATCTTTATGATCATGCCACTGTATTCCAGCCTGGCAACAGAATGAGACCCTGATTTAAAAAAAAAAAAAAGATTTCACAGGAGAAGTGAGGTTTGGAACTAAGTCTCAAAGAATGAGTAGGAGCTCACCATGTTAGAGAACTAGGAAAGACAAAGGCTTTTTTGGGTTTTACCAACTTTAGCACTACCAAACCATGGAAAGTAGGAAGGCAGATAAGAAAAAATGTAGGCGGAGAACAGTTGGCTCATGCTTGCAATCCCAGCACTTTGGGAGGTGGAAGGTGAGAGGATTACCTGAGTCCAGGAATTCAAGATCAGCCTAGGCAACTTGGTGAGACCTCATCTCTACAATAAATAAAAAAAATCAGCCAGGCATGATGGCGCAGGCCTATAGTTCCAGCTACGTGGAAGGCTGACAGAAGGATCACCAGAGCCCAGAAGGTCGAGGCTGTGGGAGCTGTAAGCATGCTTCTATACTCCAACCTGGGTGACAGAGTGAGAGTTCAACTCAAAAAAATAATAATAAAAATATCTTTGGATTATAGCTAAAAATCAGACTGCTAGCATATATACTATAATACTAATAAATTAAAATGCTAGCAGGCCTTTTAGGAAAAATTAAAAAGAATCCTCAACTTCTTTTTTCTTTAATAAGTTTTTAGAGACAGGATTTCCATCTATCACCTAGGCTAGAGTACAGTGGCATGATCATAGTTCACTACAACCTTGACCTCCTGGGTTCAAGGGATCCTCCCACCTCAGCCTCCTGGGTAGCTGGGACTACAGGCACACAGCACCACATCTGGTTAATTTTGAGGTGTTTTTTTGGTAGAGATGGGGTCTCACTTTGTTGTCCAGGTTACTCTCAAATTCCTAGCTTCAAGCGATCCTCTTGCCTCAGCCTCCCAAAGTGCTGGAATTATAGGCATGAGTCACCATGCCCAATCCCAAATCCTCAAATTCTTTAGAACTAAACCTCAAATATTAAATTTACATTTGGAGGAAGCCTTCCTTGAGACTCCAGGGTGAGGCTGGTACCCTTCTCTGTGCTCCATGGCACCTTACACATACCTCTATGATAGCACCTTCATACCTTATTACTATTGTTACCCACTTACTTGGCATTTCTCCCTCTAAACATGAACCGTTGACCGGGCTCAGTAACTCAGCCTGTAATCCCAGCGCTTTGGGAGGCTGAGGTGAGTGGATTGCCTGAGTCCGCAGGTTCAAGATCTGCCTGGGCAACTTGGGCAGAAGGATCGCTGGATCCCAGCAGGTCAAGGCTATGGTGACCTGGAGCGTGCCACTGCACTCCAGTCTGGGCGACAGAGTGAGACTCCAACTCAAAAATAAAAATTAAAAAAATAAACTATGGCTGGGCTCGGTGGCTCAGCCTGTAATCCCGTGCCTTTGGGAGGCTGAGGTGAGTGGATTGCCTGAGCCCGCGGGTTCGAGACCCACCTGGGCAGCGAGACCTCATCTCTACAATAAATCAAAAAATTAGCTGGGCATGGTAGCGCGCACCTATAGTTCCAGCTACTTGGAAGGCTGAGGCGGAAGGATCGCCGGAGCCCAGCAGGTGGAGGCAGAGGTGGCTGGGAGCGGCCACTGCACTCCAGTCTGGGCGACAGTGAGACTCCAACTCAAAAAAATAAATAAATAAATAAACTATGAACTGTTAAGAGGCCAGGGAAGATGGCTTTTATTTCTGTAGCTAGCACAGAAGTAGAATTCAATTAATATTTGCTGCATGAATGAATGAATGAATGAATACAATGAACCTAGGTATTTATAGCATATAAAATATATTTATCCTACCTTTGAGAGAGAAGATACATACACACAAGAAAGTATAAGATAAATTGTTAACTATATGGTTCTGCTCTGAGAGTGATGGGAGTTAGGAAATGGAAACACTACAGCTCAGTTCACTTGGGCTTCACAGGAAGGATGGGACCAGAAAGGCCAAAATAGAGTTGCTTTGCTGTAAAACTAATGAAGCTTAAGCTGAAGGACTTGTCAGTTTCATGGGCCCCCCAACCAAAGCTCTAGGAGGGTGCCAACAATATTCCCCATAATTCCTTAATTTTTTGTTACAATGTATTTTTTTATTGTGGTAGTACTTGTTATCTACCCAAAGGAAAAGAGGTCATGCAAAGAAGACACCTGCACTCATATGTTTATCACAGCACAATTCACAATTACAAAAATGTGGAATCAACCTAATTGCCCATCAACAGATCAGTTAATAAAGAAAATGTGGTATATATACATATAATAAAATTTTTTTTTTTTGAGTTGGAGTCTCACTCTGTCACTCAGACTGGAGTGCAGTGGCTGCTCCTGGCCACCGCAGCCTCGACCTGCTGGGCTC
>NW_007260398.1:1933719-1965050 GCF_000164805.1 Carlito syrichta | reverse complement strand
AAAAGTTATCAATCTATAAACTATGGAGAATACTTTGAAGGTAAGTAAAAATTAAAGTAAGAATAAATACATAATTTTTAATAGATAAATTTGGGGTTTTTTGGGTCCCCCTTTTGCAAACACTTACTGGGTACCTAGATGTAATTGGGATATTAGGGAGAAGATCCAGAAACCCTAATGGTTACTGCCTGTAGTACTAATTTTAATTCAGAACTGCATTCATATATATATATGAAATTACAGGCGAGCGCTACCACGCCCAGTTAATTTTTTTGGTATATTGTAGAGATGAGGTCTTGCCAAGTTGCTCAGGTGGGTCTCGAACCCATGGGCTCAGGCAATCCACTCACCTCAGCTTCCCAAAGCGCAGAATTGCAGGCTGAGCCACCGCTTCCGGCTTTATAATGAAATATTATGCAGCCATAAAAAATAATGAAATAGCCAGGTGTGGTGGCTCACACCTATAAGGCAGGCAGACTGCCTGAGCTTAGGAACTTGAGACCAGACAGAGTAACATAGTGAGACCTTGTCTCTACAAAAAAAATCAAAAAATTAGCCGGATATGGCAGTGTGCACCTTCAGTCCCAGTTATTTGGGAGGCTGAGGTGGAAGGACTGTTTGAGCCCAGGAGGTAGAGGCTGCAGTGAGCTGTGATTACACCACTGTACTCCAGCCTGGACTCCCCTTCCCACAGAGGTTGCCCAAGGCACGGAAACTCCAGCAGAATGCTCCAGTAAAACATGTATCCATACCCTCTAGGGATTATAAAATCTGGAAAAAATAAACACTAGCTCTTATACAAGACACCACTGGAGAATCTTAACCCAGATAATTCATTTCTTTACTGATTTTTATATAATACCAAGGTTTTAAAAACATTCTACAATTACATAGTAACACTATCTTCTGGCCAGGCGTGGTGGCTCATGCCTGTAGTCTCAGCACTTTGAGAGGCCAAAGTCGGAGGAATCACTTGAGGCCAGAAGCTTGAGACCAGCCTGAAGGAAATAGCCAGACTGCATCTCCACAAAACAACAAACAAAAAGAGAATAAAGAATATAAAAAACCAATATCTCCATAAAGGTAGTCTTAAAACATCACTTTCAAGGAACAGGATAAATATATCTTCCTTTCAAGTAATGTTTTCCATAAAGGCATATTACTTGTCCATATAAGTAAAATACAACCAAAATAAATAAAACTTTTATTATATTAACCAGCTTCTGAGATATTCTGAGAGCTGCATGGTCTTCCCTACTCATTGTTGTTTAAAGTCAACACCTTAGCCTGTAAGTAAGAGCAACCCATATAGGTTGCTGTCATTTTCAATTGTGAAACACATATCTATTGAAGTTACTCTTATTGTGATTAATCCATGGCCCAGGCATCTAAGAAAAACCTCATAAAACAGAATTAAGAATTTATTATGATTCTGGGATCCTTGGGGGAAAAAAGATGTTTTCAGAGAATTAATTTTTTTAAGTAACTTCAATGCAAATTAGAAAATTTATTACCAGCTGAAAGATCCCCAAAGATCTAGTACAAAATGTTGATGGTTTTACTAAAATTCCCAGCAGCATAAATTCCATGAGCATAAACTATCATCTACTGAATCTCTTTGTGGTATTTTCAAAATACTAATTAACTTGAAAATAAAACTCACTTCCTTTTCTCCCACAAAACTGAAATTATTACACAGAAAAGCCAACTATTGTTCTGCTGTCAAGCTTACTACTGCAGAATAAAGACTGAATTTATAGAGTTCAACTTGGTACTTCTTAATAAATTTATTTCAACATGCACATATTTAATGGTTTTTTTTGTTGTTGTTGTTGTTTGAGTCAGAGTCTGACTCTGTTGCCCAGGCTGGAGTACAGTGCACACGCTCACGGCCACCGCAGCCTCAACGCTCACGGCCACCGCAGCCTCAACCTGTTGGCCTCACCCTTCCAAGTAGCTGGAACTACAGGCGTGTGCTACCATGCTCGGCTTATTTTTTTTTAAATTTACTGTAGGAACAAGGTCTCATCAAGTTGCCCAGGCTGGTCTTGAACCCCTGAGCTCAGGCAATCCTCTCACCTCGGCTTCCCAAAGTGCTGAGATTACAGGCTTGAGTCACCATGCCTGGCCTTGCTATTTAATAGTTTAAAGGGGGAAAATAAACTGGTGAAAACCCTGTGGTGTCATACACAAAATTAAAATGCTAAAAAGAAAACAAAAAAAAAAAACAAGAAATTTTCTGTGGCCAAATACCAAGGTTTTGAAGACAATCATCTGTAAAATTCATGATTTGAAAATATTTTTATTTTTTTGGTGCTCTAGAGCTGTTCAAAGTTTTTAAACAAATGCCCCAAATAATGGTTCCCAAAAAGCTTAGTACCAAATTGAGTGGTCAAATATGAAATAAGGAATATACTAATAAAAGAAACCTTTATTGTAGAGATTTAGAGAGAAGAAAATTTTTCTTTTTCTTTTTTTTTCCAGTTAGTGTCTCACTCTGTCACCCAGGCTGGAATACGGTGGCACAATCAAGGCTCACTGCGGCCTTGATCTTCTGGGTTTAGGTGATACTTCCATCTCAGCCTCCTGAGTAGCTGGGACTACAGGTGTGTACCACCATGCCCTGTTAAATTTTTTTATTTTCTGTAGAGACAAGGTTTTGTAATGTTGCTTACATTGGCCTCAAACTCCTGGACTCAAAAAATCCTCTCACCTCAGCCTCCCAAAGTGCCAAGATTACAGGTGTGAATCACTGTACCTGGCCTGAGAAGAAAATTTTAAAAGTCACACTGTAGCATAAGATGAATCTGAGAAACGCAGAGATACAAGTTAAGGAGTTAGAGTTGCACCAGAAACAGAGGTATGGTAAAGACAAATTGTTAGGACTTAAGAATGGTCTGTGTAAGTAATAATTCAGAAAAATTTAAAAGGGCCCTTTATAGCTAAGCATTTCAGTTGGGAGGAATGTAATTAGAAAGAAGAGAATTTAATCAAGATGACAGGGTCAAGACATTTAAAAAAACAGCACCTGAAGCACAAAGCCACACCATACCAAACTGGGGTATGGAGAGCAGTGCTGACTCTGCAAATTATATTCTTCTCTCTGAATCATCAATACAAAACTGTCTTCAACACTTCCATTTCCTTATAGATCTCCCATGTAACCTCTGAACAGATTCTCTCTTACAGAGTAAAATTAAAAAAAAAGATGGCACCCTAAGGGAGCAGAAATATAAAAATATGAATTCCCATGAATTCTAAACATTCTACCAATAATCCCTAAAAAGGTGTTACTGTCTATAAAACACATTATAAAATAATATTTTTTTTAAATGTTGAATAATGTTTTATTTAGTACAACATGTACAAAAGATTATCCAGCCTGGGCAACTTGGGGAGACTGCATGTCTACAATAAATAAAAAATTAGCCAGGCATGGTGGCACACGCCTGTAGTTCCAGCTACTTGGAAGGTTGAAGCGGAAGGACCACCTGAGCTCAGCAGGTCAAGGCTGCAGTAGCCATGAGCGTGCCACTGCACTCCAGCCTGGGCAACAGAGTGAAACTCCAATTTAAAAAAAAAAATTGGCCAGACTCAGTGACCTAGCCTGTAATCTCAGCGCTTTGGGAGGCCAAGGTGAGTAGACTGCCTGAGCCCACAGGCTCGAGAACAGCCCAGGCAACTTGGTGAGACCTCTTCTCTATAATAAATCAAAAATTAGCTGGGCATGGTAGCCTGCGCTTGTAGTTCCAGCTACTTGGATGGCTGAGGCGGAAGGATCAGAGCCCAGCGGGTTGACATTGGGGTGGCTGTGAGTGTGCCACTGCACTCCAGTCTGGGTGACGGAGTGAGACTTCAACTCAAAAAAATTATCATTTCAACATAAAATCAGTATAAAAGTTAATAATCCAGGTCGTAGTCTGCATTTAAAATACATTTCAGCCAGGCACAGTGGCTCATGTCTGTAATCGCAGCACTTTGGGAGGCCAAGGCAAGAAGACTACTTGAGCACAAGAGTTCAAGAACAGCCGAGGCAACATAGTGAGACTCTATCTCTACAAAAAAATCCAAAATCCAGCCGGTTGTGGTGGTGTGCACCTGTAGTCCCAGCTGCTCAGAGGGTAGGGCAGGAGGATCACCTGAGCCTGGGAAATCAAGGCTGCGGTGAACCTTCAATTTAATTGCTAATTTAAAAAAAAATTACAGTTAAAAAAATATTGCCAGGTGCAGTGGCTCACGCCTGTAATCCCAGTACTTTGGGAGGCACAGGTGAGAGGACTGCTTGAACTTGGGGGATTGAGACCAGTCTGGGCAACATGGCGAGACCTTGGCTTTACAAAAATAAAAAAATTAGCAGGGTGTGGTGGCATATGCCCGTGGTTCCAGCTACTTGGAAAGCTGAGGTGGAAGGATCACCTGAGCCCAGCAGGTCAAGGCTGCGGTGGCCGTCAACATGCCACTGCACTCCAGCCTTGGTGAGAGAGCGAGACTCCAACTAAAAAAAAAATTATTGTGTAAACCATTTTTAAGTGTACAATTCAGTGGTGTTAAGTATATTCACAATGCTCTGTAAAAACAGATCTCTAGAGCTTTTTCACCTTGCAAAGTTGAAGTTCTATTCCTATTAAACATTAATCGTACTCCTCCACCACCACCTCCAGCCCAGGGCAAACACCTTTCTACTTTGTTTTTTTTTTCTTTTGAGTCTCATTCTGTCACCCAGGCTGGAGTGCAGTGGCAGACTCACAGCTACCACAGTCTCAATCGTCTGGGCTCAGGTGATCCTTTTGCTTCAGCCTTTCAAGTAGCTAGAACTACTGATGCATGCCACCACGCTTGGCTAATTTTTTTATTTATTGCAGATTTACTATATTGCTAGTCTCTAGTTGCCCAGGCTAGTCTTGAACCCTTGGGCTCAGGCATTCCTCTTGCCTCCACCTCCCAAAGTGCTGGGATTACTGGCATAAGCCAGTGTCCAGCTCTACTTTCTGTTTTTACGATTTTGACTACTTTAGATATTTTATATGAGTAAAATCATAGAGTATTTGTCCTTTTATAACTGGCTTATTTTGCTTAGCATGATGTCTTCAGGTTTCATCCATGTTGTGACATGTGACAGAATTTCCTTTTATAAGGCTTCAAAATATTCCAGTGTATGGAAATATCCCATTTTGTTAGTTCTCACCACTCAGTTATTGTGAGTAATACTGTAATGGACACGGGCGTCCAAATATTTCTTCAATATTCTGCTATGAGAAATTTGTTTTTAATAATGGCCTTTCATAAAATGAACTTAATTAAGAAAATTCCATCAACAACAACCTACTAGAAAATCCAGCTGGGTTCGGTGGCTCAGCCTGTAATCCCGTGCCTTGGGAGGCTGAGGTGAGTGGATTGCCTGAGCCCGCGGGTTCAATAACCGCCTGGGCAACTTGGCAAGACCTAATCTCTACAATAAATCAAAAAAATTAGCCGGGCATGGTAGCGCGCACCTGTAGTTCCAGTTACTTGGAAGACTGAGGAGGAAAGATCGCCCGAGGCCAGCAGGTCGAGGCTGCGGTGGCCGGGAGCGGCCACTGCACTCCAGTCTGGGCAACAGAGTGAGACTCCAACTCAAAAAAAAAAGAAAGTAAGGAAGGGAGGGAGGGAGGGAGGAGCCAAACTCATTACTACACCAAAACTTGTATTTTAGCTTCAAATCACTTATAACAAATGATCTTTCCACAAACATCTAGATCATCACGATTATAATAAAGCCAACTCCAAAGACAGTCTGTGTAGAAACATTTTATCACAAATGAGCTCTCAATAAACATGGTCAAACATATTCTATAAGCAAGTACTTGCTCAGGTGCTTTTTGAAAAGTTGTCATAGTTTTATTATTTACTCCTCTGTTTTAAACATGTCATGCGATTAAAGCTGCGTAATTTTAATGTCATTATATGGCAATAAACTTAGCTTGTCTAATTTGCTACAGTAGCTGTCAAAGTGAATATTCACAGAAAAATGATTATATTACATATACTAATAGCAAATAAACCCCATTAAAAGCAAAAATATTGAAACAATATATAGTGTTTAAAGCTATATACTCTACTAAATTTTATTTACATACACAGCACAACTGATCTAAATAGTAACAAGGTTTAGCACAGATAGTTCTCGATATCAAAAGTAAATGGTTTTCAAAATCTTTATACATGCATAACTACCTTAATCTGCCTATTAACAAAACTTAGTTCCACTGAAATAAATATCACAGAAATAAAATAATTTTTAAGACTTCTAGACCCCAACGTCAAAATGCTAAATGATGGAACAAGGAAAGTGGCACAGATTAGCTAACAAAATAATTTTCATCCTAATTCTTATAAGAATTTGCTGTGTGACCTTGAGTGAGTTATCCCTGTGCTCCACCTGTCTCCATAAGTGAAACAGGCTAATACCAATGAGTAACAGCTATTTGGGAATCAATTTGGGAAAAAAAATAAGTTAGATCTGCCTCACACTATACACAAAAATGAGTACCAGTTCAATTAAAGATCTAAATATAAAAAATAAAGTGGGCCAGGTTTGGTGGCTCAGCCTATAATCCCAGCTCTTTGGGAGGCTGAGGTGAATGGACTGGCTGAGCCTGCAGGTTCGAGACCAGTCTGGGCAACTTGGCGAGAACTTGTCTCTATAATAAATAAAAAATTAGCCAGGCATGGTAGCTCATGCCTATAGTTCCAATTACTTGGAAGGCCGAGGCGGAAGGATCGCTGGAACCCAGTTTGTCAACACTGGGGTGGCCATGAGTATGCCGCTGCACTCCAGCATAGGCGACAAAGTGAGACTCCAACTCGAAAAAAAATAAAGTGAAAAAACTAAGGATAATTTATCATGTTAGGGCAAGTAAGATGTCCCTAAGCAGACACAAAACATGAAAACCATAAAGGCCAATTGATTTTACTATATACAGATTTTAAAGGGCCAGGCATGGGGGCTCATTCCTATAATCCTAGCACTTTGGGAGACCAAAGCGAGAGGACTGCTTGAGCCCAGGAGTTCGAGGCAAGCCTGGACAACGTAGCGAGACTTCGTCTCTACAAAAAATAAGCCAGGCATGGTGGCATGTGTCTGTAGTTCCAGCAACTCGGGAGGCTGAGATGGAAGGATCACCTAAGCCCAGTTTGAGGCTGCAGTGAGTTGTGATTGTGCTACTGCACTCTAGACTGGGCGACAGAGTGAGACCATGACTCAAAAAAAAAAAAAAAATTAAGCCGGGCTCGGTGGCTCAGCCTGTAATCCTGCACTTTTGGGAGGCTGAGGTGAGTGGATTGCCTGAGCCCGCGGGTTTGAGACCCGCCTGGGCAGCGAGACCTCATCTCTACAATAAATCAAAAAAAAAATCAGCCGGGCGTGGTAGCGCGTGCCTGTAATTCCAGCTACTCGAAAGGCTGAGGCGGAAGGATCGCTGGAGCCCAGCAGGTCGAAGCTGCGGTGGCCGGGAGCGGCCACTGCACTCCAGTCTGGGCGACAGAGTGAGACTCCAACTCAAAAAAAACAAAAAAAATTAAAAGGTCTGTTGATATGAAAGCTATCCCGCACTGAGCACAGTGGGAGGCGAAAGCAGAAGGATTGCTTGAGGTCAGAAGTTAGAAACCAGGCTGGGCAAAATAGCGAGAGCCTGACTTCACAAAAAATTTTAAAAATTAGCCAGGCACATTTGTAATCCTATCTACTCAGGTGGCTAAGGCAGGAGGATTGCTTGAGCTCAGGAGTTCAAGTCTGCAGTGAGCTATGATCGTGAAACTGCATTCAAGCCTGGGTGACAAAGCAAGACCTTGCCTCAAAAAAAAAAGAAGGAAAGGTACCCTAATGCTAAATGATATGGACTGGGAAAAAATATTTAAAACATTTCAACTGACAAAGGCTAATATAACTAAACTTTATAAAGGGTTCCTACAAAGCTATAAACACAGACAAATAAAAAAAGGGGAATAGGCTGAGTGTGGTGACTCAAACTTGTAATCCCAGCATTTAGGGAGGCCGACGTAAGGGAACTGTCTGAGACAACGGGTTTGAGAACACCCTGGGCAACTTGGTGAGACCTCATCTCTACAATAAATCAAAAAATTAGCCAGGCGTGGTAGAGCGTGCTTGTAGTTCTGGCTATTTGGAAGGCTGAGGTGGAAGGATCGCCTGAACCCAGCAGGTCGACACTGAGGTGGCTGTGAGCATGCCACTGCACTCTAGCCTGGGCGACGGAGTGAGATTCCAACTCAAAAAAAAGGGGTGAGGGGGCGATATATATAAACAGGTGATATACAAAATACAAATAAATGGCCAATACACCAACAAAAGGTATTTTATCTCTTTAGTGAGAAGAAAAGTACAAAATAAAGCAATAAGATATTAGAGTGGGAACAATTTTAGGACAAATATTTTATTGCTATGAAAGGAGAAATGGGCTCTCCCAAACATTGTTGATGAAAATGAACATTGGTATAGCATTTTTGGAAGGCAATTTGATAGCAATACCATATAAATGACACATGCCCATAAACTAAACAGCTCCATCTCCAGAAATCTATTCTACAGACACACACCTGTGTATAAATATATAAGAATAAGGATGCTCAACAAAATATTTGTAATCATCAAAATAGTAAGAGCCACCAAAATATCTATTACAGAACAATGACCACAGTGCATCCAATTAAAAGAATGTTTCACAGATATTTAAAAGAATAAAATAGACTACAAAAGATGTCAAATTATAAAAACAAGCCTCAGAAGAATTATGTTGGGAAAAAATCAGTTTAGTTGTTTTAAAATGTACAGAAAATATCTAGGACAATTAGGGGGTGAAAGGACGGTAAAAGAAAAGTCTCACTTTTTTTTTTTTTTTGAGTTGGAGTCTCACTGGGTCGCCCAGACTGGAGTGCAGTGGCCGCTCCTGGTCACCGCAGCCTCGACCTGCTGGGCTCCGGCGATCCTCCCACCTCAGCCTTCCGAGTAGCCGGAATTACAGGCGCGTGCTACCACGCCTGGCTAATTTTTTGATTTATTGTAGAGATGAGGTCTCGCCTGCCTAGGCGGGTCTCGAACCCATGGGCTCAGGCAATCCACTCACTTCAGCCTCCCAAAGGCGCGGGATTACAGGCTGAGCCATGGAGCCTGGCTGAAAAGTCTCACTTTTATTTCTATATTCACATTTATTATTTGAATGTTTTGTGACAAGCATGTATCACTTTTACGATTTAAAAAAATTCAGTTCCCAGATGCCCAATCCTGATTCAATCATGTTTATAAAGTATAGTAATAATCATTTGTCAACCATAGTTCTGAGATTATAAAAACTTTTGTACATATTTTTATTGCTGTTGCCTCAAACAAAGAACCTCTACTCCTCACTCTCACAGAAGAGATGGGCAGGTCTGTGGAGGAGCACCTAGTGAGAGGACTGATTTCTTTATTATTTCAATATATGATAGCTGACCGTGCCCAGAAAAAACCAAAAACAGAGCAAAATTCATCTGTAAAAAGGCCAGACAGTATGAGACTTGAGAAAACAAAACAAGGGAGAATGGCAAGGATCCTACAAGTGATGTTTCAAGTTTGCTGGGCCGTCTGAGACTCTCTAAAAGAAGTACAGTTTGTATAACATAAAACTTGTGGGAGAATCTGCCCCAGTAGTTTCCTGAATGCCTACAGAAGCTGATTCAGGATAGGGGTTACTAGAGCAGGTTTTTAAAGATAAAGACTGGTTTGTTTGGGAAATGGATACCCTCTAGAGAACAGAACTTTCATCTGTGTTTTAAAAATAGGCTTAATGCCATTTTCATTGTTTCCCCTACCTCCCTCCTATTCATGAGACTTTGATCTTGACAACTGCAGTTTCGCTAAGCACAGTATTTTTTTGGAACATAGCTACTAAGGATGGCAAAGGATTTGAGAGAGTGACATTTTATAAAACACTTGAAAGTCAGTACAATCTGGGTTCAAATCTAAATTCCATTTCAAGCTGCAATGCCATGGGCAATTCACCTACCCTCATCTCTGAATGAAATGGAGACAATATAGTGTAATGAGTGAAAATGACAGATTTTAAAACATTTAAGCGAAGTAACTCATGTATAGAAAACCCCCGACAAATGGGAGGCATGATTTTTATATTACAAGACCTTTGACCAGAGTATGGGGGTGGGCAGGGGATAGAGAGAAAAGCACCTTAAGTGTTTCTCCAGTCAGTCCATTGGGACTAGATGTCTGGCTTTCTAATTTGCTAAGGATGAATTGATTCCATATTCCATATTCAGCCCGTGCAAAATATAAGTACATTTGACAGAATACAGCAAAGTTAGAATTTATATTGTAAGCTATTTTTAAAAGTGCCTGGTTAGCAAATTAAACCAGCTGTGAAAATATCCTGGTTTCCATTCATAACAAATACGAGACGAGCCATTCTCCTTTAAAAAATCTGGCCTCATGGCAGCATAGTTCATTCTACATAATTCATTCCTAAGGGCTTCAGAGACATCATTTTCTTAAGACAGACCAAAATTAAACTATTTTCTAGGGGGAAAAAAAAGACGAGGGAGGAGTTTCTTTCTACAGGTTTTTGGTAAATCCTATGAATCACTGGCCCTTTCCATTTAGAAGACTAATGTCTGAATAAAAAATAGTAGTATGTCAGTACTTTAAGGCAGTCTTAACTGTTTTTTCTTTAAAAGGACATATGAAAAACCAGTCTGCTCTGCCACACTATTTTTCAAATTCTGTGACAGAAAGAATGGAAAAAAAAACTACTCACTGCTACCAAAAAAGCTAGCTACTCAGCAGACTCTCAACGTCAGGTTTAAAACCATTCATCCCTTAAGAAGAGATATGAATTATTTAGGATGTTGAATAAGTTATATTATTTATAATTTCTGTTCCTTTAAGAAAACAATTTGCTATTTAAATAAAGATCAGAAGTGTAAATAACCAAATGGAACAGAATTTCAGCAAGTACTATTCAAATAAATTCACCCTTGGATTGTAAGAAAACTATTAATTTAGTTCACTTCATAAAGGCATTGCTGAGAAAAGGATGTACCATTTGATACTTTCTTTGGAAATCAACCAAACAGAATTAGTTCAGTTTGGAACATACTGAGCTTTAAAGCCTTTGCTAAAGCATAACATAAATTTTGATTAAGCAAGTGTGAAAAACTACAAAGTCAACTTTCTTGTCCCTCCAGTTAGTCAGTCTATAAATAGAAGTAAGGCATTAGCAGCCACCAGAGCAACTGGTGAGTTCCAGTTCCACAGTGTCTCCAATGTATACATCCCCAGCAAACACGCTCTCAGCATGTTTAGCCAAAGTGCTTCCAGTGATCTGTAATAGGACCCGTTTAAAATAAACTGTGACTCACTGTTTGCTTTCTTCACCAGGAGGTGGAGTCTTGCCATGACCTTCCATTACAAAATCCTCCTGTTCCACCTGCAAAGACAAGCACCATAGGTCAGCAGCAGTCAGTGATTACAGTGCGACTCCCTCCAAGTACCAGGACCTGCCCTCTGCAGAACCACAGGGCCACTTCACTACGGTGCCTAGAACAGAAGCCTGTGCCAATAGTTTTCAAACTGCAGGTTTGCTTAAGGCACTTCTTGGGTAACTAGATTTGCAGAATGAAAAAGGAAGCATGCTAATCTGTAAATCTTATAATTATGACAAAGCTTTAGCATCCAGAATATAAAGGAGCAGTTATGAATCAATGAGAAAAAGAGAACCTACTAGAAGAATGTGCAAAATACCTGAGTAGGAATTTCACTGAAAATAACACATAAACAGTTTCTAAACCTATGAAAAGCTGTTCAATTTCATGTTGGTGAAGAAAATTACAAATTTTTAAAAGTGGACATGCAAATGTAAACCATTTCACAACTGCCAGGTTAGCTAAAATTAAAGTCAGGCAATATCAAGTGTTGACAATGGAACAGCAGCAACTCTCAGTCATTACTAGTGGGAGGGTAAATTGGTATAACTACTTTGAAAAACAGTTTGCCCCCGCGGGTTCAAGACTCACCTGGGCAACTTTGCGAGACCTCATCTCTACAATAAATCAAAAATTAGCCGGGCGGGGTAGCACGTGCCTATAGTTCCAGTTACTTGGAAGGCTAAGGCAGAAGGATCACTGGAGCCCAGCAGGTTGAGGCTGCGGTGGCCGAGAGCGACCACTGCACTCCAGTATGGGCGACAGAGTGAGACTCCAACTCAAAAAAAAAAAAAAAAAAAGAAAAAGAAAAACAGTTTGCCATTATCTAGTACATTTGAGCATGTATTTACCATATGAACTAATAATTGCACTTCTAGCTATATACCCTAAAGAAATTTTAGCACATATACAAAAATATTTACAGTGGTATCATTTTTAATAATTAAAATGACAAGACCTCATCTCTACAATAAATCACAAAATTAGTCGAGCATGGTGGCGTGTGCCTGTAGTTCCAGCTACTTGGAAGACTGAGGCAGAAAGATCGCTTGAGCCCAGCAGGTTGAGGCTGCGGTGGCTGGGAATGTGCCACCCTCCTCCAGCCTGGGTGACAGAGTGAGACTCAAATTCAAAAAAAAAATTTAAAAAAGGACAAACATCAATCAGTAGTAAAACAGATAAATAGGCTATGGTGTTTTTGGACAACAGAATGCTATACTGTATGAAAATGAATGAACTACAGCTACATAGCTACCTAGATGAGTTACAAAAAGGTGTAATCAAGTAAAATAAGCAAGTCACAAAATAATACATACACAGTATTGCTCATTAATATCAAGTTCAAATATATACATTTTGAAGCCATATATCTGTGTATATATATAGGCATGTATAAAAACTATAAAGAAAAGGCCAGGCGCTGTGGCACATGCTGGTAGCTACTTGGAAGGCTGAGGAAGGAGGAGCTCTAGAGCCCAAGAGTTCCAGGTTGTAGCAAGCAGTGACCTGTGAATAGTCACTGCACTCCAGTCTGGACAACATAGTGAGACCCTATCTCTTTAAAAAAAAAAAAAAAAACAACTAGCCGGGCTCGGTGGCTCAGCCTGTAATCCTGTGCCTTGGGATGCTGAAGTGAGTGGATTGCCTGAGGCTGCGGGTTCGAGACCCCCTGGGCAACTTGGTGAGACCTCATCTCTACAATAAGTCAAAAACTAGCCGGGCGTGGTAGCGCGTGCCTGCAGTTCCAGCTACTCGGAAGGCTGAGGCAAAAGGATCGCCGGAGCCCAGCAGGTAGAGGCTGCGGTGGCCAGGAGCATGCCACTGCACTCCAATCTGAGCAACAGAATGAGACTCCAATTCAAAAAAAAAAAAGAAAGGAAAAAACTAATATATAGTTATTACTTATAACTAATATATAAAATTCAGGTAGTGGCTGTCTGAGGGAGGAAGGGAAAGAGGGAATTCAATCAGAGACGCGTACATGAGAGGTTGTGGGGGCATGATTATGTTCTGTTTTTTGGCCTATGCAGTAGGCATATGGGTGTTTATTCATATTCTTTTAGCTGTGTGAGTGTATGTACGCATTTTATTTTTCTTTTGAGTTGAAGTCTCACTCTATCACCAAGGCTGGAGTGCAGTACCATGCTCATGGCCACTGCAGCCTCGACCTGCTGAGTTCTGGTGATCTTTCCAGTCTGGCTAATTTTTTTCATTTATTGCAGAGATGAGTTCTCACCAAGTTGCCCAGCCTGGTCTCGAACTCATAGGCTCAGGCAATCCTCTCACCTCGGCCTCCCAAAGTGCTGGGACTACAGACTGAGCCACCGAGCCTGGCCAATAAAAAAATTAAAGTTACAGGCCGAGCACAGTGGCTTACGCCTATAATCCCAGCACAGGTTCAAGAACAGCCTGTGCAAGTTGGCGAGACCTTATCTCTACAATAAATCAAGAAAAATTAGCCAGGCATGATGGCATATACCTATAGTTCCAGCTACTTGGAAGGATGAGGTGGAAGGATCACCTGAGCCCAGTAGGTCGAGCTACAGCAGCCATGAGCATGCGCTGCACTCCAGCCTGGGCAACAGAGTGAGACTCCGACTCAAAAAGGAGGGAAAAAAAGCTATATTTAATACATGTACATGATTTTAAGTCAAATAATGCCACAGGTTTACAAACAAAAAAAATTCTCCATGCCTGCTCCACCCCCCACAACACATATCCATTCCTGCTCCCATCCTTCCAATATAACTTACCACTTTAATTCAAATCAATATTCAGCACTAACAGTGCTATTACTAAGTAAATACTATATATAGTTGAATCATATGGAATGGTATAATTAAATCTCCTTTCTTATATAATTTTTGGTTTCCCTGGAACTAACAATTACTGCTTCCTCTTCTTATGTTCTTTCCCTTTTTTTTTTCCAGTTTAGTATTTGTTATATATTTTTCATTAATTCATCCTCAAACTCTCCAACAGAGCTGTAAATCTCCTCCTAATCAGTTCAAACACTTCAGGTAATGTATTAGTTTCATTTGGTCTTGGAGACATTCCTCAGGGGTTGCTCCTACTCCCGTCTGGATTATTTGCTCTCTAGGCTGCTAAATCGCTGACTTCTTGCCAGGGATGTCTCTTCTCCTTCATCTCTGGAATTCCCTCCTCTCTCTCCTATGTTGGAGCATCTGTTTCCCAGATTGTTTGTCTCTTTTATGGTTTACTCCCTGGTTCAGATGGAGCATGTAGTCCAGTGATTCCTAATAAAAGGTATATAAGAGGTTAATTTTTTGAGATCTTGAATGACAGAAATGCCCATGTCTTAATCCAATGCATATTACTGACATACAATTTTTTTAACCTATATATTTAATTAAATATACAAGTAAAGTTGGTAAGCATTTTTCCCTCCAGAATTTTGAAGGTGATGCTCCACTGTCATCTAGCTCCCAGAGTTGCAATCTAGAAGTTTGGTATTATTCTAAGTCCTAATGTTTTGGATGTGACTTGTTTCTTCTATTAAAACTTTCAGGTCCTCATTAGTATAGTACTGAATAAAAAAGAGGACAATAAAAAAAACCCCAAGCTTTTCAGAATTTTCTATTTATCCTTAGTTTCTAAAAATACAATTCACTAAGTATGGTTCTTTTGCCATTTATTAAGCTGGTACTGTTTCTAGATTGCATGTGTAATCTAGAAACTCAGTTTCTTCAGGTTTGGGACACTTTCTCTACTTATTTAATTGACAATTTCTTCCCCTCCAATATCTGTTCTCTCCTTCTGAAATCCTTGTTACTCTGTGTTGAATCTCTGAAAGTGACCAATTTTCTTTTTTGTCTCTTATTTATTTATTTATGGTGTAGGGTCTTGCTCTGGCTTCCAGGCTGGAGTTCAGTAGCATAATCATAGTTCACTGCAGCATCAAACTCCTGGGCTCAGGTGATCCTCCTGCCTCAGCCGTCCAAGTAGCTGGGACTACACACGTGCACCACTATGCCTGGTTAATTTTATTTATATATATTTTTTCAGAGACAGCGTCTTCCTATGTTGTTCAGGCTGCATTTTTATATCTTTGACTTTTTTTTTTTTTTAATTTCTGGCAGATTCTCTCGATTTTCTTTTCTTTTGTTTTCTTTTTTGAGTCGGAGCCTCACTCTGTCGCCTGGGCCAGAGTGCAGTGGCATGCTCACGACCACCAAATCCTCGACCTGTTGGGCTCAGGCAATCTTTCCACCTCAGCCTTCCAAGGGGCTGGAACTACACCTGCCCGGCTAATTTTTCAATTTATCGTGGAAATGAGGTCTCACCAAGTTGCTCAGGCTGGTTTCAAACAAAATGCTGGAATTACAGGTGTGAGCCACCACGCCTGGCCTCAACTTTACTTTCTAAATCTTCAAATATATTTTTAAATTTATTCTATTTTAATTGAATTTCCTTTTAAAGTTGGAGTCTCACTTTATCACCCAGGCTAGAGTACAGTGACATGCTTATGGCCACCCCAGTGTCAACTCACTGGGCTCAGGCAATCCTATTGCCTCAGTCTTCCAAGTAGCTGTAACTACAGGTGCACACTACCATGCCCCGTTAATTTTTAAAAATTTATTTATTGTAGAGATGAGTTCTCGCCAAGTTGCCCAGACTGGTCTCGAACCCCCAGGCTCAGGCAATCCTCTTACCTAGGCCTTCCAAAGTGCTGGGATTATAGCCTAGAGCCACCACGCCTGGCCTAATTGAATTGTTTAGGATCTCTTTTTCATTCTCTAAACAGTCCTTTTTTCAGTCTCCTACTCTTGTTCTACTCTTACAATATCTTCTCTTATCGCTGAGGATATTATAGAATGTTTTTGTTTTGCTTGTTTTTGTTTTCTTCTGTCCCCTCCAGGTTCCTCTTTTATTATTAGTTTGGTCACCAATTTTTTTTTTTTGAGTTGGAGTCTCACTCGGTCGCCCAGGATGGAGTGCAGTGGCATGCTCACTGTCACCCCAGCGTCAACCTGCTGGGCTCAGGCGATCCTTCCACCTCAGCCTTCCAAGTAGCTGGAACTATAGGAGCGCGCTACCATGCCCAGCTAATTTTTGATTGATTGTAGAGCTGAGGTCTCGCTAAGTTGCCCGGGTTAGTCTCGAATCTGTGGGCTCAGGCAATCCACTTGCCTCAGCCTCCCAAAGTGCTGGGATTACAGTGGTCACTATTTTTTGTACACAAATTTTCATCAAATGTCTGATCATCAGCCGGGCTCGGTGGCTCAGCCTGTAATCCCGTGCCTTTGGGAGGCTGAGGTGAGTGAATTGCCTGAGCCCGCGGGTTGGACACCCGCCTGGGCAGCGAGACCTCATCTCTACAATAAATCAAAAAATCAGCCGGGCATGATAGTGCATGCCTGTAGTTCCGGCTACTTGGAAGGCTGAGGCGGAAGGATTGCCGGAGCCCAGCAGGTCGAGGCTGCGGTGGCCGGGAGAGGCCACTGCACTCCAGTCTGGGCGACAGAGTGAGACTCCAACTCAAAAAAAAAACAAATGTCTGATCATCCTTGACTATTCACTGACACTTAAAAGTGAGACTCCAAAGAGCTTGGAAGTTCTCTTTGTGTATGGAAAAATGGAAGGATGGAAGCAGAGGGGGCAAAAGGTTGCTTATGCAGTGGTTAGCTTTCTCTTTAAAAAAACAAAATTTGAGCTGGACTCAGTGGCTCAGCCTGTAATCCCACGCTTTGGGAGGCTGAGGTGAGTGGATTGCCTGAGCCCGGGGGTTTGAGACCCGCCTGGGCAACTTGGCGAGACCTCATCTCTACAATAAATCAAAAATTAGCCGGGCATGGTAGCGCACGCCTGTAGTTCCAGCTACTTGGAAGGCTGAGGCGGAAGGATCACCGGAGCCCAGCAGGTCAAGGCTGTGGTGGCCGGGAGCGGACACGGCACTCCAGTCTGGGCGCCGGAGTGAGACTCCAACTCAAAAAAAAAATAAATTTGTAGAGATGAGATCTTGCTATGTTGCCTAGGCTGGTCTTGAACTGCTGGGCTCAAGCAATTCTCTTGCCTCAGCCTCCTAAAGTGCTGGAATTACAGGTGTGAACCACCGCTTCCAACCTTATTCCTGAAATTTTAAGGTTAATTTTTTTAAATGACATGATATAGATCAAAGCTCATTCTTTTTGCACATAGATATCAAATTGTTCAAGCACCATGTGTTGAAAAATCATTCTTTCTCCACTGAACTGTCTGTACAAAATTGCTTTTCTCAAAAATTATTTGTCCATATACATGTGGCTCAATGTTTTGACTCTTCTGTTCAACTTATCAATCTGTTTTGTTGTTGTAGTTTTTGCTGATACCAGTGTCTTGATTACTGTAGTTTTTGGAGTTTTTTTGAGTCAAAGTCTCACTCTGTTGCCCAGGCTGGAGTACAATGGCATGCTCACGGCTAACGCAGCTTTGTCCTGCTTGGCTCAGGAGATCTTTCCACCTCAGCCTTCCAAGTAGCTGGAACCACAGGTGTGTACCACCATGCCCAGCTTATTTTTTGTACTGTAGAGACGAGGAGTTGCCAAGTTTCCCAGGCTCGTCTTGAACCCCCAACTCCCCCATAAAGGTATGTTGGAGTCCTAATCCCTAGTACTTTAGAATGTGACCTTATTTGAGGATAGGGTCTTTATAAAAGTAATCAAATTAAAATAAGGTCATTAGGTTGGGCCCTAAGCCAACATGACTGGTTTCCTTATAAAAAGGGAAAATTTGGACACAAAAACCAAATCACATAGGGAGAACACCATGTGAAGATTGAAGTTATACTGTCATAAGCCAAGAAGCTACAATAGTTGCTTTGTTTTTCAAATAACAAATTTTGGCCAAAACAACTTGTGAGATAAAAGAAGAAGCTACAAGAGAAGCTAGAAGTCAGAAGCTAGAAAAGAGAGCTAGAACAGATTCTTCCTTAGATCCTTCACAGTGATCCCAACTCTGTCAATACCTTAATCTTAGACTTCCTAGCCTCCAGAACTGAGAATAAATTTATTGTTTAAGCCCCTCAGTTTGTGATGCTTTGTTATGGCAGCCCCAGCACACTAATACAGCTATTGTATGTCCTCTGCATTTCCACATGCATTTTAGAAGTCAGCTTTTCCATTTCTATTTTTTTTTTAAAGTCTGGTTGGGTATGGTGGCTCTCGCTTGTAATCCCAGCACTTTTGGCGGGAGGATTGCTTAAGCCCAGGAGTTCAAGACCAGCTTGAGCAACAAAGTGAGACCCTGTCTCTACAGAAAATAAAAAAATTAGCCAGGCATGGTGGTTCGCACCTGGAGCTCCAGCTATTCAGGGGGTTTAGGAGAAAGAATTGCCTGAGCACAGGAGGTCACAGCTGCAGTGAGCCATGATCATGTCAATGCACTCCAGCATGGGTGACAGAGTGAGACCTCTACTAAGGAAAAAAAAGTCTGCTAAGATTTTTTATAGAGATTGAATTGAATCTAAAGATCAATTTCTAAATAGACTTTTCTGACCTTTGAACACGGTATACATCTCCATTTATTTAGGTCACCTTTAATTTCTGTCAATTTTTACAATTTTCAGTGTGTAAGTCTTGTACATATTTCTCAGCTTTATCCTTAAGTGCTTAATATTTTTAAACTATTGCAAATGGTATTTTTTAGAATATCAATTTCTGATTATTCATTGCTATACAACTGATTTTTGTAAATTCACTGTGTATCCTAAAACTTGCTAAACTCACTGATTAGTTCTAGTGTTCTAGTAGCTTTTTTGTTTTTGAGTAGGAGTGTCACTCTCAGGCTGAAGTGCAGTGGTACACTCATAGCTCACTGTTCACAACCATTGCAGCCTCAGTCTGCTGGGCTTAGGTGATCCTTCAGCATCAGTCTTCCAAGGAGCTGGAACCACTGCCGTGCAGCACCATGTCCAGCTAATTTTTTTATTTATTGTAGAGATGAGGTCTCACCAAGTTACCTAAGCTGGTCTTGAACCCCTGGACTCAGGCAATCCTTTCACCTCCACCTCCTAAAGTGTTGGGATTATAGGTGTGAGCCATCGTGCCCATCTCTGGTAGCTTGTTTTGGAGTTTCTATCACATTGTCTACATAGACAACCATATGGCCTGCAATTAAGGTTGGTTTTAACTCTTCCTTTCCAATTTGGATGGCTTTTTACTTTTCTTGTCTTATTTCCCTGGTTAGAACCTCAAAAACAATGTTAAATAATTTAAATAGACCAGGCTCAGTAGCTCAGCCTGTAATCCCAGCACTTTGGGAGGCCAAGGCAAGGGACTGCCTAAGCCCGTGGGTTTGAGACCAGCCCTGGTAACTTGGCCAGACCACGTCTCTACAATAAATAAAAAATTAGCCAGGCATGGTAACGTGCACCTGTAGTTCCAGCTATGTAGAAACCTGAGACAGAAGGATCACTGGAGCCCAGCAGTTCAACACTGGGGTGGCTGTGAGTGTGCCACTGCACTGCAGCCTGGGTGACAGATAAGACTTCAACTAAAAAAAAACCAATAATAATGTAAGTACTGAAATTGGATGCCCCTTTTTAAAAAATTATTCATCTGAAAATTAAAGCATTCCATCTTTCACCATTAAGTTTAACGTCAACTGTAAGCTTTTCATAAAAGTCCTTTATCAAGTTCAGTAGTTCTAACCCTAGTTTGCAGAGAGTTGTTTTTTTTTAAAATCAGGAATGGATGGTGAATTTGACAAATTATTTTTTCTGTGTCTGTTAAGATGATCATATGGTTTTTCTTTTCAAGTTTGTTAATGTGATAAGTTACACTGATTTGATTTTTCCACTGGTAAACTTACCCTGCATTCCTGGGATAAGTCCCACATGGTCATGTATTCATTTTTTTTTTTTTTTTGAGGTGGAGTTTCACTCCGTCATCCAGATTGGAGTGCAATGACCGCTCCCAGCCCCCGCAGCCTCTACCCACTGGGCTCCGGTGATCCTTCCGCCCCAACCTTCCGAGTAGCCAGAATTTCAGGCGCATGCTACCACACCCGGCTGATTTTTGATTTATTGTAGAGATGAGGTCTCGTCAAGTTGCCCAGGCAGGTCTCGAACCTGCGGGCTCAGGCAATCCACTCATCTCAGCCTCCCAAAGGTGCGGGATTACAGGTTGAGCCCAGCTGTATTATTCTTTTTATATATTGGTGAGTTCAATATGCTAAAATTTTGTTTAGAAGTTTTGCATCTATGTTCAGGAGAGATACTGGCCTGTAGGTTTCTTTTCTTGCCTTGTCTTTGTCTGGTTTTGGTATCAGAGTAATACTGGCCTCATGGAATAAGTTGAAAAGTATTCCTTTCTCTTCTAGTGAAATTATGCTGATTCACATATAAGAACATATGCATATAAGAACATATGCATATATACTCCTGTTTTCCTTCTCTTGGCCTGATGCTACTGTTATTATGCATCACCCTTTATATAAATGTTACAAATCTACAATACAGTCCCATTATTTTTGTTAAAACCATAAAAAAAAGGGGTTTTGGTTTTTTTTGAGACAGGGTCTTGCTATGTTGCCCAGGCTGGACTCAATCTCCTTTGCTGAAGTGATCCTCCTCACTTCAGCCTCTCGAGCAGTTGGGAATACAGGCACACACCACCATACTTGGCCATAAATTATCTTTTAAAGAGATTTAAAGAATATTTTTAAAAGTCTTATCTATTTATGTATGTAGTTTCTATTTCCTGGGCTCTTTGTTCTATTGTGTAGATTTATATGTCCTTCCTGTATCATTTTCATTCTCCTTTTAAATGTTTCTTGTGATATTTGATATAGTTTTTGCTGGCAATTAATTATTTCTGCTTTTCTAAGTCTGAAACAGACTTTTCTTTCACTTTTGAAAGAATTTTCACAGGCTACAGAATGCAAGATCAATAGTTTTTTCTCTTAGTACTGTATTTATTTTTTATTTATCTATTTTTTTGAGTTGGAGTCTCACTATGTTGCCCAGGCTGGAGTGCAGTGGCATGCATTGACCTGTTGGGCTCAGGCGATCCTTCCGCTTTAGCTTTTCAAGCAGCTGGAACTACAGGCGTGCCCTATCATGCTCGGCTAATTTTTTTGTAGAGATGAGGTCTCGCCAAGTTGTGCGGGCTGTTCTTGAACCCGTGGGCTCAGGCAATCCCCTCACCTCGGTCTCCCAAAGTGCTGGGATTATAGGCTTGAGTTATCGCACCTGACCTCTCTTAGTACTTTAAAGATGTTGTTTTACTGTCATCTTCTCTGCATTGTTCCCAAAGAGAAATGCACTGCTCTCCTAATCTTTATTACTTTGTCAACAGTGTTTTTCATCTGGTTGCTGTTCTTTATCCCTGGTTTTGAGCAATTTGATTATGATGTTCTTTGGTGTGGTTTTCTTTGTGCTTCTTATACTTTAGGTACATTGAGCTTCTTGGATCTGTGGGTTTATAGTGTTTTTCTTTGTTTTGTTTTTTGATTCAGAGTCTCACTGTGTTGCCCAGGCTGGAGTGCAGTGGCATGCTTATGGCCACCACAGAATCGGCCTCTGGGCTCAGGTGATCCTTCCGCCTCAGCCTTCCAAGTAGCTGGAACCACAGGTATGCACCACCATGCCCAGCTAATTTTTTGATTTATTGTAGAGACGAGGTCTTGCCAAGTTGCTGAGGCTGGTCTCAAACCCCTGGGCTCAGGCAATCCTCGTCTCAGCCTCCCAAAGTGCTGGGTTTACAGGTTTGAGTCACTGAGCCGGGTCTCTATTGCTATGTCTTTAAAGGTCATCAATTTTTTATTCTGTATTGTCTAATCTGCCACTAATCCTATTCAGTATGTATTTTATCTCATAGAATATAGTTTTCAACTCTATAAATCTGATTTGGGTCTTTTTTTTTTATCTTCCAAGTTTTTACTTGATTTTTTTAACATCTGAAATACAATTATAATATGTTTTAATATTCTTGTCTGCTAATTCTAGCACCTGTGACAGCTGTTGGTTGGTTTCAAATAGATTTTTCTCTTCCCTTTGGTGTGGAAGGTTTTTGCAGCCCTGATAATCTCTGCTTAAATACCAGACATTGTGAATTTTACCTTGCTGGGTGTTGAATATTTTTGTATTCCTATAAATATTTTTAAGCTTTATTCTGGGACACAGTTAAATTACTTTGAAATAGTTTGTCCTTTTTTGGGTCTTGCTTTTAGGATCTTTAAGCTAGACCACAGCAGTGTTCAGTTAAGGGCTAATTATTGTCTACTACAGGGCAAGAATCTACCAGTACTACTGCTGAGTTCTTTATGTAATGCACTGTGAATTGTGAGGTTTTTCCAGTTTGGCTGGTAGAAACAGGCACTATTACTGGCACTGTTAAATACAAAGCAGTGTTCCCTCTAATCTTCTTGGAAAGGTACCCCTTCCTACTCCAGGGGTACCTCTCCATGTGCCAAAAAGTATTCTGCTGAATATTCAAAGTGAACCCTTCACAGATTTCCAGAGTTTTCTCTCTGTGAATCTCCCTTCTTCAATACTCTGCCCTGTAATCTCTAGTTCCCTTAGTCTTCCCAGACTTTTTTTTTTTTTTTTTTTGAGTTGGAGTTTCACTCTGTTGGCCAAGCTCGAGTGCAGTGGTATGCTCACGGCCACCAGAGCCTCGACTTGCTAGGTTCAGGTAATCCTTCCACCTCAGCCTTCCAAGTAGCTGGAACTACAGGTATGTGCTACCACACCCAGCCAATTTTTAATTTATTTATTGTAGAGAAGAGGTCTTGTCAAGTTGCCCAGGCTGTTCTTGAACCCTTGGGCTCAGGCAATCCCCTCACCTCAGCCTCACAAACTGCTAGGATTACAGGTTTGAGCCAGTGCGCCCGGCCCAGTTCTTCCAGACTCTTAACTGAGTAACCTCAACTGGAGGGTCCACTGGGCTTTGCCTAGCCTCCCTCTCCTACTCAGTCTAGAAACTCTCCAAGCCAGTATACAGAGTGACTCACTTTGTTTTCCATCCTTAGAGATCACTGTCCTTCATTATCTGATGTCTAGTGTCTTGAAAACCATTGTTTCAAATATGTTTTGTCTGCTTTTTAAGGTGTTGCTGTTATTTCAGGTGGTGGTGGGGGTGGTTAGGTAAATCTAGTCCGGTGCCTGTTATTCCATCTTGCCTGAAACAGAAGTCTCAATGACTTTTTTAAAAAATTGGGTAAGATACATAAGACATAAAATTTACCATCCTAACCATTTGAAAGTGAACAGTGGCATTAATTTTTTTTTTTTTTTTTTTTTGAGATGGAGTCTCATTCTGTCACTCAGACTGGAGTGCAGTGGCTGGTCCCAGCCACTGCAGCCTCGACCTGCTGGGCTCTGGCGACCCTTCCGCCTCAGCCTTCCGAGTAGCTGGAATTACAGGCAAGCACTACCATGCCTGGCTGATTTTTTTGATTTATTGTAGAGATGAGGTCTCATCAAGTTCCCAGGCGGGTCTCGAACCCGCGGGCTCAGGCAATTCACTCACCTCAGCCTCCCAAAGCGCGGGATTACAAGCTGAGTCACCGAGCCCGGCTCAGTGATATTAATTATTGACATTGTTGTGTGATATGGTTTGAATGTTTTTGTCCCCTCCAAAACTCATACTGAAACTTAATTTCCCTAATGCAACAGTATTGAGAAGTGTGGCCTTTGGGAGATGACTGAGTCCTGAGGGCTCGTGAATGGGATTAGGTGCCCTCATAAAAGGACTTGGAAAAGGGAGTTCACCCCTTTTGCCTATCTTTCTTCTGCCACGTAAGGAGACACTGTTTCTCCTCTCCAGAGGATGCAGCATCAAGGTGCCTCCTTGGAAGCAGAGAGTAACCCTCATCAGACAACCGAACCAGCTGGTGCCCTGATGTTGGACTTCCCAGCCTACAGAATTGTGAGAAAATTAAATTCTTTTCTTTATAAATTACCCAGTCTAAGGTATTTTTGTTACAGCAGCATAAACAAACAAAAGATATTGTGGAAACCTTCACCACCATCTCCGGAAATTTTTCATCTTTCCATCTGAAACTCTGTACCCCTCAAACAGTAATTTCCCACTCCCCACTACTATTTTACATTTTGTCTCTATGAATCTGACTATTCCAGTTACCTTATAGAAGCAGAATCATATGGTATTTGCCTTTGCATGACTGGCTAAAGCATGTCTTCAAGATTCATCTATGTTGTAACGTGTTGGAATTTCCTCCCCTTTTTAAGGTTACATATTCCATTATACATATATACCATATTTTGTTTATCTACTCATTTTTCTTTTTCTTTAGTTGGAGTCTCACTCTGTTGCCCAGACTGGAGTACAGTGGCATGCTCATGGCCACCACAACCTCGACCTGCTGGGCTCAGGTGATCCTTCTAGCTCATCCTTCTAAGTAGATGGGACTACAGGCCTGCACCACCATGCCTGGCTGATTTTTTTTTTTTTTAATTTACTACAGAGATGAGGTCTCACCAAGTTACCCAGTCTGGTCTTGAAACCCTGGGATCACACAATCCTCTCACCTCCCTTCCCAAAGTGCTGAGATTACAGGCATGAGCCACCACACCTGGCCTATTCATCTTTCAATGGACACTTGGATTGCTCTTCCACCTTAGCAACTGAGAATAATGCAGTGAACGCGAGTATACAAATATCTGTTCTAGTCTCTGTTTTCAATTCCCAATTTTTTTTTTTTTTTTTTTTTGAGACAGGGTCTTGCTCTATTGCCCAAGCTGGAGAGCCATGGCACAATCATAGCTCATTATAGCCTTGAACTCCTAGGCTCAAGCAATCCTTCTGCCTCAGTCTTCTGAGTAATTAGAACTATCCAATGACTTTTTAATACTAAATGGAATCTCCTTTCTGGGTTGCTATTTCTCCTTGCCCTCTAAGTAATATCTAACACAGTAGCAATCTTTACCCTTTTGAAAATCCTTGTCTTGCTCTGGACTACATTCTTCCATTTCTTTTACTCTTCCTCATCCAATCTTAAGACCATTGGATTTATTCCTCTGACTTAAAAAGCTTTTCCTTGTCTGGGCTTGGTGGCTCAGCCTGCAATCCCAGCACTTTGGGAGGGCAAGGTGAGTGGATTGCCTGAGCCCGTGGGTTCAAGACCAGCCCGGGCAACTTGGCAAGACCTTCTCTCAACAATAAATCAAAAATGAGCTGGGCGTGGTAGTGCGTGCCTGTAGTTCTGGCTACTTGGAAGGCTGAAGCGGGAAGGATCACTGGAGCCCAGCAGGTTGATGCTGGGGAGGCCTTGAGTGTGCCACTGCACTCCAGCCTGGGCAACAAAATGAGACTCCAACCCCCCCGCCAAAAAAAAAGAAAAAGAAAAATGCTTTTCTTGTATATTGTTACATGAAAGCTTCACATCATTCAGGTACCAGCTTTAGTTCCATCTTTTTGAATAGATCTTTCCTAACCAGTCCAGATGAAATAGCCTCCACACTCAGCCATTCTCTAGCACAACACACATCACTATCTGAAAGGCTTATGGTATTTGCTCATGTGTCTTATTGTCTGTCTCCTCCAACCAGAAATACAAATTCTGTGAGGCAGGCTCTGATTGTCTTATTCACTATAAGCCTGGTACAAAGAAGATGTTCGATAGGGGCTTTCTGATTGACAGATATCTCTGCTTCTTTCTCCTACTACCCTCTAAGTATTTATCTCCCTGTGTTCAGTCCTTGGACATCTCTCATTACATTCTGCCACAGTGATTTCATTTAATCTCACAGTTTCAACTATTAAATCTGAGTGATATCCAATTCTCGGTTTCCATCCCTAACCTATCCTGCCTCTAGTTCCATATACTTACAAACACTGACACGTGGATAGTATGCCAGCATCTCAAATTCTGTGTTCAGTACAGAACTCACTGTATTCATTCCTAATGTTGCTTTTCTTACATTTCCTATTTCTGACAATAGAACTCTCAGATTTCTGGTCACTTAGTCTGACACCCTGATGTCACCCTTGATTTATTCTTTTCCCTTTCTTCAATATCAAGTAAGTTGATAACTCCTATACATTTTATCGATGTTTCCAATCATTCCCTCTATTCCAGGTACTGCAGTTAGTTTAAAAAGAAAATGTACATATATCCTGAAAGCTGAGAAGTCAGCGAATATATTGGAGAACAGAATCAATATTCAAAGTGGTCTCAGCACACTAAGGAATGGTGGGAGGTTCTAAAAATTTTTTAATTGAGGGATAATTTACAAGCAGAAAAACACAAAAACTCCAAGTATAGAGCTCAATGAACTGTAGATATGGTTGCACCTGTAAGTACCATGCAGATCAAGAAAACACATTTCCATCTCCCAAGGAAAATTCCTCATGCCCTTTCTTTCAAATACCCCCCATCACATAAAAGAGCTTTACATGTTTATGAACTTCATATAATTGGAATCTGGCAGCACGTATAACTTTGTGCCTATGTTTTCCACTCAATATAATATTTTTGAGATTCATCCATGTTGTTATATTCATCAAGAGTTCAATTTTTTTTTTTAAGGTTTTTTTTTTTTTGTTTTTTGAGTTGGAGTCTCACTCTGTCACCCAGACCAGAGAGCAGTGGCCGCTCCCGGCCACTGAAGCCTCGACCTGCTGGGCTCCAGTGATCCTTCCGCCTCAGCCTTCCAAGTAGCTGGAGCTACAGGCGTGCACTACCACGCTCGGCTAATTTTTGATTTATTGTAGAGATGAGGTCTCATCAAGTTGCCCAGGCAGGTCTCGAATCTGCAGGCTCAGGCAATCCACTCACCTTGGCCTCTCAAAGTGCTGAGATTACAGACTGAGCCACTGAGCCCAGCCAATTTTCCATATTCTTAATGGTGTCAGTTGATAAACTGAAGCTTAAAAATGTTTTATAAAGTTCAATTTAATAACTGCTCCCTTTTCTAGTTAGTGCTTTTTGCATCCTACCAAGAAATTTTCATACGCTTCCTAAAGCCATGAAGATGTCTCTTATGTTGTTCCCTAAAGGCATTAACATTTTCGCCCTCACAGTTAGCTCTATGATACATCTCAGATTAGGTTTTGTGTATGATATACAAGAAAGAGGTCATGGTTCATGCATTTCCATATAGTTATACCGTTGCTCCAGCACCTTTCCCTCACTAAATTACATTAGCCTTTTAGTAATTTTTTTCCAGTTGTGAAATCTCCTATCTTAGGTCCAAAAAGAATCAACTGTACAACTATAGAATGGTCAAGACCTATACAACAGTAGTATAGGGACAATGTGATGAATTTTTTTTTTGAGTCGGGGACTCACTCTGTCTCCCAGGCTGAAGTGCAGTGGCACACTCATGACTCACTGCAGCCTTGACCTCCTGGGCTCAGGATATCCTTCCACCTCAGCCTTCTGAGTAGCTGGGACTATAGGTGTGCGCGATCATGCCTGGCTAATTTTTAAGGTTTTTTTTGTAGAGATGAGGTCTTACTATGTTGCCTAGACTGGTCTTAAATTCCTGGGCTCAGGCAATCTTTCCACCTCAGCCTCCCAAAGTGTTGGGATTACAGGCATGAGGCACCGTGCCTGGCAGTGATTGACTTCTGAAACTAAGAAACACACTTCTTTTCTTAGTAATAGAACCATAAATTTTAGCTGGCACATATAAATACATACAAAGCTTCATTCCTTTCTAGAACCTATGCTGTCATTTTAAAAAATTTTTAAAAATATATAGAAGAAACAAAATTTCATTCTTTTTTTTTTTGAGTGCAGTGGCACACTCACAGCCACCCCAGTGTCGACCTGCTGGACTCAAATGATCCTTCCGCCTCAGTCTTCCAAGTAGCCGGAACTACAGGCATGCGCTACCATGCCTGGCTAACTTTAAAATTTATTGTAGAGATGAGGTCTCACCAAATTGCCTGGGCTGTTTTCGAACCATGGGTTCAGGCAATCCCATCACCTCGGCCTCCCAAAGTGCTAGGATTATAGGCTTGAGCCACCGCACCCAGTCCATTCTTTAAAGCTTATCTTAACTATGTGATTAAATTCTGGTTACAGAGATGTAAGTGAGATGCAAAGTACAATTTCCAGAAAGTCTTTCAAGAGAATTGACATGGACTGCCTTTTCTGCTACATGGAAAACAGATGTGATGGTTGGAACTGGAGCAAGCATCTTAGAACCAAGATGAAAACAACATATTGAAGATGGAAGAACAGAATGGAAGATTGAGTGCCTAATAATTTGAAAATGACATAGATGTTTAAGGAAGATGTAAGAACTGTCTTCAAGCCGGGCTCGGTGGCTCAGCCTGTAATCCCGTGCCTTTGGGAGGCTGAGGTGAGTGAATTGCCTGAGCCCGCGGGTTCGAGACCAGCCTGGGCAGTAAGACCTCATCTCTATAATAAATTAAAAAATCAGCCGGGTGTGGTGGCACATGCCTGTAATTCCGGCTACTTGGAAGGCTGAGGCGGAAGGATCGCTGGAGCCCAGCAGGCCGAGGCTGCGGTGGCCGGGAGCAGCCACTGCACTCCAGTTTGGGCGACAGAGTGAGACTCCAACTCAAAAAAAAAAAAAAAAGAACTGTCTTCATATATTTGAGAATGGTTTATAAAATAGATGGTAATTTTTATCCTGTATTATTGTATAAAGTGGAAACAAGTTGAATTGTGTTGAAGTTGCTAACCTTTTCCTTTAATAAAAAAATACTTTTCTGCTTTCATAAGTTAGGAAAATTTTTTAAGATATAAAAAAACACAGAGAATAAAATAACAAACACACTCATATAACCAAAATTCAGATTTTACTTGCTTTGACCTATTTGTTTCAAATTTCTCTCTTTCTTAAAGAAATAATTATAGGTACAGTGAGGCACTGAGGTCTCCCATGTAGTCCCTTTTTTTTTTTTTTGAGTTGGAGTCTCACTCTGTTGCCCAGGTTGGAGTGCAGTGGCACACTCACAGCCACCGCAGCATCAACCTACTGGGCTCCAGCTATCCTTCCGCCTCAGTCTTCCAAGTAGCCAGAACTACAGGCATGCGCTACTACACCCGGATAATTTTTTGATTTATTGTAGAGACAAGGTCTCACCAAGTTGCCTGGGCTGGTCTTGAACCAGCAATCTACTCACCTTGGCCTCCCAGAGTGCTAAATTACAGGCTGAGGCACCAAGTCCCACATCCTGTGTCGTCCTTTCAAAGCCAATTCTCCTCCTGGTTTCTCAGATGTAATCCTACTCTGACCTCTTAAAGAGAATTTAAGAGGTCCTCCTCTCACTGCCCCTTAGTTCTGCCTACTATCTGCACAGGAATCACATGGAGTGCTTGTAAAAAAAAAAATACAGACACAGGTCCCAATTCTTGAGATTCTGTTCCATTAATTCCAGTTTTGGGCCTGGGCATCTTCATTTTAAAAAGCATGCAGGGTGCAAATCAAAACCACAATTAGACAGCACTTCACAGCCACTAGAATAGCTAAAATTTTAAAATAACAATAACAAATACTATTGTATTCCATGTAGCAGAAAGGACAGAACTCTTGACAGACTTCCTGGAAGTTGTACATGGTACTCTATTTATACCTCTGTGACCAAAATTTAATCACATGGTAAAAATACTCTTCAAAGAATAAAGCTTTTTATGTACTTATATGTGTAA
Source organism: Carlito syrichta (assembly GCF_000164805.1). Classification (NCBI taxonomy): domain Eukaryota; kingdom Metazoa; phylum Chordata; class Mammalia; order Primates; family Tarsiidae; genus Carlito; species Carlito syrichta. The sequence goes on along the minus strand of NW_007260398.1, from coordinate 1,934,993 downwards.
GCTAAAATTTGTGTTTTTATTACTAAGCAAGAAGTGTTTCTCAAAAAAAAAGAAATGTTTCTTGGTTTTAGAAGTCAATCACATTGTTCTACACTGCTATTATACTGGTCTTGCCTATCCTACAGTAGTATGACTGACTCTTTTGAACCCAAAAGTATGAGATTATACAATTAAAAATTTTAAAAATCACTAAAAGGTTAATATATTAAGTGAGGGAAAGGTGCTGGAATAACCATATGGAAATGCATGACCTCTATGACACTTACCATATACCAAACCCAATTTAAGATCACAGACCTAAACTGTGAGGGCCAAAACTTTAATGCCTTGGGAAGACAGTAACAAGTGTTGACAAGAATGTGGACAAATTGGAACCCACATATATTTTTGATGGGAATATAAAATGGTGTGTCATTTGGAAAACAGCTTGGCAGTTTCTCAAAAAGTTAAATATCAACCATACGACCTAGCAATTCTTTTCCTAGGTATATAACTAAGAGAAATGAGAACATACATCCACATAAAAGTTTGTACACAAATGTTCAAAGCAGCATTATTAATAACAGCCAAAATTGGGAACCACCAAAATTTGAGTATATAAGGAAAATGTGGGCCGGGCTCGGTGGCTCAGCATGTAATCCCGCGCCTTGGGAGGCTGAGGTGAGTGAATTGCCTGAGGCCGCCGGTTCGAGACCGCCTGGGCAACTTGGCGAGACCTCATCTCTACAATAAATCAAAAATTAGCCGGGCGTGGTAGCACGCGCCTGTAGTTCCAGCTACTTGGAAGGCTGAAGCAGAAGGATCGCCAGAGCCCAGCAGTTCGACGCTGCGGTGGCCGGGAGCGGCTACTACACTCCAGTCTGGGTGACAGAATGAGACTCCAACTCAAAAAAAAGAAAAAAGAAAATGTGGTACGAGGGGGAACCCAAAAAACCTGGAATTAACTTTTGGAGGACAGGCTTCTTGGAGTACACTTGGTATTAGTTCCTCCAAATTAAATGGTCAGCCAAAGTTTTGGTTTTTTGTTTTTTGAGTTGGAGTCTCACTCCTTCTCCCACACTGGAGTGCAGTGGCACACTCACGGCCACTCCAGCATCAACCTGCTGGGCTTCAGCGATCCTTCTGCCTCAGTCTTCCGAGTGGCGGGAACTACAGACGCCCTCTACCACGCTCGGCTATTTTTTATTTTTGAGTTGGAGTCTCACTCTGTCACCCAGACTGGAGTGCAGTGGCTGCTCCCGGCCACCGCAGCCTCGACCTGCTGGGCTCCGGCG
>NW_007260398.1:1923086-1933699 GCF_000164805.1 Carlito syrichta | reverse complement strand
GAGATCTCGCCAAGTTGCCCTCGCGGGTCTCGAACCCGCGGGCTCAGGCAATCCACTCACCTCAGCCTCCCAAGGCGTGGGATTACAGGCTGAGCCACCGAGCCCAGCTTATTTTTTATTTTATTGTAGAGACGAGGTCTCACCAAGTTGCCCAGACTGGTCTGAAACCCGCAGGCTCAGACAATCCACTCGCCTCGGCCTCCCAAAGTGCTGGGATTACAGGCTGAGTCATCGAGTCTGGCCTGTTTTGTTTTTTTGAGTTGGAGTCTCACTCTGTTGCCCAGGCTGGAGTGCAGTGGCACGCACACAGTCACTGAAGCCTCAGCCTTCCAAGTAGCTAAGACTACAGATGCACACCACCACACCTAGCTACTTTTTAAATTTATTATAGAGACAAGGTCTCACCATGTTGCCCACGCTAGTCTCAAACTCTTGGGCTCAGGCAATCCTCCCGCCTCAGCCTCCCAAAATGCTGAGATTACAGGCATAAACCACCATGAAAGTTTTTACCTAGAAGTTTTGCAAAGGTTGTATCATGATTTGCAGATGAAATGTTCCAACTTGTGGCAAACATATGACTGGTTCTTTTACCATGACAAGGCAACTGTCCATATCATGCTGAGTGTTCAGTAGTGCTTAACCAAAAACCAGCATGACACGAGTACCCCACCCTCCCTATTCACACAACATTGCCCCAAGAGACTTTTTTTGTTTCCCAGGATAAAAAAAGTCCTTAGAGGAAAAATTCACAGATGTGGAAGAGGTGAAACAAAAAAAGTCAGAAGCACTAAAAGGCATCAATTTGGATGAGTTCAAAAACTGTTTTGATCAGGGGTAAAAGCCTATCAATAGGTGTACTGCATCAAACAGAGAGTACACTTTGAAGATAGCTGAAGTTTAAATATGTAAGAATAAATAGACAATTTTTTATAAGTAAATTCCTGTTTTGGGGGGATCCTTCTGTAAAAAGAACTGAGGCATTGATAACGTGCTACAACATGCATGAATCTTGAAAACATTATGTTAACTGGAAGAAGTCTCACATAGAAAGAACACATCCTGTATGATTCTATTTATTTGAAATGTCCAGAATAGGCAATTATATAAAGACAGAGGAATCAGTGGCTGCCTGTGGCTGGGTAGAAAGGGAATAGGGAGTGACTGCTAATGGATATAGAGCTTCTTTCTGGAGTAATGAAAATGTTCTTAAATTAGATTGTAGTGATGGCTGTGCAACTCTGTGAATATACTGAAAACCACTGAACTACATACTTTGAATGGATAAATGTTATGGTATGTTGGTATGTTAAATATATATTAATAAGGTTGATAAAAGGAAAAATGGAAGCTAATTCTTTTTTTTTAAAGTCCTCTGAGCTGCTGTTTTTAGAGGGTTGGGGGGTTATTACTATCATTTTTAGCATTTTGAGAAAGTTAATTCTCATGCATGCTTGAGTGTGACACATGTCTGAAATAGTTCCTGCAGTTCTATACTTGGACCTTTTCTCATTTCCAGGCTCCATCTATTCCTATAGGCTAAGAAGTTCCAGATATATACTTTAGTGTCTTCTCTCTCTGCTAGGCTCCAGAATGCCTATTTTCATTTGGGCTGCCTGCAGGCACTTCAATATTTCAAAATCCAAACCTTCCACACCCAGTTAAAAACAACAATAACAAGAGTAACAACAGCTACATCCAATACCTTGCTCTACCTCCTATATTACACGGTGTCATTCAACCCTTTCCAGATGTCTCAAATGCTCCAATCCCATTCTTCCTGAACACTTCTACTGTTAGACTCTTCCTCTGCAGACTCACTGTTGCTGCCTGATTTCAAGTCTTCCTTGATCTTCTTGAGGAGACTCCTAACTGGTCTCCCTATCTCCATTTTATACCCTGTGTTTGTAATTTCTCCACACTGTTGCCCGACTGATCTTATTAAAACATATACCAAATCAGGTTTCTCCTCTGCCTAAAACCCTTCCCTAATGCCTGCACAGAATTCCATCTCTAACCTCATCTCCAGTATCTCCCATACACATCCTGGATGCTTCAACCATCTCTTCTCCAGAGAAATGTGTGACTGTGAATATGTACTGAGCACACTCTCTCTTCTTAGGGATTCTTCCAGACTGGTGACTTTTCTAAGTTTCTCTGACATAAGTAAACAGAGTTTATTACTCTGCCATATAACTTCTTCAGGATGGAGTACTGAACTTAGCTTTGAGTCAGACAGACCTAGAATTCAACTCAAATTATGTTGCTTACCAGCTATGTAAACAAATTGGAAACATACTTGTCCTGCATGGTTTTTTTTAACAATCTGCCCTTAGAATACCAAAATCTATGAAACCTTGCTATAATTTGCTAAAGCAGACTCAGTCTAAGGGAGAGATACTGTAAACTTAAAGTAAAATACTTTATTAAATGGTGTTGTCTGAATCATTTTTCCCTGCAACTTCTACCAAGATACAAACAAAACAAACCACCATGTTCTTGAAACACTTCTGTGTAAGAAGTTTCTTGACTAAATGAACATTTAATAAAGAACAGATCTTGCAATTATTTATTTTGTCCAAAAAATCAATTAAAACAAATAATTCAAATATAAATGTGTATTTTATGTCTAAACCATCTCATTTAACTGTCTTTAATGTTAAGCAAGTCAACAGATCACTTTCTTCTCTGTAGACAAAGAGTAAATTTTCTTGTTACCTTTAATAACCATACAGAATAAAATAGCTAAAATGTTAGCTTCCTGATTCAGTAAATGTTTATTTGTAGTAATCAGTAGATGCACAGACAGTGAAACCCATAGCTATAAACTTTAAACCCCAGAGTTGATTTATTTTTGTTTTATTACAAATATTTAAATATACAAAAAAAGCACAAAGAATATGATCACAAATACCCAACTGCTCAGCTCTGTGACAATTTTTATGATATTTATTTTAGACTTCACTTGTAAATGAATATTCCAAGCCTATAACTGCGGAATCTCTACAACTAGCAAACTAACACAAACTCATTTAGAATTATCACCTAAATTATACTAAATTTAAAATAAGAAATGGTTGTGAAGTTGAACTTAAGCATTCTAATCCACCCTTGATAAGAAATATAATGAAAGATTATATCAGGTCTGACTGGAGACTGTCCCAGGAATGCTAGTCCTTGACTCTTAATTCATATGTCCTTTTATGGAATCAATTTCCTCACCTATAGTTTTTGCTATCCTATTTTTTTTTTGAGTTGGAGTCTCACTCTGTTGCCCAGACTGGAGTGCAGTGGCCGCTCCTGGCCACCGCAGCCTCGACCTGCTGGGCTCCAGCAATCCTTCCGCCTCAGCATTCCAAGTAGCTGGAACTACAGGCGCGCACTACCATGCCCAGCTAATTTTTGATTGATTGTAGAGATGAGGTCTCACCAAGTTGCCTAGGCGAGTCTTGAACCTGCGGGCTCAGGCAATCCACTCACCTCAGCCTCCCAAAGTGCTGGGATTACAGGCTGAGCCACCGAGCCCGGCTTTTGCTATCCTATTGTGAGAGCTCCAGACACAATAGAAATCAGTCCACGGGCTGGGGTGACCCAATCAAATACCCTTTTTAAAAAGAATATGAGTGCAAAGATATAAGTATTCTAGTCTATTCTCTACTTCAACACCAGTTATCAAAACAGAACAAATCATAAAGTAAAACGTATATCTCACATTCTCTGCTTTAAAAATCTGCTGCCAGGCCGGGCACGGTGGCTCACGCCTATAATTCCAGCACTCTGGGAGGCTGAGATGAGAGGACTGCCTGAGCCCACGGGTTTGAGACCAGCCTGGGCAACTTGGTGAGACCTCATCTCTACAATAAACCAAGAAATTAGCCGGGAATTGTGGCACAGGCCTGTAGTTCCAACTACTTGGAATGCTGAAGTGGAGGATCGCTGGAGCCCAGCAGGTGGATGCTGGGGTGGTCCTAAGTATGCCACTGCACTCCAGCCTGGGCGACAGAGTGAGACTCTAACACAAAAACAAAACAAAACAAAACAAAAAAAAAACCTGCTGCTGGATGTGGTAGTTTAAGCCAATAATCCCAGCAATTTAGGAGGCAGAGGCGAGAGGATTGCCTGAGCTCAGGGATTCGAGAACAGCCTGAGCAATATGGAGAGACCTCATCTCTACAGTAAATCAGAAAAATTAGCTGGGCATGGTGGCACATGTCTGTGGTTCCAGTTACTTGGAAGGCTGAGGCAGAAGGATCAGCTGAGTCCATGAGGTCGAGGCTACGGTGGTCGCAAGTGAGCCACTGCACTCCGGCCTGGGCTACAGAGTGAGACTCAACTCAAAAAAAAAAAAAGCGAGAAAAAAAATCTGCTGCCTCACTATTCACAATAGCAAAAACAAGGAACCCACACAGATGCCCATCAAAAGTGGACCGGATAAAGAAAATGTGGCACATACACATGATTGAATATTATACAGTCAAAAAGAAGAATAAAATCATGGCCTTCACAACAACTTGTATGCAGCTGGAGACCATCATACTAAGTGAACTACTGCAGAAACAAAAAACTAAATACTGCATGTTCTCACTCATAAATAAGTGGGCCCTGAACACTAGCCACATGAGCACAAAGGTAAGAATGGCAGATACTGGACACTGCTAGGGGAAGAAGGGAGAGGGCAAGTGAGGAGGTTATAATGTGATCCACTATCAAAGGGAAAGAGGGTCAGCTAAAAGCCCAAACTTCACCTGCATGCAACCTAATTAAATCGTAAACCTCTACTTGTACCCCACAACTCGAAAATAGAAATAAAAGTCTGCTGCCTATTCTTTTTTTTTTTTCCTGGAGTGTAGTGGCATGCTCACAGCCACTACTGTCTTGGCCTGCTGGGCTCAGGCAATCCTTCCATCTCAGCCTTCTAAGTAGCTGAAACAACAGGCATGCGCCACCACACCAGCTAATTTTTTAATTTATTATAGAGATGAGGTGTTGCCAAGTTAACCAGGCTGGTCTCAAACCCCTGAGCTGAGGCAATCCTCTCCCCTCCTCTTCCCAAAGTACTGGGATTACAGGCAATAGCCCAGTTTTGTTACCTATTCTTGAAACTCCTCAGCCTAAAATAATCTGGGCTCTGCCACGCTGGCACTCAACACTCTAAACACTGTGTGGTAGATTAAAGACAACCTCAAATGTTCTGCCAATCTTTCTCCTCCCCTTGAATCTTGAAAGATTCTGTAACTTCCTTTAATTCAACAGAATGTGAAAGAAATAAAGCTATGATACTTCTGGGGCTGAGCCTTAAAATATCTGCAATTTCTACATGCTTAAATGCTACCTCTCGAATCCCACCACCATGTTGTGAGAAATCCAAGGCATGTAGGGTGGTCATATGGAAGATAAGCTTGACACTTGGGTTAACAGTTTCAAACTGAGTTCCTAACTGACAGCCAACACCATTGCTGCCATATGAGTGAGTCCTTTGGACACTTCTGGCCAGCTGGGGATGACTGTAGCTCCACTTTTTTTTGTTGTTTCTGAGTTGGAGTCTCACTCTGTTGCCCAGGCTGGAGTGCAGTGGCATGCTCCCGGTCACCCCAGCAATGACCTGCTAGGCTCAGGCAATCCTTCAGCCTCAGCCTTCCAAGTAGCTGGAACTACAGGGACATGCTACTACACCTGGCTAATTTTTTTTTTTTTTTTTTGAATTGGAGTCTCATTCTGTCGCCCAGACTGGAGTGCAGTGGCCACTCCCGGCCACCGCGGCCTCGATCTGCTGGGTTCCGGCGATCCTTCTGCCTCAGCCTTCCAAGTAGCTGGAACTATAGGAGCGCGCTACCACACCCGGCTAATTTTTTGATTTATTGTGGAGATGAGGTCTCGCCAAGTTGCCCAGGTGGGTCTCAAACCCGCGGGCTCAGGGCAATCCACTCACTCAGCTTCCCAAAAGGCGCGGGATTACAGGCTGAGCCACCAAGCCTGGCAAATTTTTTTTTTTTTATATATTGTAGAGAAGAGGTCTCACCAGGTTGCCCAGGCTGGTCTCAAACCCCTGGGCTCCAGTAATCCTCTTGCTTTGGCCTCCCAAGGTGCTGGAATTACAGGCTTGAGTCACTGTGCCTGGCCATAGCTCTACTTTTGAACAGAAGAACTGTCCTATTGATGAGCCCAGGCAAACACAGAATTATGAGAAATAGTGAAAAGTTACTGTGGTAGTAGATTTTTAAAAAAAATTATATATATATACTGTTTTTTGGTTTTTTTTAAGCACAGGTTTAGATTTATAGAAAAATTATAAAAATAGTTTCCATATATCCTGGGCCCAGTTTCTGCTATTATTAACATCTTACCTTGGTACAAATGTCACAATGAACCAATACTGACACATTACGATTAACTAAAACCCATACTTTGAGATTTCTTTAGTTTTTACCTAATGTTCCAGGATCCCATCCAGGATGCCACATTACCTTTAGTCATCATGTCTCCTTAGACATGATGGTTGTGACAGTTTCTCAGATTTTTCTCATTTTCCTGGACAGTTTTGAGGAATACTGGTCAGGTATTTTGTAGAACATCCCTCTACTAGCATTTGTCTGGTGTTCTTCATGATTAGACGTGGGTAGCAAATTTTGGGCAAGAGGATCAGAGAGGTGAAGTGTCATATCATCACATTGTTATCAAGGGTACATATAAACATGACTTATCACTGCTGGCATTGACCTTGATTACCTGTCATGTTTCTCCACTATGTGAAGCCATACTGAAAGAGTGTGGAGTTATACTCCGAGTTCCTGAGGGTAGAGTATTTACATAAATATTAGGAATTCTTCTGCTCAGAAGATTACAATGGTGGTTTTTAGTGTGATCTAATAAACAGCAAGATATCTGAAACACACTGAAGCCTTTACACCATCTCCCATCATGCTTTATCACTTATAGGCTATACACAGTTCTTTCTGCTTATAAAACCCTTCTCATTTCTACCCACCCACCAACAAGTCAATAAAAACCAAAAGACCCTTATAAGAAACCAAAAGACCAAAAGATCCTACAAAACTGAGTTCAAGTGTTACCCTCTCTATTGTAGAGCCCCCTCCAGAAAGAGTTAGTTGCTTTGACCCAGGCACAAATTTAACACTAAAATCACAGCCTGTGTAGTATGGTCAACTAAATGTTGTCAACATGCAGACACCATATCTCACATAAATAACTTAGCATGTCTGTACCTAGGATATCCACACATAGCAGGAATCCAGTAAGTGTTTGGTAAATTAAATAATTAACTGAATGACTATAAAAGTATATCATTTTTTATAATATTTCAATAAAATGAATAAAGAAAGGATGACACAAATAAACAGCTGAGGTCCATGAAAGTGTCAGTAATTCCACAATAGAACTGAAATCTCCCTAGTAATGTATAGCTATGTAACAGGTAGACCAGGCACTAAGAAAAATTATTGCACCACCTAACTCCAGTTAGGATAACCATCATCAATAACTCAAAAAGCAACAAATACTGGAGAGGATGCAGGGAAAAGGGAACAACCCTTTACACTGTTGGTGGGAGTGTAAACTAATACAGTCTCTGTGGAAAACAGTTTTGCAATTCCTAAAAGATCTAAAAATTGACCTTTTATATGACCCAACAATCCACCTACTGGGAATATAACCAGAGAAACTCAAATCACTCTATGAAAAAGATACCTGCACATGTATGTTTATTGCAGCATTGTTCACAATAGCAAAAAGATGGAATCAACCATGCTGCCCTTCGAACGAGGACTGGATAAAAAAAAATTTTTTTATCATTTAATTTTTCTTTAACTCATAAAATTTTGTTTCTGTTCTTTCTACAAGGTCTAACAATTAAGTTTGCAAACTTGCCAATGTGCACTTATGTTGGCAGCACTGCACAAATAACGCAGTAAGGTTTCATAACCTTGGAATATCAGAGTCTCACAGTTTTGTTCGTGGTGACATGTGGCAGTGTCTTGCTGAGTGGCATTCGTTATTGTTGCATTTTTGAGTGTGCCGTTGTGAGAATGTCGGAGTTTGAATTAGAGCAAAGAACAAACATTACATTTCTTATTAAACTTGGCAAGAGTGGAAGTGAAATCAAGGACATGTTCCTCCAAGTTTAAGGGGAAAATGTCATGAAAAAAGCAGCAGTGTACAAATAGATTAAACATTTTTCTGAGGGGAGAGAAAGTACCACTGATGAAGAGTGGTCAAAATGGCCAGTAATGAGAAATGAAGAAAACATTGCAAACATTAATTGAATTGTGAGTCAAAATCTTCAGCTGACTGTGAGAAGCACAGAAGATCAAATAAACATTGATAGAGAAACAGGAAAATCTTAACTGAAAATCTTGGCATGAGAAAGGTGTGTGCCAAAATGGTCTCAAAGCAGCTCTTGCATCATGAAAATGCACCAGCATGCATGATAACAGCACTGACTGTGAAGGAGTTTTTTAGCCAGTAAACAACTAACTGTATTGGAACACCCTCTCTCCTCACCCGATCTGGTCCCCAGTGACTTTTTTTCTTTACCCAAAGATAAAGGAAATATTGAAAAGAAGACATTTTGATGACATTCAGGACATTAAGGGTAATATGATGACAGCTCTGATGGTTATTCCAGAAAAAGATTTCCAAAACTGCTTTGATGGGTAGACTAGGCACTGGCGTTAGTGCATAGCTTAAGGTAACCATAGTGATATTCAGCTACAAACATATGAGGTATGTATGTAGCACTTTTTCTAGGATGAGTTCGCGAACTTAATTGGCAGACCTCATCCACCAATGAGAAGGAACCCTTGAATACCATTAGTAAATTATTTTTAAAAACTTTCTAGGCCAGGCGTGGTGACTCACACCTGTCATCCCAGCACTTTGGGAGGCCAGGACAGGTGGATCACTTGAGCCTAGAAGTTTGAGAACAGCCTAGGCTTTATAGCGAGATCCTGTTTCTTTAACAAACAATTCTTATTATGGAAAATTTCAAAAATGTACAAAATAAATACAAATGAAACCCTATGTACCCATGACCAAGCTTCAGCAGTTGTCATCTGCCATTCCTGTTTTCATCCATACCTCCATCTATTCTCCACCTCATTCAATTATTATTTTAGTTTCATCAGATACAACATACTTATATTGTAATTGTCATTTTTATTGTAACTGTAATTGTAGCACCCCATCGAACATAGAACATCTCCATCTCCCTGGAAAGTTTCCTTGTATCCTTCCCCTTTAATGAGTTCTTAAACAAATCCAGATGCCTTTTCCTTGACAACTTGGCAGCATCTGAAGTTGCTGACTGCACCTTATTCTTAAAATTCCACTCGTTTTTTATGATACAAAAGTTTCCCAATCCACCCTCGAGTCATGTCAATCTTACCTTCAAAATACACCTCAAGTCAGTCTGTCCTCCACTCTCGGTGCCACCCACTAACACAGTCCACCCGTTCTCTCCCGCCCGAATGGATGCAAGTGCCTTCTCACTGGGCCCCCTACTTCCACTCCTGACTCTCTCCAGACAGAATCCAGAGCTCTTGAAATGCAAATCATATCACGTCACTCAACAGCTTTTGATGGCTTCCTCATGCTCAGAGCATAAGTTCACATTGCACAAAGTGGCCTCTGAGGTCTCGCAAGGTCTCTGCCTCCCTCTTTAAACGTTACATTAGGCCACACGTGTTTCTGAGAGTTCTTGGAAGAGGCCAAGGGATTTTGCAGCTGTTTCCTGTGTCTAGAACATTGTTCCTCCAGGTCTCCACACAGCTGGCTCCCTCGTCCATTAGCTTCAGCTGAAATGTCTTCCTCTCAGAGAGGACTTCCTTGACTAGTCTAAGCAAGTGTAGCAATCCCAACCACCCTATGTAGATCACTTTATTTTATTTTCCTCATAGTATTTACATCATCTATAATTATTACCTTTATCTATATTTGCTTTTGTCTATCACTAAACTGTAACCACCTCGAGAATAGAAACTTTTTGGTTCATTATTATATCCCCTGATAACACGTGCTTAAGAATTATTTATTTAGCTGGGCTCAGTGGCTCAGCCTGTAATCCCAGCACTTTGGGAGGCTGAGGTGAGTGGACTGCCTGAGACCGCAGGTTTGAGAACCGCCTGGGCAACTTGGTGAGACCTCATCTCTACAATAAAATCAAAAATTAGCTGGGCATGGTAGCGCACGCCTGTAGTTCCAGCTACTTGGAAGGCTGAGGCGGAAGGATCGCCGGAGCCCAGCAGGTCGAGGCTGTGGTGGCTGGGAGCAGCCACTGCACTCCAGTCTGGGTGACAGAGTGAGACTCCAATTAAAAAAAAAAAAGAATTATCTATTTAAAAATAAATTTAACTCAAAATCACTGTTTGGTAAAAAATTCACTAATTTTCCTCAAAACTAGCTACCTTTCCTGATGGCTTTCTGTTAATAGACATCCGCAAACTATGTTACCATAGCACGATGATAAATTCCAGCATTAACATGAAATCTTTCCAAATATAAGATTTTTAAACAAAAAGAAACACAGGGAGAAAAAAAACATAAAAATATAAGCTAAGACTGATAAACTTGAAGTTATAATCTAATTTCTTTTTTTTTTTTTT
>NW_007260398.1:1921245-1923066 GCF_000164805.1 Carlito syrichta | reverse complement strand
TTGAGTTGGAGTCTTACTCTGTCGCCCAGACTGGAGTGCAATAGCTGCTCCTGGCCACCGCAGCCTTGACCTGCTGGGCTACGGCAATCCTTCAGTCTCAGCCTTCTGAGTAGCCGGAATTACAGACGCACACTACCACGCCCGGCTGATTTTTTGATTTATTGTAGAGATGAGGTCTCGCTGCCTAGGCGGGTCTTGAACCCGTGGGCTCAGGCAATCCACTCACCTCAGCCTCCCAAAGGCGCGGGATTACAGGCTGAGCCACCGAGCCCAGCATTATAATCTAATTTCTAATAACATCCTACTTACTTCAAGTATAAAAAAAATTCTTTTATTCTTAGTCTAATTGATTCTAAAATGATAAACTGTTTAGTAATTGAAAAATCAAGAAAGCCAATCTTTTCTTTTTTCCAAAAAGAAGACAGAAACTGGCTGGGCACAGCAGCTCAAGCCTATAATCCCAGCACTTTGGGAGACCAAGGCAAGAGGATTGCCTGAGCCCACTGGTTCGAGACAAGCCCGGGCAACTTGGCGATACCTCGTCTCTACAATAAACAAAAAATTAGCCAGGTGTGGTAGCGCACACCTGTAGTTCTGGCTACTTGGAAGGCTGAGGCAGAAGGATTTCCTGAGCCCGGTAGGTCAAGACTGCGGTGGCTATGAGCATGACACTGCACTTTAGTGTGTGTGACAGAGAGAGACTTCAACTCAAAAAAAAAAGAAAGGGCCGGGCTCGGTGGCTCAGCCTGTAATCCCAGCACTTTGGTAGGCCAAGGTGAGTGGATTGCCTGAGCCTGCTGGTTCCAGACCAGCTCGGGCAAATTGTCGAGACCTCATCTCTTCAATAAAATAAAAATAGCCAGGTGTGGTAGCACGTGCCTGTAGTTCTGGCTACTTGAAAGCCTGAGGCGGAAGGATCGCTGGAGCCCAGAAGGTCGACACTAGAGTGACTGTGACCGTGCATGCCACTGCACCCCAATCTGGGCAAAGGAGTGAGACTCCAACTCAAAAAAAAAAAAAAAAGATAGAAACTAAGTTTATGGTATACTAAAATGTTCTATATTGGTCTAACTGTACACTTATCAAGTGATCTCCCAATACAACTTAACTTTTCAGAGAGAAAATGTACTAGCCAGAGGATCCAAGAATCTAATCTTCCTTAATACTATATTTCACTATAAATTATTAAATTAGGATGTGGGGAAAGGGTGTATGTGTGAAACCCAGAAATCCTGAGTGTGCCTATTTTGGGTGTCCTGGTATACATACCTCTTTGTGTGTGTTTGAGGGAGATTCCTAGAATGTGTGAGAGTCTCACAGGTTCTGACTCATCCCGAATGAGATTCAGGGTCTAGATGAATCTGAAGAGAGTCTACAAGCCTTCTGATTTGGGTGCAGAAAGAACAAAGAAATCTGGTGAGATGGGAAAGAAAAACCAAGAGGACAGGATGGCATCTGTCCTTCCACCCAATCAATCCATGGACTAGATCACAGCCCTGTTGGGGGACATTCACGAAGAAGTTGAAAGAGTTATTTTCATGAGGGACTTGGAGACTCAGGGCACAAGCAGTACTTCTCTGAAGCCCAACTAGCAAAGTGCAGCAGAGTGGAGAAAGGTGTGGCCTACCTAAAACTAGGTGAGTCACAATGTGAAGTTAACAGGCAGCAAGGACTGGTATGATGGGAACCCTGTGACATTTTCTTTTCTTTTTTTTTTAGTTGGAGTCTCACTCTGTTGCCCAGACTGGAGTGCAGTGGCCTCTCGACCTGCTGGGCTTCGGCGATCCCTCCGCCTCAGCCTTCCAAGTAGCTGGAACTACA
>NW_007260398.1:1917323-1921211 GCF_000164805.1 Carlito syrichta | reverse complement strand
GCAACCCGCGGTCTCAGGCAATCCACTCACCTCAGCTTCCCAAAGGTGCAGGATTACAGGCTGAGCCACCGAGCCTGGCGACATTTTCTTTTTTAAAAAAAATGTAACGAATGTATTGATCAAAATTCACATAACATAAAATTAACTTTTTTTTGAGTTGGAGTCTCACTTTGTTGCCCAGATTGGAGTGCAGTAGCATGCTCCCGGCCACCCCACCGCAGCCTTGACCTGCTGGGCTCCGACAATCCTTCCGCCTTACCCTTCCAAGTAGCTAGAACTACAGGCATGCACTACCATGCCTAGCTAATTTTTTTGATATACTGTAGAGACGAAGTCTCACCAAGTTGCCCAGATGGGTCTCGAACCCACAGGCTCAGGCAATCCACTCGCCTCAGCCTCCCAAAGTGCTGGGATTACAGGAAATTAACATTTTTTTGGTTTTTTTTTTTGAGTTGGAGTCTCACTCTGTCACCCAGACTGGAGTGCATTGGCCGCTCTCGGCCACCACAGCCTCGGCCTGCTGGGCTCTGCCGATCCTTCCGCCTCAGCCTTCCAAGTAGCCGGAATTACAGCATGCGCTACCACGCCCGGCTGATTTTTTTGATTTATTGTAGAGATGAGGTCTCACTGCCCAGGCGGGTCTCAAACCCGCAGGCTCAGGCAATCCACTCACCTCAGCCTCCCAAAGGCGCGGGATTACAGGCTGAGCCACCGAGCCCGGCTGAAAATTAACATTTTAAGGTAAAAAATTCAGCATCATTTAGTATACAGTCATTCCTTGGTATTGATGAGGGATTGATTTTAGAACCCCCATGGATACCAAAATCCACAGATCCTCAGTTCCAAGGTGGGAGGATTGCTTGAGCTCAGGAGTTCAAGTTTAGTCTAGGCAACATAGTGAGACGTCATCTCTACAAAAAATTTAAAAGTTAGCCAGGTACTTGCCTATAGTCCCAGCTACTTGGGAGGTTGAGGTGGAAGGATCACCTGAGCCCAAGAGGTCAAGGCTTTGGTGAGCCATGATCATGCCACTATACTCCAGCCTGGATGACTAGACTTTAATTCAAAAATAAAAAAGAAATAGTCAAGGAAATTCAGGACATGAAGCCAGATATAAACAGAAATATAGATAAACACATAGATAACAATATATAGTGTTTGATAATGATAATATTACTTCAGCTTCAGACTGAAAAACCAAACCAAACATATTACCACTTAAGAATTTATAATATGGCCGAGTGTGGTGGCTCATGCTTGTCATCCCAACACTTTGGGAGGCCAAGGCGGGAGGATCACTTGAGGCCAGGAATTCAAGACCAGCCTGGGCAATATAGTGAGATCCTGTCTCTAATAAAAAATAAATAAATAAAAATTTATGATAGATACATGTCTAAAAATTATCAGTGACTGTGTAGCAGGAATAAGGGACAGGCTTTTTCTTTTTTTTTTTTTTTTGAGTTGGAGTCTCACTCTGTTACCCAGGCTGGAGTGCAGTGGCACGATCACAGCCACAGAGCCTTGACCTGCTGGGTTCAGGTGATCCTTCTGCCTCAGCCCTTCAAGTAGCTGGAAATACAGGCACATACTACCATGCCTAGTTAATTTTTTTATTTATTGTAGAGATGAGGTCTCGCCAAGTTGCCCAGGCTGATCTTGAACCCATGGATTCAGGCAATCCTCTCATCTTGGCCTCCCAAAGTGCTAGGATTATAGGCGTGAGCCACTGTGCCTGGCCAGGTTTTTACTTTTTACCTGATATACTTTGTTTTGTTTAATTTTTTATAAGCATATAATTACTTTAATAATAAAATTTAAAAGATACACTGCTACTATTCTAAAAATGAATCATATTCTGTAATTCAGTAAAATTATTTAAAATTTGCCATATAGCATAAGAAAAGTATATTGAAAAGAAAAAATATTTCTCAATATTAGGTTAGGTGCCCATTTAAATCAATCTAATTTCCAAATTCACCTAAAACAAAACACTCACTCTACTCACCCATGGTCTTTACTGTTCAATTTCTACTCAAACTGTACTTGAAGTAATTTACTGACCTTGGAACTGCTTTCTTCTGATACTTCTCCCTCATTGGTTTGCATGGGAACAGACTTTGTGCAAAACTCTGCAGAAACTCACAAATACTGCCTAAAAGAGGTAAGAAAAAATTATGTAAGAATTCAGGGCAAAAATTTGTTTTTTCAAAGATTTACATTGAGATTTTCTCACTAAGACCATGGATACTGTGAAACAATGACATTAAGTAACTTAGCATCGTGCAGGTGCTCTGTGTGTGTGTGTGTGTATGTGTGCATATTTGTGTACGTAAACACACATGCATCTTAGGTAAGAAAGAAGGAGGGAGAAAGGAGGAAATCTCCCCACCTGGGCAAGGTTTATGATATTGGAATATTAATAGCTCGAGATTTATTTCTTTATCTCTCTTTTTTTGGCTTTAGGCTTTTGGCAGAAGTAATAGTAAAATTCTTTTTTTTTTTTTTATTTTTATTTGAGTCAGAGTCTCACTCCACCACCCAGGCCGCACTACAGTGGCATGCTCACGGCCACCCCAGCATTGACCTGCTGGCCCCAGGCAATCCTTCCGCCTTGGCCTTCCAAGTAGCCGGAACTATAGGCACACACTACCACGTCTGGCTAATTTTTTTATTGTAGAGATGAGGTTTTGCCAAGTTGCCCAGGCTGGTCGCGAACCCCTGGGCTCAGGCAATCCTCTCGTCTCGGCCCCCGCCAAGTGCTGGGATGACAGGCTTGAGCCACCATGCTCAGCCAATAGTGAAATTCTTACAAGAGATACTGACCTGTAAGAAAGGATGCCCACTGAGCAAAACAGTGCACCAGCTGTTATGCTGCAGGAGGTGATGCTGCCTGGGTATTAGATTAAGGCCATTGGAACTAGCTGGGTTTCTTGGGTTCGTAATTTTAATTTTACCTCAGTCTTTTAAGTAGCTGGGATTACAGACATGTGCCACTACATCCCACTAATATTTTATTTATTGTAAAGACAGAGTCTTGCTATGTTGCCCAAGCTGGTCTCAAACTTCTGGCTGCGAGCAATCCTCTCAGCTTGGCCTCCTAAGGCTTGGGATCAGAAGTGACAGCCACTGTGCCCGGCCTTGGGTTTATTACTTGTGTTCAACATCCTTGGTTGTCTATAACCGAAATTAAGGTGCACTCTAATGGTTGCCCCTTCCCCTTTTCTAAAAGAAAATATGCTTAACAGGCTAAATGTCAGTTAATTTTTTTTAAATGAAACTAGGCTATTTATAAGGCAAGATCATAAAAGTAATAATTTTCCCTTTAAGAATAAAATGAGTCAAGCAAAAGTTTGTTAAAATTTTATGAATTAAAAAGTGACAAAAGGAAGCTATTAAAAATTTGTACACTTTCATGTTCATTAAATATGTAATTATTGAGGAATAATTACTCAAACTGACACAAATCTCCATTATAATACAGGTATGAATAGTAAATAACCTGTCAAATACTTTTAGAGGTTCATAGCTAAAAAATGTAAAAGCTAAAAAGATGCTTGGTAGTGTATGCTTCTTCGTGTGTAAGAGAGATCTATGGATGCAACGGAGTCTAGTGATCTGTTCTGACACAGGCTTCTCTATAACCAGCCACAAGTCCTGTGGCGAAGAAGGCACTTCCAGGAAGCTGTTTCCTCATCTGCTGGGTGGGAAGGCATTATCAAAATAGTTACTGTGCTCACCTAACAAGGTTTTCTGGGAACAAATGTATATTTATGTGATGTGAAATGTAAAATTATAGCCGGGCTCGGTGGCTCAGCCTGTAATCTCGTGCCGTGGGAGGCTGAAGTGAGTGGATTGCCTGAGCCCGCGGGTTCGAGACCCGCCTGGGCA
>NW_007260398.1:1904061-1917272 GCF_000164805.1 Carlito syrichta | reverse complement strand
AGTGGCTGGGAGTGGCCACTGCACTCCAGTCTGGGCGACAGAGTGAGACTCCAACGCAAAAAAAAAAAAAAAAAGAAAAGAAATATAAAATCATTACAGTAGAAGCTCTCAATTGACATCCATTCACTCACTCCCAGAGTAATCAACACTGCCCGTTCCTTCTGTGAAACACACAATTGATGTTCACAGCAAGTGAAACAGATTTTTTCTAGTTGATTGGCCCCTCATCTGTTTATGACAGTTGTGCAAAGAAATGTGCTCTTTCTATGAAAATTAGCATTGCTAGCATAGGAAAAAATAACATATCTAGAAAAATTTTAATTGTAAATTGCTTCACAAATGTCAAGTTCTCCTACTTTACTGAAATAAAGATTGCATTTCAAATGGAGTTTGCACTATAGGAATAGCTGAACCAGAAAGAGACCTTGGAACTCCATTCATGCTTGCAGGCCCATGCTCATGGACAGTGCTGGGTCTGGTGCTGCACTGTCTGCTTGCTCCTTCAGACTCACGCTCCATTCTCCACCTGACTGTGTGTCCCAGGAGACGCCATCACTGGGCTCCTTTATCTTCTGACTGCTAACTGGGTTAACCCAGTGGGAGGCACTGATGGAAGACAGGAGGGGTTGCAGTGGTTGCTTTTCTCCATGAAAAACCAAAGTGCTCATCTTGCTGACTTCTTCAGCTACACCTTTTTTACTTTCATCCTTTCTAGGTTCCCCTATCTGGCCCTTCTATTTTTTGAAGTCTCTTTCTAGCTTGACCTACCTGGCTAAATTAGTTCTCCCCTTCTCTGAAAGTCATTGCTATTTCCCTTCACTGCCTCCTCTTGCCCACCCCAACACTGAACAGTCACCTGTACTCCCCTATGCTGTCTACCACCCTCCTCCCCAAGGTTTTAAGCAAGGTTTTGCCCTACTCATTTCTTAAAATCTGTCATCTCCTAATAAGATCCTACCCATCTGCCAAGGTCCAATTAAGTCTCCAGTCTTCAATTTTCTAATGTATTAGAGTAGAAGTAATTAAGGGAAACCAACAAGTGATACTGAAACACCAGTGGCTGGTAACAGTGGGGAACCTTACCACTGGTAAGGCCTGAAGGGGTAGGGAGCAGTGATGGGAGCCTGGACAGGAAGCTGTAACTGAAGAGTCAGACAGACCTGAACACTTATTTGATGGGTGACCTTGAAAGGATTACTCAATTTGTCTGTCTCAGTTTCCCTATAGAAACTTGGGAATAATAGTTACTCTGAGGATTAACTGATGATATATTTGCACTTAGTACATAATAGGTATCTAATGAGTGCATGCCGATGACCAATCACAAGCATCCTCTGCTCTGAATTCCTCTTCTCCTTTAGGCTCCTGCTCTCCATCATCTCTAGCCCACTGCCTTTTGGATATGCTGTGAAAGCGAAGGTTTCTTCCCCTCTCCTAAGTTTCCATCCCTGGCTTTCCCCCACCTTCACACACTCTACCCAGAGGAGGAACAGGATCTGACCCTGATGGTGAGTTTGGAAGGAAACAAGGTTTATGGAGCTAAGCCCTTTCTCTTCCTTCCTTTTTAAAGTCAGTTGACAGGGGGAGCATCCAGAAATGCAGGACCTTCACAACTACCCATGACTAGGTCAGTGTGTTGAATTCTGAGGTCAGTGTTAAGTCACAGGCCTGCAGGTGTGTCACATTCTCCAACATGGCCTTATTAGTAATACAGGCAATATTTTGGACTTCCAAATGCCCTCCTCTTTTATCTTCTCAACTGATAGAGAACTCAGTCCTAAGGGAAGGACAGTGCTATTTATTGGATCTCAAAGACCCTAACCTCTGGCGCACAGAACTAAAATCTTGATAAAGAGACATGAAGTAAAATTTGGGACTGTAAAATACATATGGCATTTCTGAGTCTTCTACTGAGGCCAGGACTTTGGGCCTTGGACTTTGTTGGGAGGAGCAAAGTATTTTCTTGAAGAACTAGCATTAGGCTTTTTACTGTTTTTTTAAAAAATAGTTGTAACACTAGTTTTTAACTATTTAGGCTGAATTAGAGGCACACCGTATGTTGACCTTAGCAGTGACTATATTTATGGCAACTTATGTCTTAAGGTAAGCGGCTGTTTCTATAGAGACAAGTCTGCATGCACCAGGCACATAAGGCTTATTAGCAAAGGGTTGGGGGCTTCACAGGTCTCATCAAGAAACATGCCACAGGTGGCTGGGGTGGTGCTGGTGGTACTGAAAGCTCATTTACATATCAGCTATACAGGTGGCCTCAGCATACTCTGGCCTAGCAAGCAAATGCCAACTGTGCTGGCCTCAGCAAAGGGAACGGGGCATTAACAGGCTTGGGTAGCTTCAGCGTACAGAAGGCTGCTGCTTGACCTTGAATTATGCCAGCAAAGCTTTTCCTAAGCAGGCATGGCTGAGGTAAAGATTAGACTTCAGGGAGAAGAGACTTCTTCCTACAGGCCTTTTAGACATTGGAAAGCAGAATAATTATTTGCTGCATATAAGCTGCAAAGCAGCTGAATTTCAAACAGCACACATGCATTACAAAATCAGCAAAGTTCTACATATAAATTGCTTGTGCCAAGCTTATACAGGTGATTCAAAAGGGAAATGGAAATTAAAAGGTTCCTGAGTATACCTCCTATGAGGAAGGAAGGAAAAATAGATGGGAGGAAGGAGATGGGCATACCCCTGACTGACCTAGACTTCCTGGTTGAGAACATCACACTATGAGCCAAAAGCTGGGAAATGATGGGGGAGGAAAACTCTCCCTATTCTTGAGGCTCTCTTCCACAGTTTTTTAACATGCTTGACCTATCAAATTCTTGACTCATGCTATCAGGAGTGAAGTGACTTATGTGACTAGTATGTCTAGAAAAAGAAGCCGGACTTGCACCATCCACTCCTTTTCTCTCCCCTTTCCCTTGAGGTCAACTGTTCTGCTCCTTCCCTCTTCTAGAAGCAGGTCTGTCCCAGACTAGCACTGCTGGGTGAAGAAACCTGTCGGGTCCTATAGTTCAGTATTGAGAGCCTACTTGCTACTTGCCCTTAGACTTAAGCCAGTCCTCCTATGTCAACATGGTTAGTAATAAAAGTGAAATGTTGATCTCCGCCTGCCTTACTCCTTTGTCCTGCATCTCTGTTGGTTCAGAAGTTGGGCAGGGAAGAGAATATTACGTATTGCCTTCCTTCAATCCCAACTTGTATCTGAAATTTTATCTTCCTCAGAACTAAGTCCAATTTCCTCTATCAGCCTTATCTTCCCAAATAGTGCATTAA
Organism: Carlito syrichta; assembly: GCF_000164805.1. NCBI lineage: Eukaryota > Metazoa > Chordata > Mammalia > Primates > Tarsiidae > Carlito > Carlito syrichta. The sequence continues at coordinate 1,913,987 of NW_007260398.1, read as the reverse complement.
CCTAATATTAATAACGTATTGTTACTGCCTAGGCCTTTCACCAACCTTGTTTTTAGTGACTTACTTTTGTTTTTTTTTGAGTTGGAGTCTCACTCTGTCACCCAGACTGGAATGCAGTGGCATGCTCCCAGCCATTGCAGCCTCGACCTGCTGGGTTCTGGCGATATTTCCTCCTTGGTCTTCCAAGTAGGCGGAACTACAGGCGCACGCTATCATGCCTGGCTAATTTTTTATTTACTGCAGAGACAAGGTCTCACCAAGTTGCCCAGGCAGGTCTCGAACCTGCTGGCTCAGGCAATTCACTTGCCTTCTAGTGACTTTCAATGCACACGCTATTCTGCATTTCACTCAGGCAAATGTTCTTCCCATCCCTCCATACAACATGCTGGTTTCTATCCATGTCTATTCCTAGTTCACACCCCACCAGAAATCCCTTCCCTTCATCACCAACGCACACTCTATCCTTCTAACATCCAGTCAATTTTTATTTCTAAAAACTCTTTCCTGGTTAACATCATATAATCTACCTGCTTATTATATAAGGAGGAGCCCTAAATAACAAAGAATTTATTTATTTTAAAAAGTGTATTTATTCTTACATGTTTAAGCTTCAGTCATCTTCAAAGTATTTTTCCATTTAAAGCATACACCTTTCAAGACACTTTCCCCCTGCTCAAAACAGTTTCGAACTTGTCAATTTTGATGCCTTTTAGTGCTTCTGCTGTTTTTGTTTCACCTCTTCCACATGCGCAAAATGTTTCCCTTTGAGGACTTTTTCATCCAGGGAAACAAAAAAAAAAGCCACTGGGGTCATGCTACCTTTGGTCAAAAACAGCTGAACATTTAGTGCAGTGTGGGCAGGTGTGCTCATAAATCACCCATCATGAAATGGGCAAACGTGCTGAAAGAAAATCTAAAAAAAAAAAGAGAAAAATTCACTGAAGCCAAATGCAGCCTCTAAACACAACGCTAGCTGGTACATTGATGCCAATGGGTTCCTAGAACACTTACCTAGCAGAGGGAAGTCTGTACTACAAGGGGCCTGCCCTCCAAAAGATAATTCAGGGGTTTTTGGGGATTCCCCCTCGTACTTTATTCTCCTTCCATTTTGTCAAAAGGATAGCAAAATTAACTTAGACCACAACTATCAGTCATGTCTTCAAACAAGAATGTCACCAAGGCTTTTTCAAGCAACACGTGGAAAACTATAAAGGATAGTTCCAAAATAGCAACAACAAAAAAAATGAGAGCAAATAAAATAAATGACAAAGAGAAAAATAGCCATTCATATGACATACGTGGGGGAACCCAAAAAACCCCAGAATTATCTTTTGGAAGGCAGGTCCTTTATAGTACAGGCTTTCCCTGCTAAGTAAGTGTTCTAGGAACCCGTCGGCATCAGTGTACCAGCTAGTGTTGTTTTGAGAGGCTGCATTTGGCTTCAGTGAATTTTTTTTTTTTTTAGATTATTTCATCACATTTGCCCATTTCATGATGGGTGATTTATGAGTGCACCTGCCCACACCACACTGAGTGTTCAGCAGTTTTTGACCAAAATGGCATGATACCCAGCCCCACCCCTCCCTATTCACACGATCTCACCCCGAGCAACATTTGTTTCCCCAAATGAAAAAAGGCCTCAAAGGGAAATGTTTTTGCTAATGAGGAAGAGGTGAAACAAAAAATGGTAGAAGCACTAAAAGGCATCAAAATTGATGAGCTCAAACCTGTTTAAACAGGGGAACAAGTATCTTGATACGTGCATTGCACCAGATGGAGACTACTTTGAGGGTAACTGATGTTTAAACATGAAGAAATAAATACATAATTTTAATAAATAAATTCCTGGTGTTTTGGGGTCCCCCTCAAAGACAATGCAGAAGTGTATGGTTAACTACGGATTCTACTTGGGAAGTGACAATGAGTCTAATGTATTGATACTAACAGAGTTGTAGAAAAGTCAAGTCAACGTCTACTTATGTGAAAATTGGAGGGGTGAGCAAATGGTGCCAAAGCTGTCATAAATGACAGGACAATGAAAGTGTTCTATTTCTACTTCACCACATCACTTCACCTCTGAGCAGTTACCAGTCTGTCACACATGATAAGAGGTGGATAGTCTTGACCGGGCACGGTGCTCGGCACACACAGGATAGAACTGTGTATGATCATATTTGTTAATGATCAAATATGAGTAATGTCACATACAGCATCTGTGCAAGGTCTTCTATGAACACTGGCTAATATGTTCATACATGCAAAGCCCTCCAGGATCCAGCCTTTGCCTGTCTCTTCAGCCTCATCTGCCTGGTCTCTTTGTTCCTTTTGTTCTGGCCACAGTGAACTACTTACAGCTTCATCAATATGCCAGATTGTTTCAGGTTTCCATGTTTCAGGTATCACTCCCTCCGCCTTACCCTGCACTGGTACCACCAGGGAACACCATACTCTTCACTCAAGACTCAGCTTTTAGGAAGTATTTCCTGATCCATGTCTAGGCAGAAATGATGATTCCTTCTTCAGTGGCCTCAGAGGATCATGTCTGAAATCTATTATAGGATCTGAACACTTTATTGGATTTATTTGCTCACATAGACGCCTCTATGAGACAGAGATTAGACTAACAACCCCTTTATACCAAGTACTAAATTTTATTAATCTCTGTATTCACAATCTCCTTAAAACTGTTTACCTGGCATTTAATAGGTATTTAATAAGTTTCTATGTAGAATGACTGAAGTAATCAACTAAAGTGCTTTTTTTTTTGAGTTGGAGTCTCACTCTGTCACCTAGACTGGAGTGCAGTGGCCACTCCCGGCCACCACAGCCTCGACCTGCTGGGCTCCAGCGAACCTTCTGCCTCAGCCTTCCAAGCAGCCGGAACTACAGGCGTGCACTACCACGCTGGGCTAATTTTTGATATATTGTAGAGATGAGGTCTCGCCAAGTTGCCCAGGCGGGTCTCGAACCCGCGGGCTCAGGCAATCCACTCACCTCAGCCTCCCAAAGGCACGGGATTACAGGCTGAGCCACTGAGCCCGGCTCTAAAGTGCTTTTTACTTAAAATGTAATAGATACCAATTCAACAAACATTTATTGTGTCTCTACCACATGCCAGATGGTGTTAGGCTAATGTAGTGTGCTAGAATGAGCTGTGTTTTTGAAGATGTAGACTCATTCTTCTTTGTCAGTTATTAGCTGTGTAATCTTGAGCAAGTTACTTAACTTTCTAATCCTCAGTATTTTCATTCATAAAACTGGGCAGGAAGAGGTTTTGTAAGGATTAAATTAAACAATGTATGTATAGCTCTTAGCAAGGTGTCTGGGAACAGCAAAAAGACTTTAAAAATAAGTTAGTTCCTGAGTTAGTCATAGTGACTCACACCTATAATCTCAAGCACTTTGGGAGGCCAAGGCAGAAGAACTGCTTGGGCCCAGAAGTCTGAGACCAGCCTGGGCAACATAACAAGACCTTGACTCTACAACACTGTGAGAACTCATCTCTACAAAAAATTTTTAAGAATTAGCCAGGCATGGTGGTGTGTGCCTGTAGTCCCAACTACTTGGGAGGCTGAAGTATAAGGACTCCCTGAGCCTAGGAGGTTGAGCCTTGCAGTGAGCCATGGCTGTGCCACTGTACTCCAGCCTGGGTGACTGAGCGAGATCGCGACTCAAAAAAAAAAAGAATAAATTAGTTCCTTTCCAAGAAGTCTCAAAGGGTTTATAGACTAGCAACAGAGAGAGATAACCTTTTTTAAAAACCCAAAAAACAATATATAACTTTGATGTAAAATAATGAATAACGTATTACTGTAATAACAACAGATCTCTTACAACACAGATGAAAAATTCTGCTAAGACAGACTGGGAGAAGGAGAAAGTAGGAAAAAAGCAAGAAGGAAGAATAAATGATTACATTCTTCTCCCTTCTTCTAAACTCTAAGCAAAGAGAAAAACATCAACCAAAGCACGAAGTCATGAAAAAACTATAAATCTAGGAAATAGAAAATGGTCTGTTAAGACTTACAGATAGGGGTTCACTAAAAAGAAGCCAAAAGCGTTGACTGGAATTAGGTGTTGAAGGGGTTTATAGGACAGCACCTGCAACAGCGAGGTGTCCTGAGAATTGTTTAAGCAAAAGTGTGACCTGAGTAAATCTATTATTGAGAAAGTGAACTCTGGCAGTACATGGACTACAGAATGGAACAGGGGCAGGCAAGAGGCAAAAAAGCTAGAAGTCAGTCACATAAAACTGTGGAATTGCTAATCCTAATAACTAAGTTCTAGCTTTCTAGGATAAGGCACTAAATGTCAGTATCAATCTATATACCAGTGCTTTTTAAGGGGACCTACCATACAGTAGGAATGCCACCTGCTGATGTGATGGCCACTTTAAATACCATTCTGTAAGCACTTGGAAAAGGGGTAACAATGTCAGAAGCACTTCTTTTTAAGACGAAGACACTCGTGTCACATCGTCAGTACATGGTGGATATACATTTTTAAAACGTACCTTTGACAGTACCTGGGACAATACGAGCCCGTGAAGGTGAGTCTAGGTTACATTCAGTGCAAAAAACCAAAACCCTAAAAAGAGAAAAAAAATCACAATGAGCCCTGCACTCACAGCAAGATGCTAAGGGAAGCAGCAGCACAGGCAGCCTAGCAGAAAACCACCTCCTCATTCACCAGCTATAATCTCTGGCCCAGTCCAGCTCATACCTCAGTTTCCCATTCAACATTGGGAAAAATAACAGCATCTTCCTCACAGGGTTCTTTTGAAGTTTATGTGAAATGTGTAAAACTCTTAGTACAGGGCAGAGCACCAGACACATGCTTAGTAAAGGCAAGTGGCTATTAAGAACGTGAACTGAGGTTGGGCACAGTGGCTCACACCTGTAATCTCAGTGCTCTGGAAGGCTGAGGCAGCCAACTTCTAAGATTGCTTGAGGATAGGAGTTTGAAACCAGCCTGGGCAACATAGAGAGATTCTGTCCCTACAAAAAATAAAACAAAACATTAAAAAGTGAGCTGCAACACTTTCTGAAGAAACATTAAGGCCTGTGTTGTCTTTATTATTTCTTATTTACTTTGCTTATTCTACCAGAAATTGCCTTTTCAATGTCTCCATCTGGATGTCTCATCATTCCTTCAGATTCAACCCGTCCCTAACTCCATCATCCCCCACTCCCCTGCCCCATATCTACCTATCTTAACTAATGGCACCACCCTCTCTCTCCCAGTTGCTCAGATCAGACTCTGACATTCCTCATGGATTTCTCTTCCTACCCTGGACCACTCACATTAGCCCATCAGCTAGTCCTATCATTTCTACTTGCAAAATCTGTTTCTCAGATCCATTTTCACTGCCATTACCATTTTTCACTTTTGAGGTCTCTCAGCTGGGTCCCTGGTCCTACTCTTGTTCCTCCCCAATCCACCCTCCAATAATGGCTAGAATGGCCTTTTCAACATCAATTCATAGCAAGTTGCTAATACATGCAGTGAATTTTTATTTATTCCATGATAGGATGTCTCTCTACATATTCACATATGTGAACATACCAATATAGGAATACACATGAAATGGCCAACACGTTCATTTTACAATGGCACAAATGCCCAAAGGATGCGCTGTTCAGTGCTGGAGTGGACGAAGGCAGCCAAAGCAATAGTGAACCCAGCAGACCTCTTCTGTGATCAGCGTCTGCATTGCTGTCAGGAAGTTGTCACTGTTTAGAAGTGGGCCCCTTAGTTTCACAATCAACCTAATGTTTCCATACAAAGACAGTCTGTTCCATTCCCCTTGGCTACCAACTGTAAGTCAGAGCTTCAGCCCCACGTTACAGGGTGCTGAGGTGGCACTGCAGAGAACCTGAAAGCACCTTACTACCCTCCTTTCTGTCATCACCTCTACTTTTGTTTACTGCATTTAACCATGTTTGAATCAGTGAATCTCAGAATCATGCTCTGATAGGAATGAGAGATATTTTAACTTCTCTCTTATCCCCTACTACACATGGTGTGTTCCCTCTGGCTATGTTGCTGCTTAAATTCAGTCAATAGCTACCCATTATCCTTCGGGTAAATCCAAGACCTCTCCAGATCCATCCTCACTCCGTGGGGACTGCATGTAGTTTCCTTGCCCACAACACACACTAATGTCTGCTGAGGACCCTCAGCTTAATTCCCTTCCACTTCTCTTTGAGGTGTTATCCCTTGGAATTTTTCTACACCCTTCTTGGTTGGACAAAATATTCCTCTGAGATATCTCATATTATACTGGTAATATCCATGGGTCTGTTTTCTTTGCTTATCAGGAGTTCCTTGATGGAAAGGACTGTCTTATACATTTTTTAATTGGACATTGGGTAAACATAATGCCCAATTAATGTAAGCTGAACTGAATCCCAATAGGATTTTAGAAATTCAGTACTTCAATGTGGCTGCATCCCCATTAAATGGCACTGTTTGTAAAAGCTGAAGTTAGCTGCAACTTCCATGATGGGTCTGGTTGAAGAACAAGAGTCTACGTGGTTACATTTGATCCAGAGAATGACTGGATTCTTTAACTTTTTTGTCAACTGTAGACCATCAAGAGAACAACACCAATTTTTTTTTTTTTTTAGTTGGAGTCTTACTCCATCGCCCAAGCTGGAGTGCAGTGGCACGCTCAGGGCTACTCCAGCGTCAACCTGCTAGGCCCCGGCGATCCTTCCACCTCAGCCTTCCAAGTAGCGGCAACTACAGGCACATGCTACCATGCCCAGCTAATTTTTGATTTATTGTAGAGATGAAGTCTCGCCAAGTTGCCCAGAATGGTCTCGAACCTGCAGGCTCAGGCAGTCCACTCACCTTGGCCTCCCAAAGTGCTGGGATTACAGGCTGAACACCGAACTCAGCCAATACTATTTTAAAATTCTCTATTCTAATTAAAATGTCTAAGCTAAAACACAACTTCTTTTCTAATCTATGATTAGTCCAAATTCTGTACCAACTTCATAAAGTAGCACCTTATTACATATCTTCTTGACAGACAAGTTTAGAAAGAGACAGTGGCCAAGTCAGCCCTGAGGTTGTTTGGTCATGGATCTCAGACACTTGCCTGAATTCAGTGAGGAAAAAACGAACTTAAGGCAAAGGATAGGCAGGCTAGGGAAACTAGGCAGTTTTCCAAGTACCCTTGAATCCAGGTTTTACAGAACAGATTCATTACTTTTTCTGTAAGACTGTGAACCTTTCTATCAGATATCTTCATACTCAAGATAAACATAAAAATTAATTCAAAATGCCAATGTTTGAAATTATCTAGTTGACGTTATCTACAGCATTATCTTCCCTCTGAGACACGAATAATGGAAAATTCCTTCAAAACATCATTTTGAAATGTTTAGAACTGCACTGTAATTCTACCATCTGATCATGTACAGCTGCAATGGTAAAATTACTTGGACCGCTCCAATTTTCTCTATTCTCTGGCACAGTAACCAAACTGGCCTTGGGTTCATATAAGAGGTAGGACGGTTCAGTGGATCTTGCATTAAATCAATTCTCAGAACTAAAAGTAGGTTTCAGGCCAGGCTCGGTGGCTCAGCCTGTAATCCCAGTGCTTTGAGAGGCCGAGGTGAGTGGATTGCCTGAGCCCGCGGGTTCAAGACCCGCCTGGGCAACTGGGTGAGATCTCATCTCTACAATAAATCAAAAATAAGCCAGGCATGGTAGCGCACGCCTGTAGTTCCAGCTACTTGGAAGGCTGAGGCAGAAGGATCGCTGGAGCCCAGCAGGTCAAGGCAGGAGTGGCCGGGAGCGGCCACTGCACTCCAGTCTGGGTGACAGAGTGAGACTCCAACTCAAAAAATAAATAAGTAAATAAATAAAAGTAGGTTTCAAGAATTCCTCCAAAACCAAGTACAATGGCAGGGCATGATGGCTCATGCCTATAATTCCAGCACTTTGGGAAGCCCAGTGAGAGGACTGCTTGAGCCCATGGGTTCAAGACCAGCCTAGGCAACTTGGTGAGACCTCACCTCTACAATAAATCAATAAAAATTAGTCGGATGTGTTGGCATGCGCCTGTAATTCCAGCTACTTGGAAGGCAGAGACAGAAGGATCGCTTGAACCCAGCAGGTTGAGGCTGCAGTGGCTGTGAGCATGCCACTGCCCTCCAGGCTAGGTGACATTATGAGACAAAAAAAAACAAAACAGGGCAACCCCCTGGGGTCCCCTCCCACTGTGGGAGCTTTTCTGTCCTCTTAATAAAACATACTTTAAAAAAAAACCAGCCAGGTGTGGCGGCCACTGCACTCCGGTCTGGGTGACAGAGTGAGACTCGCTACTCAAAAACAAGCAAACAAACAAAAAACTGGGCGCAGTGCTCGTGCCTATAATCCCAGCACTTTGGGAGGACGAGGTAAGATTGCCTGAGCCTATGGGTTCAAGACCAGCCTGGCGTGGTGGCGTGTGCCTGTGGTTCCAGCTACTTGGAAGGCTGAGGCAGAAGGATAGCCTGAGTCCAGCAGATCGAAGTTACAGTGACCATGAGTATGCCACTGCACTGCAGCCTGGGTGATAGAGTGGAGACTCTGACCCCAAAAAAACCAAAACAAAACCAAGTATATAACTAAACTCACAGAATATATAATTAGAACTAAATGTTTCCTAGGGAATATGGCAAGTTGAAAGAAATACAATTTAACAAACTGCATTTACGAGTACCACCTCTGATATTCAGGATTTTAGTTTTCAAATCTGACTATTCAGCATTCTTTTAAATTTAATTCTCATTTTGAAAATTCAAGCCATATGAATAAGGTCCTTGACCCAATGAGCCCCCTACCCCAGTCTTCCCAGGATTCACCACTGCTATTAGTCTGATATCCAGCATATGAGAAAGCACCAAAACAACCTCAGAATTTATTTATAAGGAATTATGTATTTATTCTTACGTTTAAACTTCATTCACCTTCAAAGTACTCTTCATTTGATGTAATACACCTATCGAGACGCTTTTTCCACTGCTCAAAACACTTTTTGAACTCGTCAATTTTGATGCCTTTTAGTGCTTCTGCCATTTTTTGTTTCACCTCTTCCACACTGGCAAAATGTTTCCCTTTGAAGACTTTTTTCATCTGGGGAAACAATAAAAAATTGCTCGGGGCGAGACTGGGTGAATAGGGAGGGTGGGGCATGGGAGTCATGCCGGTTTTTTTTGGTCAAAAACTGCAAACCCTCAGTGTGGTGTGGGCAGGTGTGCTGTCATGGTAAAAGAACCAGTCACCTGTTTGCCACAACTCAGGATATTTATTCTGCAAATTATGATGCAACGGTCTCAAAACTTTCAGATAAAAACTTTGGTTGACAGCTTGTTCCAGGGGAACAAATTCCAAGTGTACCACAAGCGGCCTGCCCTCCAAAAGATAATTCCAGTTTTTGGGGGGTTTCTCCACTTGTAATTCTTGGGGTACAGGCTATTAAAAATATACTATAAACGTTTAATTGAATCACAAATAATTAAAAGCCTTGACTGTGTACATCATGAGCAATTGGCTTAACTTCAAGAAGAGACATCGGCCGGGTGCAGTGGCTCAAGCCTGTAATCCCAGCACTCTGGGAGGCTGAGGTAAGAGGACTGCCTGAGCTCAGGGGTTCGAGACCAGCTTGGACAACTTGGTAAGAACTCATCTCTACAGTAAATAAATAAATAAATAAATAAATAAAGCCGGGCATGGTAGCACGCACCTGTAGTTCCAGTTACTTGGAAGGCTGAGGATCACCTGAGCCCAGCAGGTCATGGCTGTGGTGGCTGCTTGAGTGTGCCACTGCACTCCAGCCTAGGCAATGGAGTGAGATTCCAAATCAAAAAAAAAAATAGCCGGGCTCGGTGGCTCAGCCTGTAATCCCACGCCTTTGGGAGGCTGAGGTGAGT
>NW_007260398.1:1882251-1904005 GCF_000164805.1 Carlito syrichta | reverse complement strand
CAGGAGCGGCCACTGCACTCCAGTCTGGGTGACAGAGTGAGACTCCAATTCAAAAAAAAAAAAAAGAAAGAAAAATAGAAGCGACATCTTAAGTGAGGCAGCAGATGTGAGGGAGGAGCAGAATACTAGCAAGGAGGCCTAGAAGGGCTCCCAGGAGGCAAGCAAAGATTCCAGGAGAGCTGGTGGCAGATAGTAGGGTACTACCCATCCAGCTCCATGAGTGGGGTACCTGGCTCAAGCAGGGAAGAAGGTACCTAGCTAATTAAGTAACACAAATAATATCAAAAGCCTAAGGAGCACAGCTGTAAGTGGGTCTTCTACAAGCAAATGGGTTCACGTAGCCACCAACACACAAGAGATTTACTATCATTCCAAGATCTGGAAATGGTGCCTTTGCCATTTTAGATTACTCCTACTTAAGTTAAATGCTTCAGAAATTCTGTAAAAATGTTCAAGTCTGCTCATTCCTAAAAGATCTCCTTTAATCCTCAAATCTGCTCTAGCTACTGTGCTCTTCTTCCTGCTTTTCTCTCCTAGTCAAGCTTCCTGAAAAAGCGGTTTATATTTGTGGTCTCAACATCTTTATTTCTCATTCACTTTTTTTTTTTAAGTTGGAGTCTCATTCTGTCACCCAGACTGGAGTTCAGTGGTATAAGCATGGCTCACCACAGACTCAACTTCCTGGGCTCAGGTGAACCTTCTGCCTCAGTCTCCAGAGTAGCTGGGACTCCAGGCGTGCACCACCATGGTTGTCTAATTATTTTTTATTTTTGTAGAGATGAGGTCTCACTATGTTGCCAAAGCTGTCTTGAACTCCTGGGGATCAAGCAATTCCCTCGCTTCAGCCTCCCAAAGTGTTGGGATTATAGGTGTAAGCCACAATACCCAGACAGTTTCACATGCCTTTGAATATGCTGTTTCCACTTGGACTACCTTCCTACTCACAGGACAGATTTCTTCTCAACTTTCAAGATGCAAGCTTAGGAAAACCTTTTCTGCAAAGTTTTTCTTGACTCCCTGTTTTTTTGGGTATCTGGATGGATCATTCCCCTGAGTTAGCAACTGTGCTCTGTATATATGTTTCCACTAGGCTCATTTAGTGTACACTTACTAAGTTATAAACTTCCTTGAAGGCAGGATCTCTTATTTATCACTCCATCACCATCATTTAATACAGTGCTAGCACAAGGGGCATTCACAATAAACTCTTGTGGAATAAACACATTTTTTTGGAAAAAAATAAAGTGAACTCAATTACTCAAATAAAGGTGCTGCTTATTAGCTACATCAGTCCATCAGGACAGTGAGCTACTCCTAGGGCATCCCTGGGAGAAGCAGTGAAGAAAAATTTGGGAATGATGGCATGACCCTATCACAAAAAATGTTAAACTTATTCTTCTATCTTGGAAGTCAGGGAAGATAGCCAAAGAGAAACAAACTCAGCCCGAAGCAGAAATGATGAGAAAGACAGGCGGCATACCTTGGGCTACTAATCCAGTTTACTAATTCAGTATGTTCAACTACTTTGTGCCCTCCAGCCTAGTCCCGGGACAATTTGTCAATTTTTTAACTGAAATGGCTTGAAAAGTAAGAATACCTTCTGAAAACCTAAACACAACTGCAAATCACATGGAGGTGGGTGCAGGGATGGTAGGGAGTAAGGACCGAGGGTTACAAGAACAGCAGAGGCAGCTACTGAAACAGCAGATTCAACCCAACCAGCTTTACTGAATGCTTACTAAGCGAACAGCACTATGCTCGGAAAGTTTTCAGAGTAAGGGCCTACAGCCAGGTTTTACTGCAGTTGTTGGTCACATAAGAATTAAACAGATTAGAGGTCATAGATGTGTTAATTAGCTTGATTTAATTATCCCACATTGTATTCATAAATCATAGCATCACCTTGTTCCCCATAAATATATAATATATTTAAAATACATAATTATAATTTAATTTACAATTAAATAATAAAAATTAAAAAGAAATACTTAAGTAGATTAACATCTTCAGTTTCTGTAACCAATTTATTGGTGATTAAAGAAAAACCTTTATTCTTTTTCCCTATTGTATATTATTTTTAGGTAGTTTTTTTTAATTAAATGACAATTTCTATTAAGGTTGTTCACAAATATTTAGATGTATATTTCTTCTCCAATAAACCAGAGTGTTGAACAATGATACTGAAGATAATATGAATAACTGTTAACAACTGTTTATGTTATGCCTAGCACTATACACCTTGGAAGTCTCAGAAAACTCTCAATAAGACATGATCCCTGTCCCATGAGGCCTTACAGTGTAGATGAGGAGAAGAAAACTAAGCACTAAGTTGTGTGGCACAGAATTTTAGAAAATGTAGAGAACATAGTGGGCTACACAATCTGTGACTTCAGAGAAAAACTGGGATTCCAACTGGAATTGGCAGGATTTAAACCAGTGATTCTCAAACTTCTTCATTATTTTTATTTTTTGTCTCAGGTCTCACTCTGTTGCCCAGGCTGCAGTGCAGTGGCACAATCATGGCTACACGCAGCCTCAACCTCCTGGACTCAGGCAATGTTGCCTCAGTTCCCCAAAACCCCAGTAGCTGGAACTAAAGATGCACGCCACTGTGCCCAGCTAATTTTTTCTAGTGATGAGGTCTCACTCTGTTGCCCAGGCTGTTCTGAAACTCCTAGGCTCAAGCAATCCTCCAAAGTGCTAGGGTTAGAGCCACTGCACCCAGCCTTCAAACCCTTTTGTCTCAAGATCCCTTTATACTCTTAAAAAGTACGAAGGACTTCATACAGCTTTTGTTTATGTTAGCTATAATTATCACTATTTATCATACAAACAATTAAAACTATAAAACAGGGCATGGTGGCTCATGACTGTAATACCAGCACTTCAGGAAGCTGAAGTAGGCAGATGGCTTGAGCCCAGGAGTTCAAAACCAGCCTGGACAACATAATAAAATACAGACTCTAAAAAAAAAAAATTAGCCAGGCATGGTGGTGCACGCCTATAGTCCTAGCTACTTGGGATGCTGAGGTGGAAGGATCACCCGAGCCCAGGAGGTGGAGGCTACCGTGAGCCATGATTGGCATGATCATGCCACCACACTCCAGCCTGGGCGACAGAGTGAGACCACGACTCAAAACAAACAAAAAACTATGAAACATTTAAAATATTAATTCATTTTAAAATACCAATAAAATACCATCGCTTTTTTTCTTTTTTGGGGGGCTGGAGTCTCACTCTGTCGCCCAGGCTACAGTGCAGTGGCACACTCACGGCCACTGCAGCCACGACCTGCTAGGCTCAGGTGATGCTCCCGTCTCAGCCTTCCAAGTAGCTGGAACCACAGATGTACACCACTACAACTGACTAAGTTTTTGGTTACTGCAGAGACAAGGTCTTGCCATGCTGCTCAGTCTGTCTTGAGCCACCGAGCTCAGGCAAGCCTCTTGCCTCCATCTCCCAAAGTGCTGGGGTTATAGGAGTGAGCCACTGCACCTCGGCTCACATCACTTAACTTAAAAGACATTTTTTTAAAAGATTAAAATCTGAGAAAAGTAGGACTGACTCACATTTTTGGAAATGTAAACTTTTAAAGTCTAGCTTAAGAGACAACAGCTGTAACCCAATATCTGCTTTTGCCTTCTATCTTTTGAAGATCATGTAGCATCTGGAAAACTGTGCACACATGAGAGAATGAATTTGAAAGGCACATAGCATCCTAGTATTATTAGAATAGCTGTGACCTCCTGAAAAGGTCTTGGGGGGTGGGGTGAAGGTAATTTCCAGACCACACTTTGGCAATCATTCATTTAAAAAGACATATAGGCTTTGGCCCCCTCCCCTATTCTGGGTTGATGAATCTCTTTTTGTCTCTCTCTCTTTGTAATTTACTTTCTAAATAAACTATATTTGCTAATCTAAAAATAAATAAATAAATAAATAAAAAGACATATAGTGGTCTAAGCAAGAGCTGAGCAGGAAGAGTGTGACCAGGCATGGTGGCTCATGCCTGTAATCCCAGCACTTTGGGAGGTGGATGCGAGAGAATTGCCTGAGCCCAGGGATTTGAGACCAGCCTGGGCAATTTGGTGACACCTTCTCTCTACAGTAAGTCAAAAATTAGCTGGGTGTGGTGGCACACTTGTGGTTCCAGCTACTTGGAAGGCTGAGGAAGAAGGAGCACCTGAGCCCAGAAGGCTAAGACTGCAGTGGCCGTGAGGCGTGGTGTCGTCCAGTCCGAGCAACACAATGAGACTCCAACTCAAATAAATAAATAAATAAAATTAAAAGCGAAGGAAGTGTGTGACTCCTGAGCCCTAACTTTCAAGGATGCACACCCCTACTCTCAACAGCTATAGCCAAGCTGACCTCCATGGTGAATCTCAGAGACAGACACAGCCCGAACAAGGCAGGGTTGCGCTGACAGCAGTGCCATCAGGGAGGCTCTCATGCCCTGGGCAACGTTCTCTGGAGGCCACATCAAGTTTTCCTCTCTGGAACCTCCACCATGCTCTCTCTGCTAGAAGAGAAGCTGTAAATGGCTCACCAGAAGCTGCCTTGCCACGGCTTCCTGAGGCTGTGTTTACTAACTGCAAAATCATCTCCCTGCTGCAGTCTCAAAGTCTTCAGACATTTCTTGATCTGGCTGTCTTAAAAAGCAAATTTAACATCAGCCACGTAGCCAGGTTTTCCTTGCCAACAATCATGTGAATTTGCTATTCTGTTCCTGTGCATCTTGCGCACTGTAAAAACAGTTCCTGGAGCATCATATGTCACGAATCTAGTTGCCATAAACTGAAAACATTTTCTTCATATTTTGTGGCTAAAACTAAAAGCATTCTGGATGTGGTTTGCATACAGTCCATCTCTGGCCAAAAAAAAAAGTAGTTTAAATTTATAGATAAATAGGGAAAGGGGATAGCCACTGCCATAGTTAAACTATTTTAATATCAAAGTCAATGTATGATAGTATGTATTTTTAATCTAAATTTTCCTGTGATTAATATTCTGAAATTACCCTGCAGTGAGTATAACCATGTTCATTTTATGTGTAGAGCTTTAAGTTGTCTAACAGTATTTCATAGCTAACAGACACATGGAGAAAACAAGCTTCTTTTTGGTCTATTAAATTTTTTTTAAAAACTGTGTGTGTGTGTGTGTGTGTGTGTGTATCCCTTCCATATAGAAACAGTCATAAATCTACATAGTTTTTCAGTCCTTTTTTCTTTTTTAGTAAACATATTCATTAAGGCCTCTTAGCAAGATAGAAACAGATCATTCTTAAGTCAAAGTGAAACTAAAACTTTAAAAGAGATTTCTGTTTCTAGAAATGGTAAACTAGGTAATTCAGACCAACCATACAGCTGAGGACAGCCAAAAAAATCTGGACAAAATATTTTCAAAATCTTAAAGGCAAAGGAGTACTAACTAGTTAGTTCAGAATTACTGTATACAAAAAACAATTCCAAGTGAACTTATACCCAAATGTGAAAGAGACTTTAGGCTGGGCACAGAGGTAGAGAATCGCTTGAGGCCATGAATTTGAGACCATCCTGGGCAACATAGCAATATAGCGAGACCATGTTTCTATAAAAAGGAAAAAAAAATTAACGGGCATGATGATGTGTGCCTGTAGTTCTAGCTGTTCAGGAGGTTGAGACAGGAGGATCGCCTGAGCCTGGGAGTTTAAGGTTAAAGCAAGACATGATCATACCATTGTATTCTAGCCCGGGCGACAGAGCAAGACCCTGTCTCATAATAATAATTATTATTGGCCTGGTTCGGTGGCCAGCCGGTAATCCCAGTACTTTGGGAGGCTAAGGCAGGTAAATTGCCTGAGCCTGCGGATTCGAGGCCAGCCCAGGCAACTTGGTGAGACCTCATCTCTACAATTAAAAAAAAAAAAAAATTAGTCACACACTTGTAGTTCTGGCTACTTGGAAGGCTGAGGCAGAGGGATAGCCAGAGCCCAGCAGGTCGAGGCTGCGGTGGCCGGGAGCGTGCCACTGTACTCCAGTCTGGGTGACAGTGAGACTCCAACTCAAGAAAATAATAATAATTGTTATTATCATAATAAAGTTTTTAGAAAACAATATGAGATAATGCTTTCATAACCTAGTGGTAGGGAAGGATTTCTTAAACAGGACACAAATAGCACCTATTATTAAAAAACAGAAAAATATGACTACATGAAAATTAAGAATATTTGTTCATCAAAAGACATGCTCAAGAAAATAAAGAAGCGGGAGGGGGGTGGGGAAAAAAGAAAATAAAGAAGCAAGCAATATAAAGCCAATAAGGGCTCATATTCAAAATAGTAAAGATTTCTAATAAGTTCTAAAAGGAAAAAAAAAACCCAAGTAGCCCAATAGGAAAAGGAGCAAGGGGCTGGATGAAACATGCCACCAACCAAATAACAAAAAAACCCAAAATTATCTAAATGACCAATAAACATATGAAAGGGTATCTGGCCTCAACAGTGAGGGAAATACAAAAGGAAATCATAACACCATTATAAACCAGAATGACTAAAAATTTGAAAGTCCGACAATATCAAATGTCACTGAGGATAAGGAACAACCAGGAATTATCACACACTATTTGTGTAAAAGTAAATTATTATATCTACTTTAGAGAAGAATTTGGTATTATTCTTCTAAAGTTCTTCTAAAGACAGACCTACCCCATGGCCCAGCAATTCCACTCCTAGGTATACACACAGCAGAGTTCAAGTTCACATGCACCAAAGGCACATACAGGGCAGCACTACTCATAATAGCCCCAACCCAGGAATAACCTAAATATTCTCAATAGTAGAGTGGGTATATACATTATGGCATATCCATAAAATGGAATACCATACAGCATGAAAATGAAATAACAATAGCTACACAATAACATGGATGAATCTTGAAAACACAATGGGCCGGGCTTGGTGGCTCAGTCTGTAATCCCAGAACTTTGGGAGGCCGGGGTGAGTGGATTGCCTGAGCCCATGGGTTAGAGACCAGCCAGGGCAACTTGGCGAGATCGTGTCTCTGCGATTAAAAAGAAAAAAAAAAATTAGCTGGGCATGGTGGCGCGCAATTATAGTGCCGGCTGCTTGGAAGGCTGAGGCGGAAGGATCGCTGGAACCCAGCAGGTCAATGCTGGGGTGGCCGTGAGCGTGTCACTGCACTCCAGTCTGGGCAACAGAGTAAGTCTCTGGCTCAAAAAGAATAGATAGAAAAGAAAACACAATGACCACATACAAAAGAATATATAGCATATGACTCCATGTGTTCAAAATCAGGCAAAACTATATTCAGAGGTACATGGGTGGTAAAAGTAGAAAGGGAAATAAAGAAATCAAGAGCAGTTATCTGTAGGAGGGAGAAGAAACAATGACTAGCACAGATCACTAAGAAGGGGTTGCAAGGTTACTGTAATAGCCGATTCCCTGACATTAGAAGTGGTTATTTTAAAATAATTCCTTGCTTTACATTTTCATTTTATACATCTTCTGATGGTGTAATATATTTCATAATAAAAAATATTTAAATCAAAACAAAAATAAAACAAAGGGAAAAGAGGTATCTTTGGTATAATTTTAAAAATTAGATCAGAAAACCCAAATTCCTTAGATGGCAAGCCAGGCCTTTCATCATCCAGTCCTTTCTTTCTACCTCATTCCATACCACCCAATTTTTTTCACAAGTAGTCTGCCACACTCACTCTTGACCATATGTTTTCTTTACTTTTATATTTCTCTGTCTAGAAAACCACATGGACATATCTCAGTCACCCTTCTGCCAGACTAACTACAACCTGTCATTCAAGACATGGCCTGGATGTCTCCTCCATGATAAACTTTTTCAGGAGACACAGACTCTACAGCAAGAATGCCTGACCCAAATTCAAGATCTGCCATTTACTAGTTGTATGACTTTGGTTAAGGTTCCAATCTTAGCCAGCTGGGGCAACACAGTGAAAACTCATCTCTACAAAATAATAATAATAATAAAATTAGCCGGGCTTGGTGGTGTGCATCTATAGTCCTAGCTACTTGGGATGCTGAGGTGGGAGAATTGCCTGAGCTCAGGAGGTCGAAGCTGCTGTGAGCTGTGATCAATGTGATCATGCCAGGACAATCCAACCTGGCAACAGAGTAAGACCCCAATTAAAAAAAAAAAAAAAAGGTACCAATCTTAGCTCCCTAGCTTCCTCATCTGTAAAATATGATAAAAATATTACCTGCCTCAAGGAGTTGTAATAAAGATTAAATGAATAAACATATATATGGAAAGTGCCTGGAATGTGCACCCAATAAGTGTCAGCTACTACCATCAACAATATACTCTGATAATCTCCTTCCTGTACCTCCCTCTATCCCATTATACTCTGCTTCTGGGTTGCCAGGGCCCAGTGTTACAGTTGATTTTCGTGTATACAACATTTATGAATAGAAAATTCCTTGAGAGCCGGAACTAAATCTTTCACATTTCAATCCCCCAGTGTCTAGCACAGTGCCTGGCATGTAGCAGATACTCACTAAGTATTTGTGGGATGAATAAGCTGACTCCAAACTTGGATCTGTATCACATATAGGAGTGGTCCTTTGGTGCTGCCCTATCCTGTGTATACATCACAAAACGAAGAATAGTCTCGGGATTCCTACAGAAATTACCTGAGAATATAGGTGAAGACTCCCTCTGGGTAGCAACAAATGAGGATAATACTACTTGTCCTGCCCACTTGTTACAAGGCTGTGAGACTCAAATGGTAATAACTAAGAAAAAAATTTTAAGTGTGAGGCTCTACTATATGAGATTCTACTGCCCTAATAAAACAGTAGGATTATTGTTAAATTGCAAGTCTAGAAGGGACTTCAAAGAGTTAGAGTTATAAAGTATTAATATAAGGCCAGGCGCAGTGGCTCACGCCTATAATCCCAGCACTTTGGGAGGCCGAGGTGAGAGGACTGCCTTAGCCCACGGGTTCAAGACCAGCCTGGGCAACTTGGTGAGACCCTATCTCTACAATAAGTCAAAAAATTAGCCAGGCATGGTTCCAGCTACTTGGAAGGCTGAGGCGGAAGGATTGCCTGAGTCCAACAGGTCGAGGATGCGGTGGCCGAGAGCCTGAGTGACAGAGTGAGATTCCTACTCAAGAAAAAAAAAAAGAATCAATATAATGTAAAATTACAATCTGATATGTTCTAAGATAAGATTTTAATTTGCAGTTAAAAATATTTTGCAGCCATTATGCCAGGCTAGTTTTTTAGTTTTTGCACAGATGTGGTCTTGCTATGTTGTCCAAGATGGTCTTAAGCTCCTGGGCTCAAGCAATTCTCCCACCTCAGCTTCCCTAGTGCTGGGATTATAGGCATGAGCCACCATACCTAGGCCCAATTTTCACTTTTAAACATTTCCCATTTGGTTATCAACAACTTATATAATGTCAAAATAAATATTTCTGTATGAGAACACCCACAAAAGCAGCACTGCTGGGTGCAGTGACGCACACCTGTAGTCCCAGGTACACGGGAGGCTGAGGCATCATTTAAACCCAGGAGTTCAAAGCTGTAGTGCTATGCTCGCACCTGTGAATACTCACTGCATACCAGCCTGGACAACATAACAAGACCCTATCTCTATAAAAAAAGAAAAAAGAAGAAGAAAAAGAAAAGAAAGGAAGAAAAGAAAGAGGCATTAATCATAATAGTCAAAAATGGAATTGATCCAAATGTCCGCTAACTAGTGAATGGATAAACAAACTATGGTATATCCCCCAAGCAGAAAACTACTCAGCAGAAAAAAAAAAAAAGGAACCAGCTCCTGATACTTACTAAAACATGGAGGAACCTCAAAACATTATACTCAATGAAAGTAGCCAGATTTGAAACACTACATATTGTATGATTCCATTTTGAAGAGGCTGTCTGGGGTACGGAGTGGGAACAGGGATTGACAGCAAATGGACAAGAGGGATTTCTTTGGGATGATGGAAATGTTCTAAAACTGGGTTGTGATGATATATCACTGTGTAAATTTACTATGTTTTAATTGCATACCTAAAATGAGTGAATTTTACGATATTTTTTTTTGTAGAGACAGGGTCTTACTACGTTGCCCAAGCTGTTCTTGAGCTCCTGGTCTCAAGCTATCCTCCCGCTTTGACCTCCCAAAGTGCTGGGATTACAGGTATGAGCCACTGCAACGGGCCAAAAAGTCAGTTTTAAAAATAAAAAACAAAAGTATGTCCTATATTAAATATATTAAAAAACCAAACTGCCTTCTCTACACTTATTTTCCAATCTAGGAGCAACAATGATCTTGATATGCAGGCTTTCATTGTCATTTGTTTCATCTCACCTGTACACACACACACACTTTGGAGTCATCTGCATCTATAATTGCAAAGATGAATATTTGGCATAATGCCCCTTCTTGTTTATCCAAACAGCAAGTATAAGAAAAAGGTAAATATAGAAAGCACCGTGTATATAATAAATATCTACTATAGAGTTTAACCTAACCCTTAGCAACTAACAGTTCTTTTATACAAATGTACTATAGTACTTCATATTAAATTATCCAAGTCCTAAAATGCTATCCAAATTAGTTTGCTGAACTGGAATTGTTAAATTGAATAATGCTTAAAGTAGGTCGCTGGCTCGGTCATGAAAGCATTTGGTAATGCAGAGATCTACTTGCAACATCATCTGTCATAATGAGATTTGACTTAGACAAAACAGGAGAAACCACACTGGTGGGTGTCAATTGTGAGTTGTATTTTATATCAAATAAATCTCACTTTAGATTTATTTCACTTCAGGTTCCTAAACAAAGAAATAAAATGAAAGAAGTATTTTCGAGAGAGTAAATCTGGTGTCGATATTCAGAAAATGCCTCTTTTGCTTCCGGTCCTTTGTCCCCCACATCTACTCAGTTTCCAAAGCCCATTAATCCTTCTTTTGAAATGTCTTTCAGCTTTACTCCTTTCTCTCAACATCTACTCTTGCCACTATACAGTCCTAATTTGTGTTCGGAGGCATTAAAGGACAGGAAAACTAGAAAAAGAAGCCAAACTAGAGACCATAAGAGTAATCAAACATTGAGTGAAGAGGACTTAGTCTAGAGCACTGATTATCAAAATGTGGTCCCCAGAGAACAGCACCAGAAATCATGACAGAAATGTAAATTCTCACACCTTACCCAGGACTCGAAACTTGGGATGGGGCAGCAAAGTGTTGTTAAGCCCTCTAAGTGATTCTGGTGTAAGTTAAAGTCTGAGAATTTAGTGGTTTAGCGAAGTAGAAGAGTAAGGAATGGGCCCAGATGAGGAGAGAATTTGGGGACCTACTGAGAATTTCCTCCACAATGTCCCTCCAACCTCCAACGCAACCTATCAAAAAAGAACTTTTCTCCAAATCTGATCTCTAGGTTTTATTCACTTCTGATATCACAACCTTTTCTACATTGCTTAGGTCCAATCTTCCTACCCCGCAGTCTCCATTCAGCATAATACAGTTGTCCCTTGCTCCCTGGTTTGGGCATATAATCTATGCAAATAACCTAATGCACCCTTCTTAGGGGTACATCCTCCAGTGTCTAGGTTACTTATATTACCTAATACAAGGTAAATGCTATGTAAACAGTTGATATATTGCATTATTTAGGAAAAAATGGCAAGAAAAAAATATTCATTTGTCAATACAAATGCAATTTTTTTCCTAAATATTTTTGATCTTCGATTGGTTGCATACACAAATTCAGAAACTGCAAATATGGGGGGCCACTATATTAATCTTGTTGATTCCATAGTTGGGGCTCTAGGCAGTCAAGTAGAAAAGATAGGTATCACGTGAGAAATTATGACTAAAAGGGTGCTTCAAAACAGTCAAGAAAAGATGAATTATTCAACACATGATTTTGGAATAACTGGCTAATCATTGTGAGAATGGAGAGTGGGAAGTTATATTTTTTCTTTCATGTATCTTACTCCATCTACCAAAATACAACTCCAGGTAAATCAAACACTTCAATTAACATAAAAAAGAAGTATGACATGAGTAGATAAAATCATGAGTAAAAATACTTTCATAATTTTGAATTGGGGAAGCTTTTTCTAAAAGCATGATAAATTTGCCTCAAAAGTATAAGAAATTATTAATAAATTTTACTATGTAAAAATCTAAATCTTTTCTATGATTGAGAAACATTTTGTAACTTTTTTGATCACCTAGCAAATTGGCAAAGATTAAGAAGAGTGATAATGCAAAGGTAGGTAGATAGAGGAACTATCATATACGGATGGTGAGATAGATATAAGTGGCATTTCTACAGCACAACATAACATCTACCAAAACTTCAAATATGCATCTCTTTGATACAGCAATTCTACATTTAAGAATAAATTTTACAAAAAAATACAAGCATACAAATGCATTTGTGTAATGCTGTTCATTGCTACTGCTGATGTACTATATATAATCCTGAACTGAAAAAAAACCCAATGTCAACCACTAGGGGACTGAAAATAGAAATAACAGATTATGAAGCAGCCATTAAAAAGAAGGTGATACATGCTGGGTGTGTTGGCTCAAGCCTGTAATTCCAGCACTTTGGGAGGCCGAGACAAGAGGATTGCCTGAGTCCAGGGGTTCGAGACCAGCCTGGGCAACTTGGTGAGACCTCGTGTGTACAATAAATAAAAAAAATTAGCCAGGCGTGGTGGCATGCGCCTGTAATTCCGGCTACTTGGGAAGGTTGAGGCGGATCACCTGAGCCCAGCAGGTCGAGGCTGTGGGGGCATTGAGTGTACCACTGCACTCCAGCCTGGGCGACAGAGTGAGACTCCAACTCAAAAAAAAAAAAAAAGAATGCAATACAAATAACATAGACAATGTTCTCAACATCTTGTTAGATTAAAATAAGAGCCAGTCAGGCACAGCAGTGTGCACGTGTGGTCCCAGGTACTTGTGAGAATTGCTTGAACCCAGAAGTTTGAAGCCAGATGGGGACAACACAGCAAGATCTTGTCTCAAATAAATAAGTCATTACAAAATATTATGTACAGTTTAATCCCTGCTGGCAAACTATACATATATGTGACATATATATTATATATTATATATACTATATGCTTATACATAATGTATACAATGTATAAGAATATAGTTCATATATAATATGCATGAAAGAAAGTATGGGAAAAAGTCTAGCAAGACATCCAACAGCCTTTAAAAATAGGTACTTTTGAGAAGTGGGATGGGGGAATTTTTCCATTTTTTACTTCATAAAATTCAAGTTCTTTACACAGAGCACAAATTGCTCTTAAAATTAAAAATAAATTTGATCATGTTACTTCTTTGTTCAAAAAGTTTGAAAGCCTCCCAGCCCACAAAGAATATAGTCCAAACTCCCCAGTCAGATGTACGGATGGTCCAGCTATGCCATCTGACATCCTATCCATCACCAGGGTGAATTCCCCTGATGGAACAGGTTAGGAAGGGGTCTCTGTTCTCCCTCCTTCACTGCATCCTTCCTGAAGCCCAGGGCCACATGGGCCCTAATGGTCACCTCTGATAACCTTTCCTGCCATTCTCAAAGCTTTTATCACAATGGAGCACATTGGTGCCACATTCCAACTTGTTCTTTTGAGAACAATGTTGACAAAGCTGTTCAAATAAATTAATATATTCTGTCTCTGCTTTTATGAGAAAATAAGTTCACATGCCAGTACTGAAAACCAAAATCGAACCTGTTTTGTGGCTAATAAATATTAACAGACTTTTTTGTTTTCTTTTTTTTTTCTTGAGTTGGAGTCTAACTCTGTTGCCTAGGCTAGAGTGCAGTGGCAAGCTCACGGCCACCACCTCTACCTGCTGGGTTCAGGCAATTCTTCTGCTTCAGCCTTCCAAGCAGCTGGAACTATAGGCATGTGCCACCATGCCCAGCTAATTTTCTGATTTATTATAGAGATGTCATCTCACTAAGTTGCCCAGGCTGGTCTCGAACCCCTGGACTTAGGCAATCCTCTTGCTTCAGCTTCCCAAAGTGCTGGGATTATAGGCTTGAGTCACTGCGTCTGGCCAATTTTTTTGTTTACATAGCCATTTTTCGGCATATATCTGGCATACTATATAACACATGAATACAAAAATTACAATTGTTTGGGAGGAGAAGACTAGGCAAAATTTTCCTAGGAGGGATGAGAGTAGAACTAGTTTTGTGATCTCTTTGGCTGGGGTGTACTGAGGGGGAGAGCACTGAGTACTTTGACAACATTCTGATCAAGTTCCACTATTCATCTCTCAATCCCAAACTCGTATCACTGTTAAAGTACACAACCTATGCTAGTGCAAGTTTGATCCACGGTTCAATTAATAAAAAACATATCTAAGCAGGAAATTTAGATGCTTCCAAAAGAGATAATGCTATCCTGGAGTAACAGTTTCTCTGATCATTCTAACAACTAGAGTTTCTTAGCATTCACTAAGAAACATGTAAGCTTTATTCAAAGTCATTCCTAATGGCCGATGATTGTCCTCACAGACCTCCTAAGAATTGGCCACTTCTGTGGTTCCCTATGGCCAAATATCTAGACTCTGAAGTCTCATAAAATGTTGGCCATGATCCTGGCATTTAGTGGTTGACCATTTACCAGAGGCACCAATGTGATCAATACAACAGACAGTGCTTTCTGAAGTTGGTGTCACACTCATGTTTATATGTTTCTAAGACAATCAACTCAAGAAGATACAAGGACTTGGGTTTGGGCTGAGAGGGGCACAGAGGAGCTATACTGCATGGAAGGCCTAGGCTACAGTCACCAGTTCAATTACCTGATAATGACATGGATGAGTCACTCTACCCGTCAATCACATCTGCCTTGAGTGAAAGGGTTACAGATTGTGGTACTTATAATTTTTCTTTTGATATTCATCTCTCCTATCAAATGGGTCACCTTACTCATCTTTTGTGTTCACGGTGCCAGGCACAGAGCGGATACTTAGTAAATGTCTGTAAATTAATGAAGCAAATGCATCAGAAAATATACATCACACAATAAAGAGGTAAATGCCCAAAACTGATAGTTGCCTACACTTGCTACTGAATCAGATTTGATTAGGGGTAAACCTGGCCTCAGGTAGAAAGCCATATTTCCCAACCTTTCTCCACCACATTTCACAGCTCTAGTCAAAAAATAAAAGAAAAAGAAAAAAACCAGTGTGGAATGACATTAGCCTCGGATACTGACTTCCCAGTTTTCTGATGTGTAGAGAAAATACTTTTTTTTTTTTTTTGAGTCAGAGTCTCACTCTGTTGGCCAGGCTCACGGCCACTGCAGCCTTGATCTCCTGGGCTCAGGCAATGCTTCTGCCTCAACCTTCTAAGTACCTGGGACTACTAGTGTGCCACCATGCCAGGCTAATTTCTTTTTTTTTTTTTTTTTTTGAGTTAGAGTCTCACTCTGTCGCCCAGACTGGAGTGCAGTGGCTGCTCCCAGCCACCGCAGCCTCGACCTGCTGGGCTCCGGTGATCCTTCTGCTCAGCCTTCCAAGTAGCTGGAACCACAGGCACGCGCTACCACACCTGGCTAATTTTGGATGTATTGTAGAGATGGGGTCTCGCCAAGTTGCCCAGGCGGGTCTCGAACCCGCGGGCTCAGGCAATCCACTCACCTCAGCCTCCCAAAGGCGCGGGATTACAGGCTGAGCCACCGAGCCTGGCTTCTTTTTTTTTTAATTATAAAGACACAGTCTCACCAAGTTGCCCAGGCTGGAGTCAAACCCTTGGGCTAAGGCAATCTTCTCACTTCTGCCTCCCAAAGTGCTGGGATTGTAGGTATGAGTCACTGCACCAGACTCAGAAAATACATGATAGAATCATACAGAGGTAGAAAGAAGAGTTATGAGGTTGCTGTAATAATCCAAAGAACGATTTTTTCTATTAATTGCATAAGTAGCCATCTTTTTTGTGGTAATATAGTTGTAAAGATTTCTGGAGTGTATGATACCATTAAATGACAGCACTCTAGCTAGCAGTTCAATAATGAGTTGAGATGATCTAACCAAATCAAAATGTTTGGAAAGAGTGTTGATGCTTATATGCTCCGACACATACTGCAGTATCATCAGCAATAAGACCAACTAAAACAGATCAACATCCAAGCTTACATGAAATTAGCAAAAATCTCCTCTCAACTACATGGAAGCAGTAATCAAAATCAAGTGGAAGAGAAAATTGAAAACATTTCAAAAAGCACCTGCAGAAGAATGCTACTATTCCAGCTGCATATTAAACTTCTGTTTTATCAAACATGTTCAACATTCAACATATGGCCTTTCCACAAACTAGCTCCTACCACTGCAATGTTAAAGAATACTTTTTGCTTAGGTAACAGCCACTGGGGAATTTTAAGCCAACTCAAGGGCAGTTCAGCTGTAGTTCACATTCACTTCTAAAGAATCAAAGTAAAACAGCGGTTTTAACCTTCAATATTTTATAGACAAAATTCTCCAGCCATGGGTACTAAACATTTAAAGCTTAGCTTCAGAACACTTTCATCAACTCCTCCATAGACTGCTTTTGTTATTAATTTTTTATATTTTATATGCAATATTTTCCCTGAGCTTGAGTATTTGCTATCAAAATACTGTATTTCATAACCTTTAAGATTCACTGCTATTGTTTAGAGTTGGGGTCTTACTCTGTCACTACTGGAGTGTAGCAGTACAATCATACCTCACTGCAACCTCAAACTCCTGAGCTCAAGAGATCCTCCTGCCTCAGTCTCCCGAGTAGCTGGAAGTCCAAGCACACGCCACCAAATTGTGTTTTTTTAGAGATAGAGTCTTTCTCTATGTTGTCCAGGCTGGTCTTGAACTCCTGGCTTTAAGAGAGCCTCCTGTCTTAGCCTCCCAAAGTGGTAGAATTACAGGTGTTGGCCACTGTACCTGACTGAGATTCACTTTTTTATTTTTTATTTTGAGACAGGGTCTCACTCTGTCGCCCACGCAGGACTGCAGGTGCACAATCACAGCTCACTACAGCCTCAACCTCCTGGTCTCACATATTCCTTCCACCTTAACCTCCTGAGTAGCTGGGACTACAAATGCACACCACCATGCCCAGCTAATTTTTATATTTTTTTGTAGAGATGAAGTCTCCCTATGTTGCCCAGGCTGGTCATAGGCTCAAGCAATTCTCCTGGCTCGGCCTCCCAAAGTGCTAGGATTACAAGCATGAGCTAATGAGCCCAGATATTTTTTTCTTTACATCTCTGAAATCCAGATGGGCTTTACAATTATGTAATGACGTCTTCCATCTTACAGTTAATTGGCAACATTCTTTTTCTTATAAGAACATAAAGTACACTATGTTTCATGACTAATGAATGGCATCTTAAATTCAATCAACTATAGTAACAGTAATCCCTAATACTTAGTAGATGCACTATGTGCCAGTCACAATGCTTTACATGTATAACTCACCTACTTGTCAAAACATTCCATGAAGTAGGTACTACTGATATTCCATTTTATCTTTATTTTTTTCATTTTGTATTATTTGGGTACGTAATGGTTGTACCTATTTCTGGGGTACATGTGATGTTTTGATACAAACATACAATTTGTAATAATCAAAGCAGGGTAATAGGGGTAGGTAGCTATCAACTCAAGTACTTATTTATTTTTGTTAGGAACATTCCTATTCCACTCTTTTAGTTATTTTAAAATAAACAATAGATTACTGTTAGCTTTGACATCATACTGTACTGCCAACTACCAGATCTTATTCATTCTATCTAACCATATTTTTGTACCCACTAACCATCCCCACTTGTCATTCCATTTTACAGAGGAGACAGAAAGGTTAAATACATAGTCACTGGCAGTAGAGCTCAATCTGACTCCAAAGCTTAAGCTCTTAACTATTGTGTTAAACTGAAAGCTCAAAGATACTCTTTAGCCGGGCTCGGTGGCTCAGCCCGTAATCCCAGCACTTTGGGAGGCTGAGGTGAGTGGACTGCCTGAGCCCGCGGGTTCGAGACCCACCTGGGCAACTTGGCAAGACCTCATCTCTACAATAAATCAAAAAATTAGCTGGGTGTAGTGCATGCCTGCAGTTCCAGCTACTGTAGCATGGGTAGTGCATGCCTGTAGTTCCAGCTACTTGGAAGGCTGAGGCGGAAGGATCGCCGGAGCCCAGCAGGTAGAGGCTGCGGTGGCCGGGAGCGGCCACTGCACTCCAGTCTGGGCAACAGAGTGAGACTCCAACTCAAGGAAAAAAAAAAAGATACTCTTCTACTTTCCTCTGTTCATAATAAAAATGGCCTTTATTTCAAAACTTTTTTTTTTGCCCTTGTTCTTGACAGATGGTTATTTTTCTTTTAGCACTCTGACGATAGGATTCTATCCTATAGCTTCCACTGTTGCTGAGAAGCCAGCTATCAGTCTGCAGTTTGCTTTTCTCTCTGGCTCCTACAGGATCTTACATTTGCTAATATATGTAGGTGATATTTCTCGTTCTTGATCCTGCCTGAGCTTTCTAATTCCGAGATTCAGGTCTTTCATCAATTTTGGAAAACCACTTCAAATACTGCCTCTCCCTCAATTTTCTATTCTCCTTCTAGAACTCTGGTTAGATGTTATGTTGGACCTTCTCATTCTTTCTTCCATGCACCTTAATCTTCTTTTATATTTTCTCCTTGCCTCAGTGGGCTTCAATGAAGCAATTGTTTTAGATTTACCTTCTAATTCATTAAGTCCTTCTTCATTTCTGTCTAATCTGCTTTTTAATTTGTCAGCTAACTGCTAAGTTCAATAATGATGCTCTTCATTTCTGAAATGGTTCATTTTTCCCACAGTCTTATTTTCTTAATTAACAAATAAAAATTGCATATATTTATCATTATACAACATACTGTTTTGAAATGTTCAGCAACTGTGGAATGGCTAAACTAACAAAGTAGTTTTTTCAAATATACAGAAGGTTATTTTAAAAATTATTATTTTAGCTAGTCAGATACCTCTATAGTAGCGTACACCAGCTAAAAACCCAGCCCCAACATATAGCACTTTTGACCTGGATATTCCTCATGGTCTTGGTTGCCTAATTATACTTTCAGTATCTCTTTTTAGTGGGGCCCAATGGCTTGCAGCTGTAACGTCAGCTACTTGGGAGGCTGAGGTAGGATGATTGAGGCCAGGAGTTCAAGACCAGCCTGGGCAACATAGCAAGACCCCATCTCTAAATTTCTTTAAAAAATTAGCTGGGCATGATGGTGCATGCCTGTAGTCTCAGCTACTTAGGAGGTTGAGGTGGGAGAACTGCTGGAGCCAGGAGCTCGAGGCTGCAGTGAGCTATGATCATGCTGCTGAACTCTAGCCTAGGCAACAAAGCAAGACCCTGTCTCTAAAGAATAAACAAATTAGGCCGGGCATGGTGGCTCACGCCTGTAATCCCAGTACTTTAGTTGGTGGAGTCAAGAGGATTGTCTAAGCCCAGGGGTTCAAGACCAGCCTGGGCAACTTGGTGAGCTCTCGTCTCTACAATAAATTTAAAAATTAGCCAGGCAAGGCAAGGTGGTGTGTGTCGGTGGTTCCAGCTGCTTGGAAAGTTGAGGCAGAAAAATCACCTGAGCCCAGCAGGTTGCGGCTATGGTAGTCATGAGCATACCACTGCACTCCAGCCTGGGAGACAGTGAGACTCTGACTCAAAAAAATAATAATAATAACAATAAACAAATTAAAGTCTTGTATGACTTTATGAAACAGAGTTTTGAATACTGGCTTACTTGTTTGAATTGGGATTATAATTAATGTTTTAAAGTGTAATAATAATATTGCAAATTTTTAAGAGTTTTTATATATTAGAGATAAATATTTATCAATGAAGTATCAATAAAATGTACTTGCTTTAAAAGTAATGCAGAGACAGGGATACAGATAAGGAATACAAGTAAAAAAATGCTGGTCAGCAGTTAACAATTAAAGTTGATGATGAGCACATGAAGGCTCATATATATTGCTCTACTTCTGTGTTTAAAATTTTTCATAATAAAATTAAGAAAAAACTTCCTTGAGAGTTCAAAGCCAAAAACTTATCTATGGTTCGGTGTGGAGTTTGAATTCATACTATCTGTGCAGCATGAACAACTCAAGCTGATAATTTAATGTAAACTGTTCTTGGATTAGTAGTGCCTCCAGGAACCTGCCAGAGCAACACAAATCTTCTCAGGAGAAAAAAATAGCCTACTTAGGACTCAAAGATGTCCAACTATAAAATTCTTTAGGATAGATGCTCATAATGAAAGATCACAAAACATTCAAAAGGAAAAAAGTCACAATGAGCAATTTAGCAGAAACAACAAAAATAACCAACTTTGAAAAGATAGCAATATTGGCAATATTGGAAACTGAACATAAAATAATTACATTTAACATTTTTAAGGAAATAAAAGCAGAGGATTTGTGTTGTTGGGTAAATGTAAGTAGGAATAATTTCTAAACTATTTCTTTATTAACAAAGAACCCTCCAGAAGTAGGGAAGAGAAGCTGAACTCAGAGCTCCCAGCTCCTCCCTGGAGGACCAGGCGGTCCTGGGAAGTGTTATATGGAGTTTGGTCCTTAGTCTGGGTCACCAACAGTAAAGTAACCATACTTCTGGAGCTCTAAGGGAGACTGAGGCCACCAGCGCACAGCATGACCAGGCCTTGCTTACATCTTCGGCTCCTCTCCTTGCCCCCCTGCCTCCCCTAGTCTCCAACCACACCAGCTCTCCTCAGGTCTCTCAAGGCTTCACACTCTTTCCTCCCTCAGGATCTTCATCCATGCCGGACCTGAAGAGTCCTGAAGGCTCTTGCTCCAAATGATCGCCAGGTCAATGCCTACTCTTCCTGCAAATCTTTGCTCAGATGTTAACTTTCTGAGAAAGGCCTTTCCTGGCCTCCCGGACTAAGGAAGATCTTTTAGTTAATCACTTCTACAGCTCCTTGTACTTTTTTCCTAAAAGGGACTTTATCAGGATTTGGAATTCCATATGCATGTATATGATTGCTTGTCTTTCTTCCACTGATAAAAAGTTCTGTGATGGTCAGTTTCGCATATGATTTGCTTATTTGCCTCCCAAAGGGAATAAAAAGTTTAATTCCATGTATAAAACTGCTGAACTAGATCCTAAATACCAAGAAAGGGAAAGGATCAAGTTGTTACATATTGAAAAAAAACCTCCGTTACAGAGAGTCTTCCCATAAGGATGCAATATTCCATTCCTCTCTAACTTAATTCGTAATTTAAATATATAATCATTCTAATTGTATATTTCCATCTCTATCTATAATAGAGTGAATTTTTGTGATCAAATATCCAGAAACATATTATTTACGCCTGTCACAAAATTAAGATTTTTCACTACTGATGAAGCATAAGCTGAGGGTAGCACAACAAAGCAAAAATTTTCCAAACAAGATATCACACTTTCCTAAAATGCCAAGGAGAAGGCTTGTGTCTGTGAGAGAGGCACCTACAGGGAGGAGGGGTCTGAAGATAAAAAGAGACAAATATATCAACCAAATAATCTTTAAACACTGCCTGGTTTTTATGTAGCTGGAAATATGAAAAGTTTACAAACATCTCTTTACTGCCACTACAAATAAAGTAAAGCATAAAGAAGACACACAATTTAAAGAAGGAGTTAGCCGGGCTTGGTGGCTCAGCCTATAATCCCGCGCTTTGGGAGGCTGAGGTAAGTGGATTGCCTGAGCC
>NW_007260398.1:1880502-1882155 GCF_000164805.1 Carlito syrichta | reverse complement strand
GGAGTGGCCACTGCACTCCAGTCTGGGTGACAGAGTGAGACTCCAACTCAAAAATAAATAAATAAATAAATAAAATAAAATAAAGAAGGAGTTAAAGTTTTACTTATTTTTTTTTTTCAGTCTAATGCCTTCATTTTCCTATTTCCCTCCACAAACAAACAAAAACACTCCTTATTTTACATGTTAAGAAAAAGAATAAGCCGGGCTCGGTGGCTCAGCCTATAATCCTGCGCCTTTGGGAGGCTGAGGTGATTGGATTGCCTGAGCCCGCGGGTTCGAGACCCGCCTGGACAACTTGGCGAGACCTCATCTCTGCAATAAATCAAAATGAGCCAGGCGTGGTAGCGGGCGCCTGTAGTTCCAGCTACTTGGATGGCTGAGGCATAAGGATCGCCGAAGGCCAGCAGGTCAAGGCTGTGGCGGCCGGGAGCAGCCACTGCACTCCAGTCTGGGTGACAGAGTGAGACTCCAACTCAAAAAAAAAAAAAAAAAAGAAAAAGAATAGTATTGCTATCCATTCAAATTCAAGGTGAAAGAAGGTCTCTTTTTGAACTCTACAGATATTCTGCTAAGCACCTACTAAAAAGTCTATCGTATATAATCAAGCATCCAAAATGTGCCTCCATATATCCTTTCCTGCTGAAAAGAACCAAAGCTCCTTAAAGAAATGACTGATTCGGTGCTGGGACAGAAAATGTACAAAATGAACCCAGACACCTCATCATATCAAAAAGCAAGGTTCTAATAAAAAGTTTTCAGGAGTTGACTTGAAGAGGCTCCTTCCCACCAGTCAAGGATAGGACATTTTGAGCATCAATAAAAATAATTACTGCAAAGGATCCACATCTATCAAATATGTTAAAATCTATGAGTTTATAACTATATATATGCATACACTGTATATATACATATATAAACACATATATTTTTTTCCTAAAACTTAATTGATCTCTTTAGGAGGATGCCAGGGAATCACCTATTATTTTGAAAACTGTATAAAGGAAAGAATCAAGAACTTAACCTGTCTTTCTTTTTTTCTTTGAGTTGGAGTCTGTCTCACTCAGTCGCCCAGACTGGAGTGCAGTGGCCGCTCCTGGCCACCGCAGCCTCGATCTGCTGGGCTCTGGCGATCCTTCTGCCTCAGCCTTCCAAGTAGCCGAAATTACAGACACGCGCTACCACGCCTGGCTGATTTTTTTGATTTATTGTAGAGATGAGGTCTCACCTGCCCAGGTGGTCTCGAACCCGCGGGCTCAGGCAATCCACTCACCTCAGCCTCTCAAAGGCGCGGGATTACAGGCTGAGCCACTGAGCCCGGCTTAACCTGCCTTTCTTAAATGAAGTGTACTTCGGATTAACCACAGAGTTGGTAAGAGATAATTTCTCTAGCTAGTAAATGAAAACAAATGGCAGGATAAGATCACCATTTTGCAAATTCTGATCAATGAAAATATCCAGACATTGCTCTTTAATAGTTAACATCATAATAAGAGAGACAACTAATTATTATGTGCTTCCTAATAAAAGTAAACACCACGTCCTATAAAGTATTCTCTTTTTTTTTTTTTTGAGTTGGAATCTCACTCTGTCGCCCAGACTGGAGTGCAGTGGCCGCTCCCGGCCCCCCCAGCCCCGACCCGCTGGGCTCCGGCG
>NW_007260398.1:1877440-1880482 GCF_000164805.1 Carlito syrichta | reverse complement strand
CACTCACCTCAGCCTCTCAAAGGCGCGGGATTACAGGCTGAGCCACTGAGCCCGGCTTAACCTGCCTTTCTTAAATGAAGTGTACTTCGGATTAACCACAGAGTTGGTAAGAGATAATTTCTCTAGCTAGTAAATGAAAACAAATGGCAGGATAAGATCACCATTTTGCAAATTCTGATCAATGAAAATATCCAGACATTGCTCTTTAATAGTTAACATCATAATAAGAGAGACAACTAATTATTATGTTGTATAATATAATATAAATGAAGGCATTAGACTGAAAAAAAAAAATAAGTAAAACTTTAACTCCTTCGGCTGATTTTTGATTTATTGTAGAGATGAGGCCTCGCTGCCCAGGCGGGTCTCGAACCTGCGGGCTCAGGCAATCCACTCATCTCAGCCTCCCAAAGGTGCGGGATTACAGGCTGAGCCACCGACCCCAGCTGAAAGTATTCTTACCAAACAAAAAAAAAAACCTGAATTAGATCAAGCTTCTGGATATAACTACCAGTCTAGATGAAATTCAAGGCAGAGGTACACTCCAGGGAAATACAATTAGCAAAATCCAGAAAGTGAGAAACCACAGGACAAATAACTAAGTTTATTTTTTAGATAAACTGAGGGGAAGAAGAGTGAGGGAACCTACAGACTTAGGAAACATTAACCAAATGCTGTGTTGGTCCCTTTTTTGGACCCTAATGCAAACAAACCAAATTTAACAATAACAACAGCAACATTTTTATTTTTTTGAGTCAGGTTCTCACTCTGTTGTCTAGGCTGGAATGCAGTGGCATGATCACGGCTCACCACAGCACTGACCTCCAGTGCTCAGGTGATACTTCCGTCTCGGTCTCCTAAGTAGCTGGGATTACAGGCACACACCAACACACCCAGCTAATTTTTTAACAACCATTTTTTTAAACAAAATCACAAAAAGCACTGATTTTTTTGTAATATTAAGAAATTATTAATTTTTAAAGATGTGATAATTGTATTATGCTTAAGCTTTTTAAAAAGGATCCTTGCCTTTTAGAGATATACAACAGAACATTTATGAATGAAATAAGTATGTGTTAAGGGTTGCAGTCATCTAATGGTTTGTCTAGGGCACGAAGACCTTCTTCCAAGATGACGCACTCACATTGTGCTATTAGCCGGAGGCCTCAGTTCTTCCCCTTGTGAGTCTTTCCACTGACTGCTTAAATGTCCTCACAACACAGCTGGCTTCCCTCAGAAGGAGTGGCCTAAAGGGAGGCAGAAACTGCCTTTTATGACAAGTTACCTACTATCACTGCCACAGTACCTCACTGGTTACACAGATCATCCTGTCCCGCGTGAAAGAGGACTGCACAAAGACCTGAATGCCAAAAGGCAAGAATCATCCTGGCCATCTTGAAGGCTGGCTACCACACAATAGCATTAGAATTTAACATACGTGCACCAAACTCCTGACCGTGGCTTTCAAAATCCTTTATCATCTGGTTCCTATTGCACTCTAACCTCATTTCATCCCATCCTTTCTTGTCCCAATAAAACTCCAGTCTTTCTGGACTCCTTTCTTTTCCTCAAAGATGAAAGATTTAATTAATTTTTTTAGCTGGATCTGGTGGCTCATGCCTGTAATCCCAGCATTTTGGGAGGCAGAGGCAAGAGAATTGCCTGAGCCAGGGGTTCAAAACCAGTCTGGGCAATATGGTAAGACCTCATCTCTACAACAAATCACATCGTCCTGCCAGGTGTCGTGGCTCATGCCTGTAATAGAGAATTGCCTGAGCTCAGGGGTTTGAGACCAGCCTGAGCAACACAGTGAGACCTTATCTCCACAGTAAATTAAAAAATCTGCCAGGAGCCGGGCTCGGTGGTTCAGCCTGTAATCCCGTGCTTTGGGAGACTGAGGTGAGTGGATTGCCTGAGTCCGTGGGTTTGAGACCCACCTGGGCAACTTGGCGAGACCTCATCTCTACAATAAATTAAAAAATTAGCCAGGTGTGGTAGTGCACGTGCGCCTGTAGCTCCAGCTACTTGGAAGGCTGAGCAGAAGGACTGCTGGAGCCCTGCAGGTCGAGGCTGTGGTGGCTGGGAGCAGACACTGCACTCCAGTCTGGGCGACAGAGTGAGACTCCAACTCAAAAAAAAAAATCTGCCAGGCATGGTGGCACATGCCTGTAGTCCCAGCTACTTGGAAGGCTGAGGCAGAAGGATAGCCTGAGCCCAGCAAGTCAAGGCTGCGGTAGCTGCAAGCATGCTACCAGACTCCAGCCTGGATGACAGAATGAGACTCCAACTCAAAAAAAAGAGAAGAGATCCTTCTGCCTTAGCCTCCAAAGTAGATGGGACTACAGCCACATCCCCTCAAACCTATTTTTTTGGGGTTTTTTTTGGTATAGACAGAGTCTCACTGTGTTGCCAAGGCTGGTCTTGAATTCCTGGGCTCAAGCAACCCTCGCACCTGAGCCTCCCCAGTTGCTGGGATTACAGGCGTGAGTCACTACAGCCAGCTCTGTACCCACTTTAGAGCCTTTGTTTTAGCTAGTCCCTCGGCCTATACTATTCTCCCTACTCATCATTTTATCATTCAGATCTGAGCATAAATGTCCTGACTCCTCCAAGACGCCTTCCCTGACTAACCAGTGTGAAAAAGTCATTTACCCATTTCCTATCCCAGAACCCAATTTTAATTCTTTGCAGAACACTCATCACTGCCTGATATTTGAGTACATCTGGCACAATTAGTCACTACACTTAATGTAACTTTAACATTTACACGAGTAACCTAGCCAAACACCCTTGGTCTTGCAATTCTGGAAACTGCTCAACTCCAAGGACCTTTCCCTTCACTCTGTCTCACCTACACTCTCCCACTGTCACGCCAAACTCAACCCATCTGGCATCACCGCCAAACTCAATCCATAGTTTGAGTCTTCCAGTTTACTTGCTTAAATGCCCATTTAAAGGAACTTTTTTTTTGTTGTTGTTGGAGTCTCTCTGTCGCCCAGACTGGAGTGCAGTGGCCGCTTCCAGCCACCGCAGCCTCGACCT
>NW_007260398.1:1872829-1877287 GCF_000164805.1 Carlito syrichta | reverse complement strand
TGGCTCAGCTCATAATCCCAGCACTTTGGGAGGCTGAGGCGAGTGGACTGCCTGAGCCTGTGGGTTCAAGACCAGCCCAGACAACTTGGCGAGACCTCGTGTCTAAAATAAATAAAAAATTAGCCAGGCATGGTAGTGCGCGCTTCTAGTTGCGGCTACTTGGAAGGCTGAGGCAGAAGGATCGTCTGAGCCCAGTAGGTCAATGCTGGGGTGGCCAAGAGCGTGCCACTGCACTCCAGTCTGGGCAACAGAGTGAGACTCCAACTCAAAAAAAAACACAAAACTTTTCAATTCCCATGAGATTTTTCTATCCCTTGATCCCATTTTCCTGCTCCTAATTTTTCTCTTTAGCTTAGATCTCACAGTTAGTCATTAATCACTCCTTTGCAAGAGCCCTCAACTCTCTTTCAACTCCATAATCTCAGAACTCAAGAAACTGCTTTCTCCACGCCAAGAATATTTATGAAAAGCAATCAACTTGGCAGGTTAGCCATAAATTCAAAGTCACCAAATGGAAGCCAAGGCAAGAGGATTGCTTGAGCCAGGAGTCAAGACCAGCCTAGGCAACATAGCAAGACCTCGTCTCTACAAAAGCTAAAAAAAAAAAAAAAAAATGCTAGCCGGGCTCGGTGGCTCAGCCTATAATCCCGCACCTTTGGGAGGCTGAGATGAGTGGATTGCCTGAGCCCGGGGGTTCGAGACCCGCCTGGGCAACTTGGCAAGACCTCATCTCTACAATAAATCAAAAATCAGCCGGGTGTGGTAGCGCGCACCTGTAGTTCTGGCTACTTGGAAGGCTGAAGCGGAAGGATCGCCTGAGCCCAGAAAGTTGAGGCTTCAGTGAGCTGTGATTGTGCCACTGCCCTCCAGCCTAGGTGACAGAGCAAGATCCTGACTCAAACAAACAAACAAAAACCCAAGTCACCAAATCGGCACTAAATCGTAACCAGCAGTCCTAGCTTTCTCTAGCAAGCTGGCTTTCCAATCCAATCTTCCTCTCTCCAAGAAGGCTATGTCTTGCCCATTTTCCCCTCCTCCACCATCCTCCCCTGTCTTTTAGCTAAAGTCTTTGATTCTTCATTGAGAACTAAAAAGCCATGATACAACTAGTGATCTGTTATCTTCTCATGACTAGTTGTATAGTTATGAATTGTAACCTACCTGAATCTGCATCCAATTTCCTTTTGTTCTCCTATTCTTACATTCCTGATCCTATCCTCTCTCTCTTGCTCATAAACTCCAATCTTGCATTTATTCCCTCTTTTTCCTCTATCAACTGTCACTCTCTCTTGCCAGGATCATTCCCATCTGCATCCACTAAGCTCTCTAGTATTTCCCCTCTTGAAAAAAGAAATAAGGCTGGCTTATTTCTCGGTGTCTCAGCCTGTAATCCCAGCACTTTGGGAGACCGAGGCAAGTGGATTGCCTGAGCCCGCAGGTTCGAGACCCGCCCTGGCAACTTGGCGAGACTTCGTCTCTACAATAAATCAAAAACTAGCTGGGCGTGGTAGCACACACTTGCAATACTTGGAAGGCTGAGGCGGAAGGATGGCCAGAGCCCAGCAGGTCGAGGCTGCAGTGGCCGGGAGCGTGCCACTACACTCCAGTCTGGGTATCAGAGTGAAACTCCAACTCAAAAATAAATAAATAAATAAAAATTCTTCTTGAACCCCATATTGTGCTTCCGCTACTACTCCATTTCTCTGCTCCCTTCACAGCCAACATTTTTCAAAGGATTAAAAATCTGCTATCCACACTTACTCTCTTCCCAGACATGCTCTGTTCAATCCATTCTAACATGACTTCTGCTTCCATCATCAGCAATATCCATGCTTCCAAACCAAAGAACAGCTCATGCTCTCATCTTATTGAGCCTATCAGTTGCACTAAATTTGGTTAATTACCCCTTCCTTCTTGAAATGATCTCTTCTTTTGATTTTATTCAAACAATAACTCCTGAACACCATCCCTGGCTGGGTACTATTCAAGACATTGGCTGGGGACACAATGGCTTCTATGAAATCTCACTCTCTTGATTTTTCCATGTTTTTGACTCCTCTTACTTCTCCTTCTCTCTACTCTGACCTCACCCTTAAATGTTAATAATAATTCAGAACTTAATACCAAGCCCCCTTTTCTTTACCTTCTCCTTAGATGACATTCTCTATTCCCACTGTTAGAATTATTGTCCTTATAGTAAAATTTCACATGTATATCTATAGCTGGGAACTTTCCTTGGAACTCCAGTTCTCTAGTATTCATTCAATTACTTACCTGACATTTCCATTTGAGTGCCTCAAAGCATCTCAGACTTAATAATCAAATTTTAACTCTTGACATTCCCCCCAAACATCCCATCCACTTTAGTAAATCTCAGTAAATAACACAATATATAGCTCTTAAGCCACAAATCTTGATTCCTATCCCTTCCTCCTCTCCTAATTCTAATCTACCAGGAAGTACCATTGAGTCTATTTCCAAAATATATATCCAATGTGTTCATTTTTCTCCATCTCTCTTGTTATCATCATCTCTTTCCTAAGCTTCCCAACTGTCTCTCAGTCCCTATCCTTTCCTCCCTCCAACCTTTTTGATGCATACTTTTAAAAAATGCACATTAGATTGATTTACTCCCTGTTAAAAGTCTTCAGCTGCAGCCAGGCTCGATGGCTCAGTCTGTAATCCCAGCACTTTGGGAGGCCGAGATAAGTGGACTGCCTGAGCCCAGGGGTTTGAGACCCGCCCGGGCAACTTGGCAAGACCTCATCTCTACAATAAATCAAAAATTAGCTGGGCGTGGTAGCACACACCTGTAGTTCCAGCTACTTGGAAGGCTGAGGAAGAAGGATCACTGGAGCCCAGCAGGTCGAGGCTGCGGTGGCTGGGAGTGTGCCACTGCACTCCAGTCTGGGTAATGGAGTGAGACTCCAACTCAAAAAAATAAATAAATAAAGTCTTCAGCTGCATTATTCCGTAACAGGAATAAAACCTGAACTCCTTTTCTTGGTCTTCAAGATCTTAAGCAATATGGACCACTCTTACCTGCTCTCCAACATAATCTTTCTGTCCTTCCTCTCCTCACTCTAATATGGTCACACTGACTTTTCAGTTTCTTGACTACGCTAAGACTTGCTCTCCTATGGCTTGGTACATGCCATTCCCTCCATCAGGAACACTCTCTCCTCTGCCTTGCTCCTTCTCAATTTCCAGTCTCAGCTTAAATGTGAACTCCCAGGTCTTCTCTGACCACTTTATCTATAATGGTCTCCCTGATAGATTCTGATGCAGGCTTTATTAATTTTCTTTATAGCACACATTTTATAGTTACTTATCCATTTACTTTAAAACTTACTTTGAAAATGTACAAAAATATACAAAAGTAGAATAAACAGAATGAACAGAATGAGTCTAGTATTTTTATTTTCTTTAATTACTTCCCCCTGATATCCAATGGATAGAGACTATGTATTTTTCTCTCATCATACACCCAGGGCTTTGTACAATGCCTAGCCTACAATAAAAACTAAAAAACTTTTTTGTTTTGAAAAGGAAGGAATGTTAAAGATGACTCTAAAGAGAATGATGGCACCATTGAGAAAAATGACACAGGAAGGGAGACTTTTGAGGACAGGTGGTAATTTATTCATTAGTCTACTCCCTGCCAGGCTCTGGGCTAAGTATTGGGTTTCAGAGATAAATAAGAGTCTTGTGGAGAGAGATAGTGCTTACAGGTAACACTTATTTAGGGCCAACTACGGGCTGGACATAGGGCTAAGCATTTTAGAGGTATGGTTCATTTAGTCCTCATAAAAATGCTATAAAGACGAACTATTTTTATCCTTATTTTGCACCTAAGGAAACTGAGGCTTAAAAATGTTCAATAATTGGCTGCAGGTCACAAAGCTGGAAAGTGGTAAAGCCAGGTTGAGCACTTAGGTTACTTAATTCCAAAGTCAAGCCACTAAACAACACTGTGCTTCCAGATATATACTATGGTATAGAGTACTATGAAAAATGTCATGACAGGGTACACACAAGGTGTGATGGAAGCAAGCAGGGAACTCTGATGGAGAGAAAGGGCAGGAGGGCTCCTCTGGAGGTGATCTCTAAGCAGGGTTTGAAAGTTTAAGCAGGAAATTGCTAGGCAATGCGGCCCAAGGAAACAGTATGTGCAAAAAAAGCATGCAAGCACTTAGGGAGCATTGTGTACCTAGGATACTTCGAAGAATTCATTTTATTTTTTAAAATTGAGTGTAATGAATAACATTGTGCGAGGGCTTTGGAGGCTTTGGATATGAGACAAAAGATGAAGTACTATAAGAAAG
The DNA here is from genome assembly GCF_000164805.1 of Carlito syrichta. Taxonomy (NCBI): domain Eukaryota; kingdom Metazoa; phylum Chordata; class Mammalia; order Primates; family Tarsiidae; genus Carlito; species Carlito syrichta. The sequence continues at coordinate 1,872,962 of NW_007260398.1, read as the reverse complement.
TTATGAGCCGGGCTCAGTGGCTCAGCCTGTAATCCCGCGCCTTTGGGAGGCTGAGGTGAGTGGACTGCCTGAGCCCATGGATTCGAGACCCGCCTGGGCAGGCGAGACCTCATCTCTACAATAAATCAAAAAA
>NW_007260398.1:1864310-1872717 GCF_000164805.1 Carlito syrichta | reverse complement strand
AAAAAAAAAAAAAAAGAAAGTTATGAGTGAAGCACTATGAAGGCACAAAGGATAAAGGTTCTTTACAGTCTAGCGGGAATCTAAGAAGGCTTCAGAGAAGAGATGAGCCCGACCTGGATCTTAAAGAACAAATTAACCATTTCGGGAGAAGAGGGCAGGCAAGGGAATGACTTGCACAGAGGCATGGTCATTTGATAAGGCAGGGAACACTTGGGAAACTGCGAGAATTTGAGGGTAAAGGGTAAATATGGCCAGATTTGGGGGGTATAGATTACAGGTGAGTGGCAAGAGATGAGACTGGCAGCTGGGGGACAGATCTGATCTTCAATGTCATTGTATGTTACTGTAAGAAATCTGGATTTAATGTTGTATTTAAATAGGAATGTGACATAATAAGATTAGAAAACTGCTTAAAAAAAATTCTTCAAAGCCACAGTTACTAAAACAGCATGGTCCTCACACAGGAATATATAACTAAACAGAAACCAGAAACAAACCTGTGTATAAGCTGGAATCAGTATGGGAGGTTATTACAGACCCAAATGATAAAATAAAGAACAGTCACTAAAAATGAAGTTTACTTAGATAAAGCGGATCCCAAAGCGATATGTATTATATGAACCACTTCATGAACAATTTTTTCCAAGTGTGTGTATACACACACACCTGAAAGGTCATCACTAAAATATTAACAATGATTATCTCAGCATAGCAGAATAATAGTGATCATGAAAAATGTTTATTTTCTGAATTTGTCTAAATCAATATTTATTACCTGTGTAACTTTAAAAGATGTTATTTAGCCGGGCTCGGTGGCTCAGCCTGTAATCCCACGCCTTTGAGAGGATTGCCTGAACCCATGGGTTCGAGACCCGCCTGGGCAACTTGGCGAAACCTCATCTCTACAATAAATCAAAAATCAGCCGGGCGTGGTAGCGCATGCCTGTAATTCCAGCTACTTGGAAGGCTGAGGCGGAAGGATCGCCGGAGCCCAGAAGGCCGAGGCTGCGGTGGCCGGGAGCGGCCACTGCACTCCAGTCTGGGCGACAGAGTGAGACTCCAACTCAAAAAAAAAAAAAAAAAAGATGTTATTTAAAAGATATCTATCTGTGTTCATACATACGGAGGCTGAGAAAGGAGGATCATTCGAGGCCAGGGGTTTAAGATCAGCCTGAGCAATACAGCAAGATGCCCATATCTAATTAATAATAATAATAAAAAAAGATAACTGTGATCAATTTTCATTACACAAAGTAGAAGCAATAAAGACCTCTTGTAGCTTAGCAAATGCAAAATAGTGAATCATAGTATCTATGATTCAAAAATAAAAGCTTTAATGGTTATACTAAGAAAACATATGCAGGGTAAAGGTCAGAAGAGTGACTTTCTTAACAGATTCCAGTCTGAAGTAGAACATCTCTGGTACAGGAGTTGTATAAAGGAGTGGCCTAGATGACTGTTGGAATTATTTCCTTGGTCTAACCTCTCAAATGGGTTCAATAAGGTCAGGAATTGAAACTGTTTTGTATTTCCCTTAGCTCTCAAAAATGTCTATGTTCAGCGAAATGTCTATGCAACTACTAGGCAGACTGAAAAGAAAACTTAATTTGGAGAGAGTACATGAGTTCTAGAAATTACCACATATTGGTTGGGTAGTGCTAAATTATTCCCTTGGTTACTTGGCTTCCCTAAGTTGCACTCTAAGACTCCTCTTCCTCACAGGGAGTGCAGTAGGAACTGAATGAGATCTGAACTTCTGCTTTAGGCCACAATGAAGTAATTAGTACCAGACTCGCCTGCCCTCCCATTATAAGCAACTAGAAAATTGGACAAAATATATGAAACAACCATTTCACACACTGTGGTCTCTGAGAGAAAGGAACCAGAAGTGAGTCCCTGAAGTCTCCGGCTTTCTGCTTGGAGGCACTTTCCAGACTATGGAAAGAGAACCTAAGCAGAACACAGTGAGTTGAATCTGAGGAGTCTGAGCTCAGGGTTTGGGGAGGTTGAGGTGACTGGAATTTGCAAGGCAGACTACTAGACAGGAAGAAGCTACACATATCGAAATAGTTAAAAAAAAAGAAATCTTCATGGGGTTTTCTACTAAACGCCAATTCACAGAGTGAAGCTCTATAAGGCTGGGCAAAGGCAAACTATTGGAGAAAAAACAACCAGGAAGCTTAAGATGAAAGAATCTGCCAGGTACGATGGTTCACGTCTGTAATCCCAGCACTTGGGGAGGCGAAGGTGAGAGGATTGCCTGAGATCAGGAGTTCAAGACCAGCCTAAGCAACATGGAGAGACCTTGTCTCTACAAATCAAAAAATTAGCTGGGCGCAGTGGCACATGCCTGTGGTTCCAGCTACTTGGAGGGCTGAGGCGGAAGGGTCATCTGAGCCCAGGAGGCTGAGATGCCACTGCATTCCAGCCTGGGTGACAGAGTGGGACTCTGACTCAAAAAAAAAAAAAAGATGAAAGAATCCTAGAGTTCACATCCACCTGGGAGACATTTGAGTTCCAACTAGCCAGAGTAGAGAGATGTCACTGAGTACCTCAGGCATTCAGGAGTGATTCTAAAAGGGTGGGGTTAGGAGAAGGCTAAATTCTAGATGGCTTAGAATAAAGGCTACTCTAAATCCTAAAAGTGTTTAAAACCTAGTCTAGAAAGGATCAATCTGACTCACAAGTGACTTAACTGCTTGCCAAAACAAAACTCAAAGAACTCTTTAAAGAAAGACAACAAGCCGGTTCAGTGGCTCAGCCTGTAATCCCGCACCTTGGGAGGCTGAGGTGAGTGGATTGCCTGAGCCCGTGGGTTCGAGACCCACCTGGGCAACTTGGCAAGACCTCATCTCTACAATAAATCAAAAAATTAGCTGGGTGTGGTCGCACGCGCCTGTAGTTGCAGCTACTTGGAAGGCTGAGGCGGAAGGGTCGCCAGAGCCCAGCAGGTCGAGGCTGTGGTGGCCGGGAGCGGCCACTGCACTCCAGTCTAGGCAATGGAGTGAGATGCCAACTCAAAAAAAAAAGAAAGACAACAAAATCAAGGTACCTAATGATGTAACAGCATTCACAATATACAGTGTTCAATAAAAAAATTATGAGACATGCAAAGAAGCAGAAAAGTATGACCATAACTGGGGGAAAAATATCAGTTAACAAAGAGACTCAGAAATTACAAAAATGATGGAATTAGTAGATGAACACTTTAAAGCATCTATTATAGGCTGGGCACAGTGACTCATGCCTGTAACCCCAGCACTTTAGAAGGCTGAGGCAAGAAGATCGCTTAAGGCCTTGAGTTCAAGACCAGCTTGAGCAATATACTGCATCCCTAGCTCTATGGGAAAAAAAAAAATCTTGAAAATGTATCTGGATGTGGTGGCATACTTGTAGTGCTAGCTACTAAGGAGGCTGAGGCAGGAGGATGACTAGAACCCAGGAATTAGAAGTTACAGTGAGCTATAACAACACTATGTGCTCTAGCCTGGGTGATGGATAATGAGCCCCTGTTCCTAAAAACAAACAAAACAAACAAACAACAACAACAAAAACCCCCAGCTATTATAAATATGCTAAAGAATTTAAAGAAAAGTATCAACAAAATTAGAAAACCATTGCCAGGTGCAATGGTTCATGTCTGTAATCCCAACACTTTGGGTGGTTGAGTCAGAAGAATTGCTTGAGCCCAGGAGTTCAAGGACCAGCTTGGGCAACATAGTGAGACTTTGTCTCTAAAAAACAATTAAAAAAATTAGCAGCCGGGCTCGGTGGCTCAGCCTGTAATCCCGCGCCTTTGGGAGGCTGAGGTGAGTGGATTGCCTAAGCCCGCGGGTTGGAGACCCGCCTGGGCAGCGAGACCTCATCTCTACAATAAATCAAAAAAAAATCAGCCGGGCGTGGTAGCTCATGCCTGTAATTCCGGCTACTTGAAAGGCTGAGGCGGAAGGATCGCCGGAGCCCAGCAGGTCGAGGCTGCGGTGGCCGGGAGTGGCCACTGCACTCCAGTCTGGGCGACAGAGTGAGACTCCGACTCAAAAAAAAAAAAAAAAAAATTAGCTTGGCGTGGTGGTACATACCTGGAGTCCCAGCTACTCAGGAGGCTGAGGCAGAAGTTGCCACTGTACTTCAGCCTGGGAGACAGCAAGACTCTGCCCTCCACCCCTCCAAAAAAGAAAAGAAAATAATGGAAGATACAAAAAAAAAAAAAAAAGAGAGAGATCAAAAACAACTTCTAGAGATAAAAAGTACAATAACAAATTTAAAAATTAACTGGTTAAACCTAACAGCACAACAGACACTATAGGAAAGAAGACCTATGGGCTAAAAAAAGGGCAGAGACTTAGTGACCTGCAGGACAATATCAAGAAGTCTAACTTATGTGTACTTTGAATTCCAGAAAGTGGTAAAGGAGGATAATTTAAGAAATAGTGGGCCAGGCATGGTGATTCACACCTGTATTCCAGGGCTTTGGGAGATTGAGGGGGGAGGACTGCTTGAGTCCAGTAGTTCAAAACCAGCCTAGGCAACATAGCAAGAACTCGTCTCTACAAACAGATAAAAAAAAATAAGCTGCCAGGCTCGGTCTATAATCCCGTGCCTTTGGGAGGCTGAGGTGAGTGGATTGCCTGAGCCCACGGGTTAGAGACCCGCCTGGGCAACTTAGCGAGACCTCATCTCTACAATAAATCAAAAATTAGCCGAGTGTGGTAGCGCACACCTGTAATTCTGGCTACTTGGAAGGCTGAGGGGAAGGATCGCCGGAACCCAGCAGGTCGAGGCTGCGATGGCTGGGAGCGGCCACTGCACTCCAGTCTGGGCGACAGAGTGAGACTCCAACTAAAAAAATCCCCCAAAAAACAAAAAACAAACAAACAAAAATAAGCCAGGTGTGGTGGCTCATACCTGTAGTCTCAGCTACTCAGGAGACTAAGGAGTAAGGATCACCTGAACCAGGAGTTGGAGGCTACAGTGAGCCATAATTATGCCACTGCACTCCAGCCTGGATGATAGAGTGAGACTCCAACTCAAAAAAAAAAAAAGGTCAGGTTCAGTGGCTCAGCCTGTAATCCCAGCACTTTGGAAGGCTGAGGTAAGTGGATTGCCTAAACCCACAGGTTTGAGACCAGCCTAGGCAATTTGGAGAGACCTCATCTCTACAATAAATAAATAAAAAATTACCAGGCATGGTAGCATGCGCCTGTAGGCTGAGACGGAAGGATTGCCGGCGCCCAGCAGGTCGACACTGGGGTAGCCATGAATGTGCTACTGCACTCCAGCCTGGGCAACGGAGTGAGACTTAAACTAAAAAAAAAAAAAAAAGAAGAGAAAGAAAGAATGGCTAAAATTTTTCCAAATTTGTTTAAATTTCTAAGCCCACAGATCCCAGAATCCCAAGAAAACCACCCCGAGACAAACTGTCATCATTAAATTGCTGAAAACCAGTGAGAACATCTTACAAAATAGTCAGTGAAAAAAATGTACTCAATGTTTGTGTCCTTCCAAAATTCATGTTGAACCCTAATCCTAACTGTGTGGTATTAAGAGGTGGGACCTTTTTGAGATGTGGTTACATCATAAGGGCTCTGCCTTCATGAATGGGGTTAATGTTCTTACAAAAGGGCGTGAGGGAGCCTTTATTTCCTTCCACAGTGTGAGGACAGAGCAATAAGTCACCATCTATGAAGCAGAGAGCCCTCACCAGGCACCAAATCTGCTGGTATCTTGAACTTTCCAGATCCCTCAAACTGTGGCCAATGAATTTCTGTTGCTTACAAGTTACCCAGTCTAAAGTATTTTGTTATAGCTGCAGGAACAAACTAAGACAGGCACATTATGTACAGGTGAACAAAGAATGACATCTGACTTCCCATCAGAAATAGTACAAGGTAGACATCTTTAACAATACAACACAAAGGCATTTTTTAAATACACAAAGATAGAAAATGTCTACCTAAAGTTTGGTATCAAGTAAAAATAGCCTTCAAAAATGAAGGAGAAATCAAGAGATTTTCAACAAATAAAAACAGAGAATTAACAGTCACCAGATCTTTCCTATAAGAAATCCTGAAGATTTTCAGGCTAAAGAAAATAATACAGATGGAAACTCAGATCTAAAAAAAGGAATAAAGGGCAATGGAAATGGCAAATATGTGGGCAAATGTAAAAGAATTTGCTTTTTCAGATTTTAAAATGTCATTAGAAGCAAAATTAGTAACAGTGAATTGTGGGGTTTATAACATTATATAGAAATAAAATGTAAGATGATAGCCCAAAGATATAAGGGGAAAATGAAAGTGCACTTTTTGAAGTTTTTACACTATAAAGTGGCATATTATTTTAAGGCAGACTATATTAAGTTAAAGATGAATGCTTTAAGCAGTAGAACGGCTATAAAAGCAAAACAAAGGTTTATAGCTGACAGAGGCAATGGAATAGTAAAAAAAGTAATCATAAAGAAGCCAGGAAAAGAAGAAAGAATAAATAGAAAACAGATGTGATAAATAGAAAACAAACAGCAAAATTATAAGCTTAAACTCACCCATATTGAAAATGACACAAATGTTAAGTGGTCTAAACACTTCAATTAAAAAGCAAAGACAGTGAGATTGAATTTTAAAAGGCCCAAAGATCTGCTATTTAGAAGAAATTCATTAAAAAAAAAAAAGACATAGATAAGTTAAAAGTAAAAGGAGGGGCCAGGCATGGTGGCTCATGCCTGTAACCCTAGCATTTTGAGAGGCCGAGGCAAGAGGATTGCTCGAGCCCAGGAGTTTGAGAACAGCCTAGGAAACACAGTGAGACCTCATCTTTACAAAAAAAAAAAAAGGGCAGTGTGGCACATGCCTGAGTCCCAGCTCCAGAAGCTGACACAGAAGGACTGCCTGAGCCCAGGAGGTAAAGGCTGTGGTAAGCCATGGTCGTATCACTGCCCTCCAGCCTGGGTGATAAAGTGAGACCTGAACTAAGATAGATTAGATAGATAGATAGATAGATAGATTAGATAGATAGATAGATAGATAGATAGATAGATAGATAGATAGATAGAGATTAGATAGATTAGACAGTCAGATAAATGACAAAGTAAATTAGAAATTATTTTGAAAATTATGATAAAAACACAGCATATAAAAATCTGTGGCTCAGTCTGTAATCCCAGCACTTTGGGAGGCCAAAGCAAGTGGACTGCCTGAGCCTGTGGGTTCGACACCAGCGTGGGCAACTTGGCGAGACCTTGTCTCTACAATAAATCAAAAATTAACCGGGTATGGTAGCACGGGCCTGTAGTTCTGGCTACATGGAAGGCTGAGGTGGAAGGATCGCTGGAGCCCAGCAGTTTGATACTGGTGTAGCTGTGAGTGTGCCACTGCACTCCAAGCCTGGACGACGGAATGAGACTCCAACTCAAAAAAAAAAATATGTGAAACATAGCAATGAGATAGAGCTAAGTAGTCCTTAGAGAGACATTTATTGTTTTAAATGCTTCCATCAGAAAATGAGAAAGATTTGAAGGCAAATGACCTGTTTCCATCCCTAAGAAGCTAGAAAAAGAAGAGCAAATTAAACCCAAAGCAAATATTATGAAATAGTAAAGATAAGACTAGGAATCACCTTTAACAACAAACACAGTAAAACAATAGAGAACAATCTATGAAATTCAAGGTTGGTTCTTGGGAAAGATCAATAAAATTGATAAACTTTTAGCTAGAGAGAAGAATAAAAACACAAATAACCAATATCAGAAATGAAGAAAGGAACATAATTACAAATCCTACAGACATTAAAAGAATAAAAGAATATAGCCGGGCTCGGTGGCTCAGCCTGTAATCCCGCGCCTTTGGGAGACTGAGGTGAGTGGATTGCCTAAGCCCGTGGGTTCGAGACCCGCCTGGGCAGCGAGACCTCATCTCTACAATAAATCAAAAAATCAGCTGGGCGTGGTAGCACATGCCTGTAATTCCGGCTACTTGGAAGGCTGAGGCGGAAGGATCACCGGAGCCCAGCAGGTCGAGGCTGCGGTGACTGGGAGCGGCCACTGCACTCCAGTCTGGGCGACAGAGTGAGACTCCAACTCAAAAAAAAAAAATAAAAGAATAAAAGAATATTATGAACAGCTTTATGCTAATAATTAGACAACTGATGAAACAGCAAAATCTCTTGGAAGATATAAATTATGAGAACACAAGATAAAACAGAAAATCTGAAGCCTATTGATGCAATTAAATTTAGAATCAGTATTAGCTACAGAGCACACTCTTATGTTAATACGTATACTCAGATATTCATAATAATTTAAATATTTCACCATCTCTCTCTCTCTCTTTTTTTTTTTGAGTTGGAGTCTCATTCTGTCACCCGGACTGGAGTGCAGTGGCCGCTCCTGGCCACCACAGCCTCGCCTGCTGGG